>NC_140964.1:127622105-127627105 GCF_056783735.1 Eptatretus burgeri | reverse complement strand
GGCGGGGGGGGGGGGGGTGAATAAGAGCGTGCCTCTCAGTCATAAGTCGGCATGATCGTGTTGTGTGTTCAAGGAGGAAAGTGGGCCGTTGTGAGCAGACCTGATGTAAGAGAGGAGCGGGGTCGGCACATTGATTCGTGAGAAGAAACTGTATGAAGGTTTGTGGGCCCTTAACAAAGGAGGACCACCCACGTGAATTACCACGTATGTTTCCCATGCAGAGAGCGGCCTGGCGCCATTCTGAGTGCGGTTTCCCACACAGGACGACGCGGTTCGACCCCCAAGCTCCTAAAAGGATCATCTCTGGACAAAGTTAAGTGCCAGAATAAAGGGAGGGATTTTCTTTTATTTTATCTTTCCCCTTGTCTGATTTTGTAACTGTGTGTGGAGGCATCACAACTTTAGGCTTTAGTTTACCTCATATTTTTATTATTACGCTTTGATTTATTTCCATTATAAACATTTAATTTATGTTCATTAAACCTGATTTATAAAGATTACTTGTGTCTGTCTATTCGTTGTGTGTTCGAGTATAAACCCATGTGCCTCCGTCTGCTATGCGCCCTTGCCGCCCTTCATCCCGCGTGTGCCATAATCTTCAAGGAATTCGGCTGTTCGCCTCCAAGGGATCCCCCGGTCTTGCGGGGTTCCTTTCCTTGTTCCTTCCATCTGCGCATTGCTTAATAACCCATCAGGTGCTCTCGCATGCATGTTCGTGTCACATCTCGCATGCATGTTCATGGTGCTTGGTG
This sequence comes from Eptatretus burgeri, assembly GCF_056783735.1. Classification (NCBI taxonomy): domain Eukaryota; kingdom Metazoa; phylum Chordata; class Myxini; order Myxiniformes; family Myxinidae; genus Eptatretus; species Eptatretus burgeri. The sequence goes on along the minus strand of NC_140964.1, from coordinate 127,626,353 downwards.
CTCGTCATGGCCTGCGAGGCACGGTGTTTTTCGTGGGCGTGGTACAGTGCAAAACAGTGTGACTGGGTGTTTCCTGCGTGAAGGAGGGGGCTGTCATTGCGGCTTTGGGTGCGTAAAGGGTGGGTTGGGGGCTTCGTTGAAACTTCCCTCAGAATGGTGTGGCAATTTCCACAAGTGATGTCATACACCCGCCCCCATCGGCTGTGGACCATTGGGAGGGGGAGGAGGGAAAGAAAGCTGATGTGAAGAAGAATCAGAAAGGCAGAGAAAGACTCGTGACAAAGAGTGCTCCTGAGCAGACGGCTCAGAAAGCAGAAAGGGAAAAAGCAAAAGGCAGATGCAGAAGGTTGAGGGAAGCAGAAAGGAGAAACGAACGGGACAAGCTCGCATGAGCAGAAGACTCAAAGACTGCAAAGACTCGTGAGGGAAGGAACAAAACCGTGTGAGGGAAAAGAAAGGAAAGTTTCACGAGCAGTTGGTGTCGAGCTTCTATGGAAAAAGAACACTCCTTCCACGAATGTCATCCTGCCCTCTCGATCCTGTCAACCACGTAAGACGAGGAGGGTGAACGGCAGCACCTCATTGACGGGGGCCTGAGGAGGAAGAATCTGAGGCAGAGGAGGGCGAGTCGCACATCTAGCTCGCATAATTATCTGGGACACCAGAGAAGACTCGTGTACGGGGTCGGGGCACCTCAGGGACGTGGCTGCGTGTCCCCATCGGTTCACATCACCACTGCCCATCTTCCACATCCAATTTCCACCACAGTTTCCTGTATATTTGCGTGAGGTGAAGGAGAGAAGGAAAGACTGCTTTCCTTTTCTCGATTCATTACTCTTATTTTATTTTCAAGTCCTTGTTTTATTCTTTGCCCCTGAGTGAATGATGGTCAAGTCTTTTGTTTTGAGTAGGATTGAAGAAGAATGTGTTATGGTTAAATCTGCTCTTCAGTGCCTTTTTGCTTTTTTGCTGAGAAATACTTGCTTTTAAATGATTGTTTGATTGTGTGTTTGTAATAAATAATTATTTGTTGCTATTTCCAGTCTGTCTCAGTTGTCCTTTCCTTTATTGGTCCAATGTAGTGCACAAGTAAGATTATACGGGACGTTCTACCCAAATAATTTGCCTTGTAAGCCAGCCTACACTCACTGTAACGCTCGGCAGTAATCCGAGTGTGCACTGAGGGCGCTGGCTCCGATCAGCCGTCCATAGGTAAGGTATCACGTGAAGTCGTGTAACCCTGCCCGGATTTGCCATGCCAATCGGCGTTCGTGGTTGCTTAGCAACCTGCCGGTGCATGGAATTATCTGTGCCCGGCGGCCTCAGGACTGGGCGTTCCGGAGGGACCCAAGTGCTTCCCCTCATGGCAAGCCTCGAACCCCAGATCCGCGACAATATATAGCATGACATTTCAAAAAGTTGTGGACGTATTCGGACAAAACTTGATGGAGGAGTTGGGTTGGTGACAAGAACAAGGCAATTAGATTTTGGTTCTTGGGACAAGGACAAATGGTTTTGGTTGGCTACAAAACATAAACTGTTCAGCCTGGTGGAGGTATGCACTCCACAGAGTGCCGTTCTAGTTTGCAAATGAGGTCAAGTGTCTGTGGAAAAAGCGATGATGGAACAGTCGTCAAATCTGTACTAACAATAATTTTGGACTTTAACAATTTGCATTTCATTTTTGCTGTATGACATTTATTCTTCGATGTGGTGATATAAAAACATTCAAAATCCCACAATTTAAAGGACTAGTGAATGCCCATACGTGCGTGGCCGTACGTGCAAAAAAAGAAAAAACTTTCAAACCGTGTGCCAGAAACAACAACCACACAGGCCGTTCTTTCGCTCTCGCGTGCCCATACGTGCGTGGCCATATGTGCAAAAAAAAAAAACTTTCAAACAACCACACAGGCCGTTCCTTCGCTCTCGTAAACGACGACTGGATTGGGGCATTGTGTTTATCTATAAATGCGCATAAGAAATCGAGAAATTATTAGAATACACGAAGTCATCACTATCCGGAAGTCCGTACGTTGTAACCTGCAATGGGGAACGCAGCTGAGGATCTCTTCCCCAACGGCCATGCCTACGCAGCAACGTGTCCTGTCATTGGTAACTAAATGGCGCCCTTTCCCCATCGGCCACGCCTACGCAGCAATGTGTCCTGTCATTGGTTTGGTAAATAAATGGCCATAACTTGGGAACCACTTGTCCGATTAATATCAAACCTTGAAAAGGCACATCCTCAGGTCCTCAGCAATATACCTGGCAAGTTTCAATTAGATCGGACAAGGGGTTGTCGAGAAACAGCGGTCACAGACACACACATACAGAGACACACACACACACACACACACACACACACACACACACATTGCTGGAATTATAGATAGATCTTGAATATTCAAAATAAAATGTACGAAAGAACGCTTCCCACAATAACATGAACATCAGCAATGGGGCCTCTGGCAGCCCGCTTGACCGGTGTTTTGTTTCCTCAGACAGAGTCACCCTGCCTGCTGGATTACCGGAATGCAGACTTGGAAGAGAAACCGAAAGTTCTGGTGATGCCCAAAGTAAGTACCAACCAATATTAATCAACAATGTCTGCTTGTAAACACATTGGCTCATCATAAATCTCTGTGGGTTGATTGACTGTTGTGATAGTGCTCTATCATACTACAAATCGGGGACATTCTATCAACTGGTTACTCTTTACAACTCTTTACAGCTCTTTTACAACCCGATTCAAGCCAATCCTAATCACCTAAAGATTCTGATTAGCATTGGTTGTGAAGTGTACCTTCACAAATGAATGTACAATGTATACCGGGATGCTGTACGATTTATAATAATCATTATGGAATGGCCAACCCATCGCTTCACTGACGGATTTCATCAAAATATAGCATATTGCACTTCAGAAACACATTGCATGTCTGTCTGTGAATCTTAATAAGGATGCAAAATGAAGTGAAACACAAGAAAAAGGATGTTTTATGAGACGTCATTGTTGTTTGCTATTGCTGCTGCTGTCGTCGTTTGTGTGCTCCTTCCATGTACTTTTATAGATTTTCCGATTACTTTGAGAAATATTATTATGTATAATTTTGTGTGCTCTTTCCGTGTAGTTAATTATCCTGAAGTTCTTGATGTCGTACCGATGGAATCGCGACATGAAAGCTCCGGGTCCTGCTTCTTCTTCCATCCCAAGAAAGAAGGGCTTTTAAAACAGGAAATTTTACGACTAATCGGACACCAATTCGACGGACACCAAATTAATCGGACACCAATTTTTGTTGGAGGTTTATCGATTATTCGCTTTCCATCCAAGTTGATCGATTATTCTCTTTCCAACCAAGTTAATCGATTATTTGCTTTCCAACCAAGTTAATCGATTATTCCCTTTCAAACCAAGTTAATCGATTATTCACTTTCCAACCAAGTTAATCGATTATTCCCTTTCTAACTAAGTTAATCGATTATTCACTTTCTAACCAAGTTAATCGATTATTCACTTTCCAACCAAGTTGATCGATTATTCGCTTTCCAACCAAGTTAATCGATTATTCCCTTTCTAACTAAATTAATCGATTATTCACTTTCCAACCAAGTTAATCGATTATTTGCTTTCCAACCAAGTTAATCGATTATTCGCTTTCCGATCAAGTTCATCGATTATTCACTTTCCGACCAAATTAATCGATTATTCACTTTCCGACCAAATTAATCGATTATTCCCTTTCTAACCAAGTTAATCGATTATTCGCTTTCCAACCAAGCTAATCGATTATTCGCTTTCCAACCAAGTTAATCGATTATTCGCTTCCCAACCAAGTTAATCGATGATTTGCTTTCCAACCAAGTTAATCGATTATTCACTTTCCAACCAAGTTCATCGATTATTAGCTTTCCAACCAAATAAATTGATTATTCCCTTTCTAACCAAGTTAATCGATTATTAGCTTTCCAACGGTAATGTTTTTTACTACTTCGCATGCACGCGCGCGCACACACACACACACACACACACACACACACACACACACACACACACACACACACACACACACACACACACACACACACACACACACACACACACACACACACACACACACACACACACACCTGGCACCCTTTTCTCTTACTGTGATCTTTGTAAGATTGTGAATAAATTTAACATGTGTTTCACATGTAGTACGCAATACAAAAATACTTCACATCCACAGGAGAGAGCAGCAA
>NC_140964.1:127589605-127617105 GCF_056783735.1 Eptatretus burgeri | reverse complement strand
TAGTTAATAACGGGTTAAAGGTTGTAAATAAAACCATTGTCATGAATGTTTTACTTGTGTTGTGTTCCCCGATGTTCCCCAATAAATCTGGTTGATTCGGATGAAGTTGCCGCTATGGATTAATTTGTGTCGCATCGAGGAACGATCCGTTCGATTTGTATATAAAACCAAAATGGTTACAGACTGGCATAAAATGCTCGGCATCTGACAAAACCAGTCTGTAACCGGGGTTCTATTTCCTCAACTGGTAAGGTACAAGGATTACGTTGGTATCGCGATTGAAGACGAGTGACCCGAGGCCTGTGCCGAGTTAGCCGGCGTTATAAACCCCGGAGACGGCCAGAGTGGGTTGAGAACCCTCTCCGTCGCTGAATCCTTAACAATATATATATATATATATATATATATATATATATATATATATATATATATATATATATATATATATATATATATACGTTCACACACTCAAACACACAGTGCTTTCAGAAAGTATTCACACCCCATGACTGTTGTGCCATTTTGTTGTGTTGCAGCTTGAACTGAAAATGGATTAAATTTAATTTTTTGTCACCGATCGACACAAAATACCCCATCATGACGAAGTGAAACCATGTTTTCAATTTTTTTTCAAATTAATTAAAAATGCAAAAGCTGAAATGTCTTGCGTCAAGAAGTATTCAACCCCCTTTACCATGACACTCCAAATTGAGCTCAGGTCCAATTTCCTTTGATCATCCTTGATATGTCTCTCCAACTTGATTAGAGTTCACATGTGACAAATTCAATTGATTGGACATGATTTAGAAAAAACATCTTTCTCGATAATGTCCCACAGTTGACAGTGCATGTTGGAGCAGAAACTCTTCCATGAAGTCCAAGGACCTGTCCGTAGAACTCTGAGATAGAATTGTGAGGAGACATAGATCTGGGGAAGGGTATAAAACAATTTCTGGAGTGTTCAAAGTTCCCAAGAGCACAGTGAGCTCTATCATTCGGAAATGGAAAGGAAATGGAACAGTCCAGACTCTTCCTAGAGCTGGCCGTCCAACCAAACTGAGCAACCGGGCAAGAAGGACCTTGGTCAGGGAGGTGACCAAGAACGCAATGACTACTCTGATAGAACTACAGAGAGAGTTAGTTCATTGGCTGAGATGGGAGAACTTGCCGGAAGGACAACAACAGAGATGCCAACTTTTGGAAATCAGAATTAGGGAGGATTCCCCTTCTCAAAAAGCTTGTTAGCATATCGAAGGAAGAAACAATAGAGTTTTGTTTGTGGAGACAAGAACATCCTGTTGACACGTTTTTCTCTAGATTCCTGCACAGTGTTTGAGGAAGATGCGCTTTTAGTTGTAGAACTCGTAGTACATTTAGCCGCAGGGCGATCACACTTGCGTTTACTGCCAGCAGAAGAGGTCAGACTCGTAGTACCAGATCCAATTTTACGTTTGGGGAGAGAGCTTGAGGTAGGTGCAGCCAAGGAAGAAGACCTCTGATTCGAAGGTTTTGCTGAGCTTCTATCAAGTGATTTGGCAAAAGCAGAACTTAACTTGGGTCCTTCTTTGCCTGTAGATGGGACTATCACAGTCTTTCTCGACTCTGAAGGGATCTGCTTTGTAGATGAACGTGATGAAGGGCCGGTGATGCTACCTGCTCTCAGCATTGGTTTTGGTGCTGTCCCTGCTGTCTTCTTCGCAGCAGATACTGCAGTGGTAGTGGTGAATGCTGCTCCACTAGTGCTTGATCCTGCAGTGCCAGTACTGGCAGTAGATACAGTGCCGTCCTTCTTGCTCGTTGTTAGAGTCTTGGCTACAGTTGGTTGCATTTTTCTTCGTACTTCTTCTTTGAAGAAGAGGCGAAGTGGCTCCCACTGTTCAATCAGCCTGTCTAGGCACTGACCAAGGGACAGCCACCTTGTTGCGACATGCTTCAGAATCTTGTGTGTCAGGGCATCACAGAGTTCTTGCAGTGCTTTCACTCCTTTGACGCGTTTACTACTTTTGTCCAAGTAGTAGTAAATATCGATGAGAAAGTCATCTAATTCAATGGGTAAGGCCTGAGCCGCCTTCTTGGCCGTATTGTGCATCATATGGCAAGGGCATCCCATGATGTAGCACTCTGGATTTTGTTTGTGGATATAAGCAGCGACTCCTTTGTGCTTGCCCACCATGACAGAGGCATTAACAGCACAAAAGGAAACACAATTTCCCCACGGAATTTTCCTGTCACTGAACTCATGATCAAGCAGTTTGAAAATGTTTTCTCCAGTGGAATCTTGTTTGCACGCAGGCAAACTTAGCAAACCTTGCTTCACAATCCCAGCACTGTTGTCATAGTACGAAATCAGGACAGGATATAGCTGGGCCTCACCACTGTCATTGCTACCGTCTGTAGCTAGGCTAAATGGAGCTAGTCTAGCAATATCGGCAATAGATGAAGCAGTAACATTTGACAACTCACCAATTATTGCTGAAGTTTTTGTTCTTGCACATCCATACTTTGAAGCAACTTTTGAATCTGGAAACATCTTTTGAAATAGAGGTCCAGCATGATCTGAGACTGATATGGGCAAGTTATGTTCCACAATAAATCCACTAAAGAGAAGTTCCGCTCGGGTAACATCCTCTTCCTCGCTTGTCCCTTGTTTGGTGAAATAATTCAGAAGTGTACCGGTACTCGTGCTCGAAGATCTCTCCTTTGCAATGTCTGTGTGCCGTTTGCTTCCAACGTGCTTCCGAATATCATCGCGACCTCCGTGCTCAACTGAAATATCAACGCTGCATACTGTACAATACGCATGATGAATTCCTCTTTCAGACTTTCGAATACACGGGTATTGGAGACTGTATTCGGTCTTGTACTTCTGAGACCATTTCTTGGTCTTCGTAAGCTTCTTTTCTGCCATTTCGTAATCAACATCGAGGGCTTGAAGCATCGGTAACTTCGAAGTCGATGTTCCACAGCTGCAGCGCGACTCGTAGAACTCTAGCGGCTGTTAAACACCGCACGGTGGTCGCGACCGCCGGGCTGGTACGGGGCCCAGCTGCATGCAGTGAGCGTATCGCATGCATATACACTGTGCATACATACCGCATGCACTGTATTGCACACATACCGCATGCACTAAATCTCAGTGCATGATCGCATAAGCGAGATCCAGACCCAATGTTTCGCTGCTCCTCATTTGAATTTGCAATTTTTTACGTACAATTTGGTAGCAGCGAACGTTATGGAGTTACCACATGCTATACGTAGCAGACGATGCTTTTCATTCAATTCTCATACTAGTACATTCTGATTAGTGAACAGTGCAAAAATATCAAAATTTCGGGAGGATAAGGATAGTGATCGTAAGGGCGGGAGTTTGGGTGAATTTTCGGAAGCCTCCCGATGAAATCGGGAGGGTTGGCATCTGTGCAACAATCTCTGCAACACTTCACAAATCTCAGCTTCATGGGAGAGTGGCCAGACAGAAGCCACTCCTGAGAAAAAGGCACATAACAGCACTAATGGAGTTTGTAAAAAGGCACGTAAAAGACTGAGCATGAGGCAAAATATTCTGTGGTCTGATGAGATGAAAATTGAACTCTTTGGCCTGAATGCAAACCACTTCATCTGGCAGAGTCCGAGCACAGCTCATCACCCATCTAACACCATCCCTACCATGAAACATGATGGTGGCAGCATCGTGTTATGGGGATGCTTTTCAGCAGCAGGAACTGGGAGACTTGTAAGGAAAGAGATAACAATGAATGGAGCCAAATACAGCCAAATCCTTGAGGATAACCTGCTTCAGAGTGCAAAAGACCTTCGACTGCAGTGAATATTTATGTTCCAACAGGACAATGACACCAAGCATACAGCCAAAGCAACACTGGAATGGCTTCAGAACAAGAACGTGAAAGTCTTTGAACGGCCTAGCCAAAGAAGACTTGAATCCAATTAGAAAGAAGCTGTGGAAAGACAAGACACCTGTTCACCGACACTCCCCATCCAACTTGACAGAGCTTGAGCAAATCTGCAATGAAGAACAGGAGAAAATCCCCAAATCCAGATGTGCAAAGCTGATACAGATATGCCCAAGAAGACTCAAAGCTGTCATCACTACCAAAGGTGTTTCTACAAAGTATTGACTTGGGATAGAATACTAATTGCCACAAGATATTTCAGCCTTTCATTTTCAACTAATTTGTAAAAATTTCTGAAGCCATGTTTTCACTTTGTCATGATGGGGTATTTTGTGTAGATCAGTGACAAAAAAATGAAATTTAATCCATATTAAATTTAGGCTGTAGCACAAAATGTGACAAAAGTCGAGGGGTGTGAATACTTTCTGAACGCACTGTACATTTACATATATATATATATATATATATATATATATATATATATATATATATATATATATATATATATATATATATATATAGACGTCTCATGCTCTTCGAGCCGAGGAAAGCTGCAAAAAGCAACCATGAAAGGCTACCCAAGGTAAGCCCTTTTCTATGTCAAACCCTTCCCAGAATTCCTCCACAGCTGCAAAAACATTCACAAATAGTAAAAACATGAGAATCCCAATGCCACACATCCACTCAGCTACCGGACTGGTTTCATCACTTGTTGGCAAATAATTAGCAACAACGCAGACCGAAACATGCACTACTGAGGCTCCTGAGCATGTACCACGTGTAAATGTCAATCCAGCAGTGGTTCACAGGTGAGAATGTCGGTTCAACTCGGTTCACAGATAAGAGGTGTAAGTGGGTCTTCGTTTTTCATTTATATTTTGATGGTTTTTGACATTTACATGTGGTACATGCTTGGGGGTCTCATTGTGTGCATTGCTGTCTGTGCTGTCACTGATGATTTGCCAACAAGCGATGAACTGGTTCGGCAGCTGAGGGGGTGTGTAGCATTGGGATTCTCATGTGTGTACCATTTGTGAACGCCTTTACAACTGGGGAGGAACTCTGGGAAGGGTTTGAAACAGTAAAGCGCTTACCTTGGGTAGCTTTTCATGTTTACTTTATGCAGATTCTTCTGCTGGAAGAGCATGGGAGGAGTCAATTTTATTTATATAATCCTCGCCACCTGGGTTCAATTGAATAGGTAAGAGCTAATTGGTTATTCCCTCCAATCACAAGTGAGAGATGTGAGTGTGTCCTAGTTTTTCATATGTACGAGATGACCCGTGAACCCGTTGGATTCCCATTGTGACAGTGGTTGATAAAAAAAAAACATTTCCAAAAAAAAAAAAAGATACCTCCTGCGAACTATATTGGGGAGGTTGTTTGTATTGATCAAATACTCCCGAAGAGTCCTTGACTGAATCGGGAATTGATTTTTTAAACAATTTTTTTTTGTTGCCCGATTTTAACGAAACTTGATATTGCACACCGCAGGAGAATGGTGAGTAAGGTGGGCCGAAAATGTTTGCACTATCATGTACCGTTTTGGCTGTATTTCAGGAACATACATACATACATACATACAAGATGAGAGTTTTAGTCATATATAGATGTGGATATGTATATATATATATATATATATATATATATATATATATATATATATATATATATATATATATATATATATATATATATATGCACATACACACATACATATTAGAGTTGTGAGTCATTGTTTGTGTCCACATGAGTAGTTACCTTACACCAGAAGCCTTTCATAGTTTCTTGTGCACCGTTAATAATAACGGATCCACTGTGCGGTAGATCCCTAAAAGTGAGGCAAACATCCATGCAAGTGTTGCCGCAAATGCTCCCCCACGTTTCTCATGCACCGTTCATAATGTGCCAACACTAAAAGTGATGGACAAAAGTGAATCGTGTAAAATCTTGTCCCGAGACATATCACGTGCTTTAGACACGGTGTGGAATCCTGCCCTGCTCACCAAACTCTCTTCCTATGGTATCTGAGGCTATCTCCACTCATAGCTCGCAGATTTCCTCTCCTGTCGCAGTCAACGTGTGGCCATAAATGGAGTTCTTTCATCCACTCTTCCTGTCCAGGCTGGAGTTCCTCAAGGCAACGTTCTGGGCCCTGTTCATTTTCTGGTTTTCATCAATGATCTCTCCGACTCTCTGGAAAATCCTCTTTATCTCTTTGCTGATGACTCCACCCTCTGCTGTACCATCGGTCATCCCTCAGACCGGCAAGCAGCAGCTTCTTTGCTCTCTGCAAATCTGGATAAATTCACAAACTGGTCCAACACATGAAAAATGTCTTTCAATCCTGACAAATCTCACACTCTCACAATGTCTTTCCGAAAGGACCATTTAGAACCCCCCCTCCCCCCATCTACTTTCTCAACAATCCTCTGGAAGAAGTCCTTTCATTCAAGCTTCTGGATCTCACTATCTGCCATGATCTTTCCTGGGAAAGCCACATTTCCAACCTGGCCTCGAAACCAGTCACCGACTGGGAATCCTCCATCGTGCAAAGTCCTTCCTCCGCCCACCTGACCACATACAAAGTTTCCATCTGCAGCCTGATGGAGTACTGTTCTCCCATCTGGGCTAGTGCTCCTGCCTCTCACCTTTCTTGGCTTCACGCTGTGGAAACCAAGGCATTTAGGATCATTGGAATCTCCCACGGTGAGGCTGAGTCCCCCCCCCCCCCAATATTTCTTCAGGGCACTGAAGGTCCGCCAGCAACCCCCTTCTGGTGAAACTGCCAAATCCAAGAATCACTGCTCAACTTCACTCTTTCATTCCTCTTTTTTTCCCACCTTTAGAATAAACTCCCACACTCTCTTCACTCCCACTCTTCCCTCCAGATCTTCAAAACAGCTGTTCACCACCACCTCTTCTCTGCCCCCATCCAAAACCACGATCTTTTCTACCCCCGTTAATCCACCCCAAACCCACCTCCTTCAAATTCTCTGCCCTCCTTCCCAAAAGTTCCCTGTCGTGTAAGGTCCTGAAAGCCCCTGTGATGTCCATCTTGTATACCCCATGTTCTCTGCCCCATCCCTCTCTCTTCCACAGATATCCTGATGTCTGTTCCACACTGTTTTATCCTTCCCTCTCCCACCCCTCTTGTATCCTGCCCCCATTGTTGCGTGTTGTGTGTTCGCTCTCTTACGAGCCTCGACAATGTACACACAAAAAAAAAAAAAAATTAAAAAGGCAGAAAAAGTGATGATCTCGTGCGAAAACAAACAAACAAATCGCCTTCTATTGGGGTGGGGAGGAAGTGAGTGGGGTTCGTTGGTATTTAGAGCTGCAGAACGATTTATAAAAGGCACACAGCGATGGATTACAAAGATAAACAATTTAAGAGATTAAATGGGGAGGAATGGTCAGGGCTTTAGACACATTACAGAATGGACTGTCCACGTTTAATCTGCTTCAATGCAGCAGGAGACTTCATCGAAAAGCACATTTACGTTTATGTGACATGTTTATTTCATTTCTGATGTGTTTATTTTTTGGCTGCTCCCCGTCTTCCTCTATATTTTATCTAAGTCCAGGAACCTCACCCCCTTTTCTCATAAGCCCATTGTTTTAACTTTTGCTGTTTTGGATATCACGCCATTTTTCAGGAATGTGACCCCCGCAATATTTAAGGGTTGACTGTACTCAGCGTGCGTACCTGTCACTTCATTGACCGTTTTTATTCAAAAGATACCACTTTGTACTTCACAACCATGTTGCATGTCGATCTGTGGGCATCAATGAGGACGTAATAATGAAGTAAAACCCATGAAAAGAAGAGATATTTTATAGCTCGTAATCGTTGCTGTCATGGTGGCTGTGAGTGTTGTTACCTCTGCCACTAAAGGTGGGTGGAGGTTATGTTTTCACTCCTCACTGTTTGTCTGTCTGTGAGAATGATATGTCAAAAAGTTATGGACGGATTTGGACAAAATGTGTGCGACAAGGACTAATTGATTCGAATTTGGTTCCGGTCCAGATCCAGATCCGGCCTATCAGTTGGATACAAAACGTAAACTCTTCAGCCTGGTGGAAGCATGCGCTCTATCACGTGCCGTACTAGTTGTGTGTGTGCTCCTTTCATGTACTTTTTATTTATTTTTCTTTTGCTTAGCAAAGTATTACTAGGTATAGTTTTGTGTGCTCCTGTTGTGTCGTTCGAAAGGGTTCCTGCTCTCGTACAATAATAAATGCTACCATTGGAACTGCGACATCAAGCTCCCATTCCCCGTGTCTTCTTCCTCAATTTTAGATATGGATGATTTGGCTACGAACATTAGGAAGTAATGCACAACTCAATGTAATTTATGAGATTTGTACCTAATATCCCAGCATGAGCTTAGTGCTTCGACGGGAACAATATACATGCCAATGTCCATATCACCAAGTTGAGTTATGCTCAACTACTCAACAATCACACCCAACCTTAGGCTACCAGGATAGATTAGAGGTTCACACATTTCCCTCTCAGCTGTGTTGCATGAGTTTGAATCACGACCCAGCTATAAACTGTCACCCTGGTGTTTCGCAGGCAGTGCGATTCATTAATGTGTGTGCTGTCCCTCGGATAGACGTTAAACTGGGAATCCTGTCTGCTGGTATTAGTTGGTGGACGTTAAAGAACCCACACTGTGCTTCGTGAAGAATACGCGAGATATCGCTGGCGCATGGCCAAATTCCAACTTAAAGGGGGGGGGCACTGCATCAGTGGCATCGCTGTGCCCTACAGCAAAATGATGCTATCTGCAGCAATGTGCTGCAAACAAAAGAAGAAGAAGAATAAGAAAAGAAGACACCCAACCTTATTGGTCGTGTAGCTGTCCCAGATGATGAGCTTGCCATCTTGAGAGGCACTGACAAGCAGCCTATCGAGGTGGACATAAAAGAGGTGGCATGAAGTAAGAACGACAAAGTGGCAAGGAAAGCAAAACGAAGGAGTAATCATTAGATAATCAGATATTAATATATTCATTAACATCTATTTCAGATTTGTTTGACAGTTCGCTAAGGAAGTATGAATAGGGTGGGTCTGGAGGATCCTTGAGGATGGGACTTTGGATTATTTGTAAATTTGGAGCCAGTTATGTAGTCTGTGTGTCATAGCCACTAGGCAGGACATTGCTTTAAATTACCTGGAATCGGTACCCCAGTGCATCGCGTAGATCTTCGCTAAATGCCCACGCAGTGTACGCCGTGTACGCATCTGAATGCGCCCCACAGGATCCATATTAGATGTGACCTGCCGGATAAGCACAGGGAAAGCATCACCTGCCGTCTCAATGCACCATAATATTGCTGCAATGCCCAGATCTACACCATATTTCCCAAACTCTATTCTGTGCTGCCACACAGGTACTTAAATGCTCTCATACCTGTGCCAGGTTTGTGTCGCCACATGCTTTCCTGGCATCCTGAATAGAAATACAAAGCAGAAAGAAAGTAGCAACTCTTGTTATCAAACTTCTATTCAAGTTGCAGGCTGGTTGTTAACAGGTAGTGGTGGCTGTTTAGCAACTAAATATTGTTGGGAGACGTTCTTAATACCCTTATTTGGTTCTTTAGCTGCTCAGCCTCCTGCCGCAACTGCTCCAACTCGCTCATCTTCCCTGCCATCTCTCGGGTTTCCAATGCTCGCACTCCCTTACAAAGACTTTGAGCCCTGTGTGGAGGGAAAAGATAACCCTGAATCAGAATAAACAGGTTACAAGTAAAGTATAATGTTCATCGCAAATTTGAGCAGAAAAGAAATTATTACCCCATGAAAACTAATCAGCATACGAAAGTACGCAATTTGGTGTCTGTCTGTCTGTCTGTCTATTTGTCTATCTCACCATGACACATTTGGTCATTACTTACCAATCTCAACCAAACTTAGCAGTGGGACTAGGGGTCACACAATGGAGGTTATAGCAACTTCATTTGCCAAAACCCCCTCCCTCCCCAAGAGACATTTCTGCCTCGGACAAATGCCGTGTATAAATAGCTTATCATGGGGTATTATGGGGCACACCTCTTGGAAGTAAAAATTATTGTAACTACAAACTATGTAGTAAATTCCATCCAACATAAAATTACCTTTTTAAACAGATGTGATTGTTTAATACTGGAATGAAAGAAATGTGTAGGAAACCTGACATCCCTGAGGCATTCAATGCTTATCACATCAGCCGCCTCAACTACAGTGCCTTCAGAAAGTATTCACACCCCTTGACGTTTTTTCACATTTTGTTGTGTTTCAACCTGAATTTAAAATGGATTAAATTGAGATTTTTTTTGTCACCGATATACACAAAATATCTCATAATGACAAAGTGGATTTTTTTTTTTTGAGATTTTTACAAATTCATTAAAAATGAAAAATTTAAATGTCTTGAGTCAATTCAACCCCTTTGCTATGACACCCCAAATTGAGCTCAGGTGCATCCGATTTCCTTTGATCATCCTTGAGATGTCTCTACAACTTTATTGGAGTACACCTGTGGCAAATTCAATTGATTGGACATGATTTAGAAAGAAACATCTTTCTATATAATGTCCTACAGTTGACAGTGCATGTTGGAACAGAAACTCTTCCAAGAAGTCCAAGGACCTGTCCGTAGAACTCCGAGATAGAATTGCGAGGAGACATAGATCTGGGGAAGGGTATAAAACAATTTCTGGAGTGTTCAAAGTTCCCAAGAGCAGAGTCAGCTCCATCATTAGGAAATGGAAAGGATATGGAACAACCGAGACTCTTCCTAGAGCTGGCCGTCCGAACAAACTGAGCAAACCGGGTAAGAAGGACCTTGGTCAGGGAAGTGACCAAGAACCCAATGACCACTCTGATAAAACTACAGAGAGAGTTAGTTCCTTGGCTGAGATGGGAGAACGTGCCGGAAGGACAACAATCTCTGCAACACTTCACAAATCTCGGCTTTATGGGAGAGTGGCCAAACGGAAGCCACTCCTGAGAAAAGGGCACATGACAGCATGCCTTGAGTTTGAAAAAAGGCACGTGAAAGCCTCTGGGAGCATGAAGAAAAAGATTCTGTGGTCTGATGAGATGAAAATTAAACTCTTTGCCCTGAATGCAAAGCATTACGTTTGGCAGAGAACAAGCACAGCTAATCACCCATCTAACACCATCCCTACCATGAAACATGGTGGTAGCAGCATCGTGCGATTGGAAATGCTTTTCAACGGCAGGGACTGAGAAATTTGTCAGGCTCGAGGGAAGAATGAGTGGAGCCAAATACAGGCAACTCCTTGAGGAGAACCTGCTTCAGAGTGCAAAGGACCTCAGAGTGAAGCAAATATTTATTTTCCAACAGGACAATGACCCCCAAGCATACAGCCAAAGCAACACTGGAATGGCTTCAGAGCAAAAACGTGATTGTCCTTCAGTGGCCCAGCCAAAGCCCAGACTTGAATTCCATTGAGAATCTGTGGAAAGACTTGAAGATTGCTGTTCACTGACACTCCCCATCCAACTTGACAGAGCTTGAGAAAATCTGCAAGGAAGAATGGGAGAAAATCCCCAAATCCAGAGATGCATAGCTGATGCAGACATGTCCAAGAAGACCTGAAGGTGTAATCACAACCAAAGGCGTTTCTACAAAGTGTTGACTAAGGGGGCTGAATACTTATGTAAATTAGATATTTATACCTGTCATTTACAAAGAATTTGTAAAAAATTCTAAAAACATATTTTCACTTTGACATTATGGGGCATTTTGTGGAGATTGGTGACAAAAAAAAAACATTCAAGTTCATCAATTTTAAATTCAAGCTGTAAAACAACAAAATGTGAAAAAGTCAAGGGGTTTGACTACTTTCTGAAGCCACTGCAGTTCGGCTTCGAGGCCACCATAACCTTCAGCTCATAAAAGTGCTTAAATGAGTCTTTATGCATGACTGATATATACCATTGCCTGTCCCATTTTTCTAGGCATCAGATTATATGAGGCGCCACGAGGAGGAGTGATGTAAGGGCCACATCGGCCATTTTGGAGTTAATGCCCTATAGCACTATTTTAACCCTTCCCCTATCATCCGAGCCTATCATCATCATATCATTAAAAAATGTCGCTTACATCACTCCTCCTCGCCGGGCCTCATATGTGGACTACATATGGATTGTTTATAACTTCTATCTTGGGGCCTCATATGTCAGGAGTGGCCTTCATTGCAACATCAACGACCGCCAAATAGGCTCATACTGTTCTACAAGGCAATACACCATGGAGTTGCGATTGAAATACTGCCATACACTGTGGCGGATTAACACACGGGCATGCAGGGCCCTTTGCCAAGGGCTCCAAGCTCAAGGTGGGCCCCGAGCTCAACGACGGCCCCGGTCAGAGGCAGAGTGAGGGTCATGCAACCCATGAATTGCATGCGGCCCCACATGACCGACCGTGGCTCACAATCCTTCAAGACAGGGCCCCTCACTTTGCCATCAAAACATATCAACTTGTGAGTGATGACAAACACAGCACAAAGGGAATGCTTCATCTCAAAGAAAGCACTGTCATGTAATTAATTTATTAAGAATATTTTGCCATGCTGTTTAACAAAACAGGATGATAACAAAATTAGATGGTGAGATTCGTAGAGAAAACAAGTGCAGTAATAACTACATTTAATGTTTACGAATACAACAATAATCACAATAAATTTTGTATAATTCTTCATGTTTGTACATAATCGATATTGTTCAACAAATCTACACTACAATTTATTGTACAATCACAAAACAATATAATATCGGTATTACAGCACTCTCTGAGGTTCAGAAACCGGAAAGTGGCGAGATTATGGCGGATGGTCACACCTACTATTGGTCTGGTCGCTCTAATGGTTACCATGCAAGGGAGTTGTTGTAGTCTTGTTCAATAAGCTGACTCCAAAGATAATTGAGGTAACACCGGTCGACGAGCATATTATGAGACTAAGGATTCATCACTCCTTGGGTGTCGTTTCCCCAGTCTCTGTGTACGCTCCGACTGAGGTGAGTGATCTCACCGTGAAGGACGCATTCTATGCCACGCTCGATTCTGTGGTTGATCGGTGGCCCAGGTGAGATACTCTTCTAGTCTTGGGGGATTTCAATGCATCGACTGGAACTAATAGATATGGGTATGAGACATGCGTTGGTCCCCATGGGTGTGAAACTGTGAACCAGAATAGCACTAAGTTCCCTGATTTTGCAAGAAGTCATGGACTTTGGTGGCTGGTTCATGGTTTCATCGCTCACAGGCTCATCGCTGGACTTGGTATTCCAACGCTGGTGGTGTGGCAAAGGAGATTGACTATGTGCTCGTTGATGGTTGCTGAAGGATGATCCAGAACTGCAGGGTCTACCGGAGTGCTCATTTCCTCAATACTGACCACAGGCTTGTTGTAGCAACTCTGAAGTTGCAGCTTAAATCCGGAAGAATGGTACCATCCCAACCTAGGCTGGATGTTGGCAAGTCAATGATGAGAGGGGTAGCTCAGGACTTTGCGAACAGGCTGAGTGGGGAATTGTGGAATCCTGAAGATTGTGGAATGCGTTCAAGGCCACCATCCTTGATGTTGCCGGTGGATGTCTTGGAACTCACCGTAGAGCAAAGAAGAACTTTGTCTCTCAAGGGACACTGGATACATTGACCTGAGTTGCAGGGCCAGGTTTAATGGCAGAGCTGAGCTGTTCAGGGAGCTGAGGCATAAAACTGTACCTGTGCTGAGGGAGGACAAGGAGGCCTATGTGCGAGGAATCTGTGAGGGGGTAGAGCATCACCTGTGGTCAAGTGATTCTCATCCTGCTTACACTGGAATGTGCACATTGTGTTCCTCCAAGCCCGTCCCTCGGTGTACTGCAGTTATACCGGAGGGTGGTGGATCTTGACAGAGGAGTCCGAAGTGAAGGCCCGCTGGGCCGGTTACTTTGAGCGGCTAGACCAGGCTGATCCACCAGCTGTTGAGTTGGATGTCAGTGGTGTTACGATCACTATTGCCCTTCCAACCCAACTGTGATCCACCTTCGTTTGTGGAAACAAAGGCTGCGGTAAACTGGTTGAAATGGGGGTAAAGCTCGTGGGATCTGTGGCATCCATGCTGAACTTCTCAAGGCTGGTGAAAATGCTATACTCGTGTCGTTGCATGCAGTTCTGTGCTCCGCCTGGAACACAGGCATCATCCCAACTGACTGGAAGAGGGGCCTTGTTGTCCCTCTCTGGAAAGAGAAGGGTGATCGCCAGGACTGCAACAACTACCGAGGGGTGACTCTGCTCTCAGGAAAAGGCCTTCCCCAAACTGTTCCCACAAAGTTGGAAGCATAGAATCGTCGAGAATGTCATTGTATGCTGTTATGTAGGGTTAAGATTTCCCTTCACTGCAACTACGGGGCCTAGCCCGAACGATGAAAAAAAGCCCCAGACCATTATTCCTCCTCCACCAAACTTTACAGTTGGTACTATGCATTCGGGCAGGTAGCGTTGTCCTGGCATCTGCCAAACCCAAATTCGTCCATCGGACTGCCAGATGGTGAAGCGTGATTCATCACTCCAGAGAACACATTTCCACTGTTCCAGAGTCCAATGGCGGTGACCTTTCCACCACTCCAGCTGACTCTTGGAATTGCACACGCTGATCTTAGGCTTGTGTGCGGCTGCTTGGCCATCGAAACTCATTTCATGAAGCTCTCAATAAACAGTGCTTGTGCTGACATTGCTTCCAGAGTCAGTTTAGAACTTGGTAATGAGTGATGCAATTGATGGCAGACGATTTTTCCGCACTATGTGCTTCAGCACTCGACGGTCCCATTCTGTGAACTTGTGTGGCCTACCACTTCATGGCTGAGCTGTTGTTGCTCCAAGACGTTTCCACTTCACAATAACAGCACTTACAATTGACCGGGGCAGCTCCAGCAGGGCAGAAATTTGATGAACTGATTTGTTGGAAAGTTGGCATCCTATGACGGTGCCACATTGAAACTCACAGAGCTCTTCAGTACGGCCCATTCTACTGCAATTGTTTGTCTATGGAGATTGCATGGTTGTGCTTGATTTTATACACCTGTCAGCAATGGGTGTGGCTGAAATAGCCGAATCCACTAATTAGAAGGGGTGTCCGCATACTTTTGGCCATGTATTGTACGGATGTACGCATCATCGACAACTCCAAGAGGATTTGACCGAGGAAGCTGAAACTTTCAGGGATTAATGAAGGCACCATGATGTTGTTCTTGTGCAAGTTTTGTTTGATTCCATTAAGTTTTGGAAAGAAAAATTCCACCCATCTTGGCATTTTCTTCCTTTGGGTGGTGGTGGGGGTGGGGGGTACAATTGGAATTATCTGAGCCAGTTAACTGCAATGTATAAGAATATGCACGTCAGCAGTCGGCATGCTTTTCCTTCATATATGTAACCTGGGTTATTTCGATCTTGGGGAGCAATCGAGGCAGCGGTCTATTGCCTATACACTGCCAAAATAAAGGGATGAGTCAGAAGAACATGTTCTTTTTCTTTGATTATATGCAGCACAAGGCTGCAGGGTAGTCTCCTTGACTGAGGGCACGGCTGTGCCACTGATGCAATGCCCTCTGCTGATTAAGGTCGGAATTTGGAATTTAGCCATGGTGCCGGCAATAGCTCACCTCCTCTTTGTGAAGGACACCTTGGGATCTTTAACGTCCACTAACAAATGCTGGCAGACAGGACTTCCATTTAACATCTGAATGATGGCACACACATTGATGAATCACTCTGCCGATGGAACACCGGGAAGACAGTTTGTGGCAGGATCGAGATTCAAACCCATGATAGACAGCTTATAGATGACTGTTTGTACCTCGAGGCCATCCTGTCAGCACAGGAGAACATGTTGCACACTTGGAACGAGATCGCCTGTAGGGCGGGTACTCTGTTAGTTGAAAAAGAAATAAAGCTTTGTATAATTAAGGTCTGTCATACTTTATAGTGCATTAATAAAATGAGTCTAAAGGCACAGAAAGATATGTAAATGTACTGCCTTGTGCATTTATTCAATGCATGGAGTCAGGGTATTCTTCATGTGTAGTCAGCGAAATGGATGTCAAGATCCACAGATTGCATGGTGACAGACCACGTGAAATATTTAGCAAGAAGGAAAATTCCACAAAATATGACAATTTTTTTGAAGATACAAGCATTTTGTGGTTCGACAGGGTTTTGTTTTTGGCATTTATTGATTGAAAAACGCATGTTAAGAACCAGAAGAATACAAATATATATATATATATATATATATATATATATATATATATATATATATATATATATATATATATATATATATATTGTTACGGTTGTGGAAATTCGCATTACACCATAAAGGGCCCTCAGGTGAGATATCTCCATCGGTACATGTGTAGTTAGCCCAAACCCATTGTATAGAGGGAATTTATGTGATTCATCCGGGCTGCTACACTTTGAGTTAGTCGTTTTTCTTTTTCTATCTTTTATTTCAAACAAACAGCATCTCAACAACCACGCCATCCCCACCACAGCGCCAACCACACTACAACAACACCACTACCTTCGCCTTTACCTTCACAACTTCATCCCACATCATCGCTTCTACGGCCATTCCCGCACCACCTGTGAACACTGAACGTCGGGCTGTCTCGGGCCCGTTCGGCGATTGGTGCCGAACGCACCGAGCCGCGAGCGCGAATGGCGGCCTTTCCGAGGGGAAAATTCGGATCAGAAACGCTTCACGCCCACTTCCTCTCCATCCAATGGGCGAACGCGAGGCGGCTTGGCCCCGCCTCGAAGCGCGCATAGGTGAAGTCCGTTTATGCAAATATGCGGATCCAGGGAGGTTCACGCCCCTTTTTGCCCGACCAATGGCTGAACAGAGGGTGGCGTGGCCCCGCCTCCAATCGCGTTTTGATCCGCATATTTGCATATCGGCTTCTCCTGCCAGCTATAAAGGCGCGAGAATTACCAGGTTGAGGGGAGTTGCTTTTGGAGACAAGGAGCGTCGCGTTGGTGGAGTTGAGTCAAGTGCGCGCGGTGGAGCTGCAGGCAAGGGAGCTCGGGTCCGAGGCAAGAAGGACGGCGGTCGGCGACGAGGTTGCGGTGTGGGGGATCGCTCGTCTCGTCGCGGGACCCACGCCAGCCAGCCACTCCCCTCCCCCAGGGCATCAACAATTTCCCCTTTCCCCCCCCCCGCGCTGAGATAGTGCAAAAGGGGGCCCCGTTCCTCCCCCGCCCCAAACGTGGTGCCAACAAGCATGCCAGGGGCCCGGAGTCAGAGCACAGCGGCGCGGACACTTTGCGGCTTGCCCGCCAACGCGTCACGAGGACGCAGGTAAGACCTCCCCGGTCTCGCGGACCTGGCCGCTCCTCTAGGTCCCGCGCACATTTGGCCTACGGGCCTGTCTGCCTCCTTGTCTGTGAGGGTGGCTACTTTCTTTTGCTTTTGTGTAAATGTGTGTTGGCGCCGTCTGTGAAGTAAAACTGTATAAGTGTTGCCGTGTGTGCGCGTAGTCGGTTTTAACTCTTACATTTGCTGTATATGCATTTCGATTCTGTATGGCTGTATATACGTGCTTTCCGTGTGCCGCGGAATAAAATGCTTGCTTGTTGAACTGTTCCCGCTCTGCTTCGTCTCCTTCCTTTTAATTGACTCTCCATCCTGCTTCACATAAGGGGTTCGTAGTGGGTGCAACATCCTGGTAATTAATCGGAACCGTCAAGGCTGACGATAACACCGCTCGGTTATCACTGTAGCACGGAACGGACCGCTTAAGCGGTTCGTGTCCGGAGTCGGCCTGTGGCGTGGTACGATCGCCCGGTCGACCATTCGCGCAGGTACTTAGGTAGATCAAATTTGGCGAGCAACCCTATCCTGCGCGGGTGGGCAATTGGCACGATCGTGGCGAGGTTAAACCCCCACCCGTTACTAGCTCCCGGCGTTGTTCCGAGAGGGTCACGACTGAATTGTCCGTCCGGTGGGCGACATGCCGCGATTCGAGTTACGTGGCCGTTCGCACGCCGGCGGGCGCGAATTCGCAACAATATACATAATTGCGGGTTCGGGGTGGCGGGATTCTCACCCGATCCTTGGCCCCACCCTCACCACCACCGTCCTCAGGGTTCATAACGCCGGCCGGCCGGCCGGCTCGGCACAGGCTTCGGGTCACGCGTCTTCAATCGCGATACCAACGTAATCATGAACCTTCCCAATTGGGGAAATAGAACCCCGGTTGCAGACTGGTTTTGTCAGATGCCAAGCGTTTTCTGCCAGTCTGTAACCATTTTGGTTTTATATACCAATCGAACGGATCGTTCCTCGACGCGACACAAATTAATCCACAACGGCAACTTCATACGAACCAACCAGATTTATTGGGGAACATCGGGGAACACAACACAAGCAAAACATTCACGACAATGGTTTTATTAACAATCCTTAACCCGTTCTTAACTAGGGAACTACGGATTACAGGTTTCGAGGGGGTCCCTACCGAGATATGCCTTAGACAACATGCAAACAAGACAGACAGACAGCATGCATGCAAGACAGAGTATTTGGTGATGTTTCATGGATGAGTTGAAAGTGTCAAAAGCACGAATGTCGCTCGTAACAAGCGGATGTCCACGGATTCGAGCCCCCAGCTCGAACGCGCCGCGTGGCAAGATGGCAGCGCCGTACTCTTTCTTTTCCGCACCGCACACGGCCTCCGCCCGCTCCAACCCCGCGCAAGGCCGATGGCACAAGACTGCCAGATCAACGATGGGCCTTAGCCGATCTCTCCCAAGGTCCAGCACACAAATCGAGGCCTGGCCTGTTCACCAGACAAGGCCCAAATCGAGGTGCCGGGCTCAGCAAGCGGATCGGCAAGCATGTCGAGCCGTGAGGTGAGCAACGACCTTCAGAGGCTCAGTCGTTTCCTCTCTTGCCTTCCCACCTCGAAGCCCGACTTCTCAAGTCCGTCCTCTCAGTTTCTTTCTCCGCAGAATCACCTTTTCTTTCCTTTTCCACGCTCGCCTCTCAAAGCCGGCTGCCGTTTTTCTCACTGCAGAATCAGCTCCTCGTAAGAGTCGATCGCCGACTCGACGTGCAGGCTGCCTCTCCCACTGCCCAAAAAGGCAGACTCGGTGCGCTCAGGCCCAGCCTCTCTCCCGGCAGATTCCACACTGTCTCTCCTTCGTTCGCTCGCTTCGAAAACACGAGCATGCCTCGAGAGCAACTGTTTCCACACACTGAACCCTTTTTCTCCACAGTTTCTTTCTTTCGCTCGCTTTGACCCCGAGCACGCCTCTCTCAGCGAAGCCGACAAACTCCACCCCTTAGCTCCACCTCCCTCTCCAGGCCACTCCTCCTCAGCCGACTGGGAGGGGCCTATCGTCCGGAGAGGGGAGGAAGAAGAGGGAGCTCCCGGCACACCACCACTGTACGAACAATAAAACATGCATCCAACACCTCCCGACACACATGTAACGTCCATTTTACCAAACAACCTCGCTAAACATGCATTTAATGGGGGATCTGAACTAATCCTATATTTACTAGTCCAATAAGGGCCATTTCCGTAACTATATATATATATATATATATATATATATATATATATATATATATATATATATATATATATATATATCAAAAAGCACAATCAAGCATCTGTATCACCACCTTGTAAGGCCCCATTGCACATTGTTATGTTTGCGGGGTCGATGGAGAAACTTCATAGTAAAGGTAGGATTGTATAGAGTAGCATGGCCTGTGGATGAGCAGGAGACATCTCGATATAATTTAAGTAGGGAAACTGTGAGCTGAAGTTGTGACATGTCACCGCACGGGGGGCAGTACTGTGTTAATAAGCTAGGGATTAAGGCCAATTTCTCCCACTATGTGATTGCCTCCTGTGACCTTTTCCTACATTTTTTGCATTTGCAAGACCGGTGATTAAAAAGGAATCGCTTCCCTAAAACAACAACTGAGCCGAACGTTCCAAGCAGGCAAAAACCCCCGCCTCCAGGAATGACAACTGTCAAGCCACGCCCCTGGAGTGGATGATGGATGGGCATGAGGTCAGAAGGTTTGGGAGAGAGGAGAGTTGTGTGAGGTACGCGGTGGACACAAAAAGGATCGAGCTCGCTGTCTTCCCCTCGACACGGTGAAGAAGGCTGCACGAGTCTCATGTTAATGCTGAGGCAAATTTGTTCGCATGCTGAAGCAAAACACGAGCTATTGACTGTTCGGCTGAGTCGAAGCGTGTATGTTTCTGAGGAGGGAAGAAGAGCGTGCCTTGTGGCCTTATCACGGGGCCTAAGAAATTGTCTCATCGTATGGTCAAGGAGGAAGGTGGGCAAACATGGTGAATGGACCTGGTGCAAGAGAGACCACGCACGGCTGCGTGGCTGCTTTGTGAAAATAAGCTGCATGGTGGTTTTTGGGCTCTGGCATTGAATACCACCACACAAATGGTGGTGCTACCAGAGTGCGGCAGAGGTTGGATTTGTCTCAAAAGAGTGAAAAATATCCTGGTTGCAAAATAAAATTTGGCATCA
Organism: Eptatretus burgeri; assembly: GCF_056783735.1. NCBI lineage: Eukaryota > Metazoa > Chordata > Myxini > Myxiniformes > Myxinidae > Eptatretus > Eptatretus burgeri. The sequence continues at coordinate 127,596,620 of NC_140964.1, read as the reverse complement.
ACATTACTCATGATTGTTCTCCCATTATTTCAAAAGTGAATGTTGAGCTTTTCAATGCAGCAGGAGAAGTGGCCGCTGTAAACGGGAGTCAGACGAACACATGTACAGACACTACGGTTCACAATGTATAATAGATGACTTCCCTTCCAAGTAACTTCAACACAGAAAGATACCATTCGTCTCATGAAGCCTGTGCAACGGTTGCCAAAGGAAACTTTTCTTGCACCCCCACTCCCAATCATCCCTATCCCCCTCCTCTCCCCCTTTGCTCTCTCCCTCCCCTCTACACTCCATGTCCATGCTCTATCCTTTTTATATGGCTTTAAATCCCTTATGAAGGAGGAATGTGGTATCTTGGGACGGGTGCTCTTCCTATCGCCGGCACTGTGGCCATTTTAACCGGGATTTTTTTCTTCCACATTTGTTGGTCAGTTACTTTTATTTATTACATTTGATGTAACATACTCGTTACTGAGCGTCTGTGCCACCGAAGCAGCTTCCTGAGGAAGGGTTATATATTGGGTGGTTTCCCATTGCCTTCCCAGCATTAGTTCGGTCAAGAATTTGTAATTTGGCCTTGGTGCCGGCAATAGCTTGCCCACTATACATGAAGGATATCGTGGGGATCTTTCACGTCCACCAACTAATGTCGAAGACAGGACACCCAGCTTAAGATCCATCGGAGGGATGACACACACATTGATGCCTACGAAACACCAGGATGACGTTTTATAGCTGGGTCGGGATTCAAACCCAGCCTAGACAGCTGAGAGCAAGCATGTGTGCCTTGAGGTCATCCTGCCAATATGTCATCCGTCATAATTCCGTGTGTGTGTGTGTTTGTGTGTGTGTGTGTGTGTGTGTGTGTGTGTGTGTGTGTGTGTGTGTGTGTGTGTGTGTGTGTGTGTGTGTGTGTGTGTGTGTGTGTGTCTGTGTCTGTGACCGCTGTTTCTCGACAACCACTGGTCCGACCTAATTGAAACTTGCCAGGTATATTGCTGGGGACCTAAGTATGTGCCTTTTCAAGGTTTGATATGAATCGGATAAGTGGTTCCCAAGTTATGGCCATTTATTTACCAAACCAATGACAAGACACGTTGTTGCGTGAGCGTGGCCGATGGGGAAGAGATCCTCCGCCGCGTTCCCCATTATTGGTTACAATGTACGGACTTCTGGATAGTGATGACACTGTATTCTAAGAATTTCTCGATTTCTTATGCGCAATTATAGATAAACACAATGCCCCAATCCAGTCGTCGTTTACGAGAGCAAAGGAATGGCCTGTGTGTTTGTTTGAAAGTTGTTGTTTTTTGGCACGTACAGGCACGCGAGAGCGAAGGAACAGCCTGTGTGGTTGTTGTTTCTGATACGGGGTTTGAAAGTTTTTTTTTTCACGTACGGCCACGCACGTCTGGGCACGCACGTACGGGCACGCGAGAGTGAAGGAACGGCCTGTGTGGTTGTTTCTGGCATGCGGCTTGAAAGTTTTTTTGTTTTTTTTGCACGTACGGCCATGTACTAGTATCTTAAACGCACTGTTAATCGACAAGCTGCGATTCCATGTCGTATTTACACCTTACAAATGTAAAAATATAAAATCAGACGTGCAATAATTACCTTTAAAAGAGTGAAAAAATGAATTTTGGAGCCGTTTTACCTCACCTTCCGCGAGCGTATTCGTTAATTATATCGTGTTCGAAGGAAATTGCTTTTTCCGAATTATTATCTGATTGAACTTGAGATTTTGACATGATTATTTCGGGCATGATTTCCAATCGTCAAATATGGAATCAGATGTCGAATATCAGTTTTAATAAGACAATATGATACATTGTTCAATCTTGCCAGGAGCGAATCACATTGCACCTAGCCTCAAACAGCCAATCAGCATAAAGAGCGAACATACAAACGGACAGCCATCCTTGTCTTATACTGTGTGTGTATATATATATATATATATATATATATATATATATATATATATATATATATATATATATATATATATATATATATATATATATATATACTAGCAAATACGACCTGTTGCTTCGCTCACGGGAATACTAAGATGGGGGAGAAAAAGTGAGGATGAGTAGGGGAAGGGAAGACAGTGTGAAGTGAGAGGAAGGGAAGGCAGACGTGCAGTGGAGCCTTAATTATGATTCATACTGTTTCATCAACATGATTCTGCATGGAATAACAGTGAAGATGGAAACAAAATAATGTCTCAAATCCATTTTCAACCGGTTATCCATTATAATAACATCTGGAGACAAACACCGCCCAGACATGTCCGCAGATAAACACAGTCCGGAAACAAACACCGTCAGGACACATCCGGAGACGAACAGCATCCGGAGACAAACGCCATCCAGACACGTCCAGAGCCATGGTGGTCCAGAGAAAGAGAGAGAGATTTGTGGGAGGGTGCTGCACTGTATTAGGAGATGGTGGAGCGAGGATGGGACAAAGGGAGAGAGAGAGAGATGGGTGGGGGAGGGGTGTTAGCAGAGAGAAAATGTTATACTTTATGAACAAAACACACACACACACATTATATATTAGTGCTTGGCCAATATCAGCAAGTTTTCGGGAATCGGCAGATAGGAGTCGGATGTGATTACCAACTACAGTACGTAATGTATACAACCCAATAATAACCTTGAGTACCTTTCACCCTTGTGTTGGGGGGAATTTCAATAAACAAATTAAGAAAACAATGTTGCATTTATATAAACCTTTCAAGGAGGTGTGCATAAACATTAATGATTATAAACCACTGTCGATTGTCGTTTGACGAGTGGGAAAAAAATTGGCTCTGTAATTTAGAAAACACGTTAATACGGCAAACGGCTTGGAAACCGGATGTTATCAAATATATTTTGCTTTGAAACTCACAAAGAGAAACCAAATAACCTTTGTAAAGCACACCCGAGTCATATAAAATAACCAAATGTTTTAGAAACAGTCACGAGGACAAGGGAAAACATGATCACTCATACGCTGCTGAGGTTAAACGTTAAAACCTCCACCACCAATCATCATCATAAGATACGGGATTAAACTTTGCCACCACGGCACCATCCTGTAACCAAGTGTGTAGGCATGCACACACATCCGCGGAGAGTCCCTTTACACATCGAAATCTACCCACATGTACCACGTCCGTATGTGCTGTCTACGTACCTCTACCTTGTATTAAAGCAACTGCTGACTGTACATCCCGATCGGGATGCGAACTGTACCGCTATCAATTGTCGGTCACTTGGCAAGTGGCTTAAGCACTCAAGCAATAACTCCAATGAAATGGTTGATAAGGAACGGGCTCGCTTGGCAAATGATAGCAAGCTGATTGGTAATGGCACATACCTGCAATGCAAAGAAAACCTAAACATCGCCGATTACTTAACATTTTCAGATTTCACTCCACATTTCGAATTATTTAATCCACATGATCCGATCCTCCAAACTGAAATTATATTTCTATTATATTCTTTATTCCGTGAGAGTAGATCGTGGAACATTTGATCTCAGAATGCATGAAATTGCTCCAAGCTCCGAATTTGAAAATTATATCACTTTTAAAAGCGATGTATGCAGCGATTCATAGGTCTGTAGATCAGGCATTCGATGATATGAGTGAGGAAAGTGGGAAAAAAACAAAAACGTTTTGAGCGCTTTATCGATATTAAAGTGCTGCTGCCTGTTCCAACTCAAGGCATTGTTGAGCAGGCCGAACAAAATGGCAAATTAAGACCCCAGCGAGGGATAGCGAGGTGGCCGAGGATGCGCCTGATGAAGGATGTAATTAAATAAGCCTGTTAATTATCTTCAATCGGGGTGTTTTAATTAACCCAAACACACAACTTTTGTTCATGCACTCCCTTGGAGTTCCCTTGGTATACATGCAAAGTTTCAGGCTGTTAGGTTTCATGACATTTGTTATTATAGATAACTGAAAATCTGTCTGAAGCCTTGGGCAGCCCATGTGAGTACGTCTACGAATTACAAACCATTGGAACATAAGTACATCCATTAATTACATACTATTAAAACATGAATACGTCTATTAATTACATACTGTTGCGGTTCTACAAAACCGCATGCCTCTAAGGCAATAGCACTCAACATACAGTGATCCCCAGGCAGTTATTTCGTTAGTCTTCGTGCAGTTAGACCTTCCCCTCATGTCTAGTGGGTTAACGGGACGAAGTGCGTTGCGTGGGTCTCATAACTAAATGTATTAACTATATCTCTATCTTCTATTCTGATTTCTATTCCAACCCTTTCCTTTTAACCATGGTACAAATCAAGCGAGCAAGCACACACGCCATGCAAAATGTGATGAGTAATAAGCACGCTACAATGCCTCCCGTGGCTTGGAACCAACAAACTTCCTCCACTATAAACACCACACACTGTACAGCACACGCATGGCACGCCAGTTTCCAACGGCATCTCACCTTGCTCACCTCTCGCTTACCAAAAACTCACCACTTCGACCATCAACACCTCCCGCACACGGAAAAAATATTCCCGCACCTCCTCATACCTCTGTATCGATACAATTCACCACTAAACAGAGGCGTGCTGCATAACTCAGGCTGTACTCGGACCGCGTGATGCGGGGGCGAGCAACGGACCAATCACAACGGCGAGCAACGGACCATAATAGCACCAATCACATCTCGCCGGAAATGTCCCGGGTGAGCATCCAGGATTGATACGACCCTCGTCCAGTCGCCAGTACATGGCAAGACGGGCGGCGAGGAGGGGTCACGGGAAAAGTGATCCAGGAGTTTGGTACGGGGCCTGGGTGGGCTCATGAGAGGGGTGGGGGGTGGGGGCGTGGGTGGCAGGTGTGCATTGCTTTTCAGCATTCAGACTGCACTTGGAGCACGTTCGGGTCCAGGTTGCCGGCTCATACACTATGTTGAGTCAGGAGCTTCGGGCCGTGTCATGCCGGATGTGCGAATGAGACAGCTTCCGGCCCCAGGAGCATTGCAGGGCGTGGCTAGGGCCACCGTGGCGCAATAGAGAAGCGGAATTTAGGTCACAGTGCATTGCCTTCGGGTCGTTACCCCACCCTTCACCCAGAGCTTATAAAAGGCGGATCGCGGAGCCACTCACCCTCTTCTTCGCCTCTCTTCTTTGCCACCTTCTTCTCTGCTCGTCTTGACTCTGCGTTGGCTGCTCCTCATTGCCTCTGGCCTTCACTGGCTCTTCACTCGTGGTTGGTGTGCGACTGAGACGTGCTTATTCTGGAGGACCATTGCGGAGCACACGTTGCCACGAGCCCCGGCAAAGTGACTAAGCTGGAGATAACGTGCCAACTTCTGAGGTGTGAACGCTCAAGCAGAGTGTCCCATGGAGGTACACATTACACTAACAGACCTATGCACTACTCGGTTTGGGATCTTTTTCCTCACGCATCTTCCCTCTCTCTCTCTTTCCACCCCACTATCTCATCCCCTTTGGACGCACAAAAGAGCATCCTTACTGACTCGCAATCAGTTTCCTCTGGCACAACACTGCACGACACCACACCACACCTCCCACTCCCACACCTCAGACACCAGTATTTCTCCCCCCCCCACCTCCCCCTAAGAGTACTGGGTTGCGTTGGTCGGCCGACCGCGCCAGGTATTACAAGGCCGTTTCTCCTCATCTGCTCTCTTTCTTTATGGCTATCTAATCTTCCTCGGGTGTGTGTGTGTGTGTGTGTGTGTGTGTGTGTGTGTGTGTGTGTGTGTGTGTGTGTGTGTGTGTGTGTGTGTGTGTGTGTGTGTGTGTGTGTGTGTGTGTGTGTGTGTGTGTGTGTGTGTGTGATGGCGCCTGTTGTAGCATAAGTTAAGATTGCAGAAGTTCTAACAGGATAAGTCTGTTCTGTATCTGCTTTTGTAAATTGCTTGCCTTTTGCCACACCCCATTAATTCCTTGATATCCTCTGCTGTACATACAAATAAACCCCATTTACTGTGCCACATACCTTTCCTCGCTTGATTGTAAATAAATGCTTTTTATAGAATTGTTCCCAGCTCGTTTTCATCTTTTCCTTCATTGTTCCAGCATGGCTCATATCCTAGCTTAGCCGAGCCGTTATCCGCCAACAATCTGTTTTTCCAGCCGGTACGCCCTTGGCAGTTACGCTCGGCTGCATCTGATCCAGTAGGGTGATCCGATTTAACAAGGCATACTGAGGGCGTCCTCCCCGGAAATTAGATCAGGTGACCATTAGGTAAACGGTATTTATTAGATGGAGGACCCTAAGTCACGTGGTCAAGTTATTGGCGTTCATGGTCGATTAGTGACCCGCCGCGTCACGAAGTTATTAGTGTGCGACGGCCTGCGATTCCGGAGAGTCTGGTGTGAACCCAAGGTAGTTTCCCCCCTCGTGGTCTTCTCGCCTCCGACCCCCAGGTCCGCAACAATACAATTTAAATGTGAGGACAGTGCATCTTAATTACCTACTATTGAAATGTGAGTACATCTATTACAATGGAAATGTAAGCAACAAGTCTATTAATTAAGTACGATTACAACGTGAGTACATCTATTAATTACGCACGAAAGGAATTTGAGTACATCTCTTAATTACATATGATTACAACGTGAGTATGTTTATCAATTACATACTATTGAAATGTGAATACATATATTAATTATGCATGAAAGGAACGTGAGTACGTCTCTTAAGCCTAAGTCACATTTGCTCTACGGCGAGGATACGGTGGCCATACCCCCCCCCACCCCCTGAATTGACAGAAACGTGCGGCAGCCGCAGAGTTTCTGAGGTGGCCTCAGGGTGGCCCTACGCCATATGGCTATCTTTTCCAGGCCGTAGGGGTCGCCGTGGAATTATAGCGCGGAGTTATAACTTTTTTCATTTCTAGGTTGGCTGTAGCAATTTGACAAGCCGTAGCCATGACGTAGATGTGTTCCACGTCGACTGTACGTAGGGCGTACGGTGGGCTTGCGTTATTCGTGCGGCTGCCGTAGGCTCTTATCAATG
>NC_140964.1:127517105-127584605 GCF_056783735.1 Eptatretus burgeri | reverse complement strand
AAAGCGGGAGACAGGGGGAAATGTGGCAGGGGCTGGGTTGAATGAGGCGGAGTTGAGTGTGAGGGGGTGGACAGGGGGGTGGGGGCCCGGGGGCAAGTGGGGTGGGGAATCAAAAGACGGGGGGCGGGGAGTGAAGAGGCAGGGCTGGTGTAATTACATTTTTGGGTGGGGGTAAGCAAATTGAATGGGGCAGGGGCGGGGGATGAGTAGGCGGGGACAAGCACACCCTGTCCAGTCCATGTCCCTCGAGTGTGGGTGAGCTGGTGAGTGAGGTTGAATGAACGGAATCCGTCTGTGACGGGGTTTCAGCTAGTTGACATTCTAGTTGCCCGTGCCTGGACGGAAAATCTAAACAGGGTCGGCATGAAGGCGGCAAAAATGCAAATGCCATCTTCTGTCGTCAAGCTGGGAGCAACAATTCGCATTTATTGCCACATATGATGCAATTTAAATCCTCTAATAAGCCTGGTGTTGGCTTAGTGGTTGGGGTGGCTGGCTTAGGACCTTGGAGTCCTGAGTTTGAGCTTTGTTGGCTGCTGAATTAACACCAGGTGGGGTTGACTCAACCCGTCATCCTTCTGAGGTTGGTGAAATGAGTACCAGTGTACTGGTAGAGGGTTACAGCATCAGCGGCACAGCTGCACTTCCAACAAATGACAGCTACCTGGCAGCCAGGCTGCCATACGCAACAACAAAACAGAATGCTCTCATGGCGGTGATCAGGGTGCTCCATTTGAAACTGTTTGTTTGATATGTCTAGCTTTTTGATGCCTGGGGTCCAGATTAAAAATTGTATTAGCGTCAAAGCCACTAACAAACTGCAAATGAATCATAGGATTATGACTCGTCATACCCCTTCCCACCAGGAACGGCACTATATGATACACATTTACATAGAGAACTTGCGTCGTCACTTAAGCCTTAACAAACAGGGCTATGAATGTTTTTAATCATCCAAAATCTTTTTGTATTTTTGCAACCAAGATTGCTTTATGCAGCTTTCTTTGGCTGGAAGAGCATGGGGGTTGATTTATTGAAACCCTAGCCATCTGGGGTAATATGGGCTTGGGATCCTAGGATCCTGAGTTCAAATCCCCCTCGGCTGTTGAAGTAATTCCAGGTGGGGTTGACTCTGCCGGTCATCCTTCCGAGGTCGGCAAAATGAGTGCCAGCTTGCTGGTATCCTGTGTCGGAGTGGCGACCCGTCCAGGATTGTACCCACGAGCCAAGGAGACTGCTTAGGCAGCACCAACGCTCTGCACAGAGTGTGGTCCCAATGGATGGATGGATTAGGTGAGAGTGGATTGATTATTCCCTCCAATTACAGGTGAGAGACGTGATTGGGTCTTGCTATTTATATGTTCACTTCTATTGGCAATGCACATGGTACATGCTTGAAAGCCTCGGTGATGCGTGTTTATGTCTATGCCATCGCTGATAACTCAACAATTAATGATTAAACCAGTCCAATGGCTAAAGGGCGTGCCGCATTGGGATTCTCATGTATTTGCTGTTTATGAATGTTTTACAGCTGTGGAGGAACCTGGGTAGGGTTTGAAACAGCAAAGGGCTTACCTTGCGTAGCCTTTTTTGGTTGCTTTATGCAGCTTTCTTTGCCGGGGAGAGCATGGGGGTATATAGATATACATCTATGATGGAGTCCCGCGTGAACATCAAACAGCAGCTCAACTGCAAGGGCGGCTAACTCTAAGCTTCTATTTTGTGCAAACAGCCTGACACTTGTGGAGCAGGTCCCCTTCCAGTCTGTCATATTCACAGGGGTTTCCCCCCCCCTCCCCCCACGTTGTGAGATCAATGTTGCAGTGTCCCAGGTTGTCCTTGTTGTAGAAATGGGTCTGCCTTCTGAACATGTCCCTAATTGTAATGTGCAGCTTTCGTAATGACGTAATCTGCCTCAGAATGTTTGGCGCCCATTTGCAGAAACCCTTGGCAACGAAGTCCATTGGGGCGGCCGAATGTATATCATACGTGCCAGATAAGGAATGTAACATAAAATAGCTCACAAGGTTTCTGAAAGAAGTTTAAAATACTTGGAAACATATCTGTGATAATGGGATGTGTCTCTGCACAATGAAAGATTTGGAGAACTTTCTGATCAACTTACCCAAAAAGTTCATATCTTGCAGCCCATACTACAAAACTCCCCAGATAATGTGAGCCTGTGCAAGACCTGTGGACGGGCTGTGGATGACGCATTCTACCCGGCCTCGCCAATCATCCCTGTCAGTGAGTTGACTTTGAACCTTGTGGGATTACCTTTGTTTGAACATGGCAGCCTTGGTGATTTATTTAATGGATTCTGCATTTGGAAAGACAATGCCATCATTATCAACATTCAGGTAGACTTCCCAGAAGGAGACACGGTATCTGGTTTGGGTGCTTCTTAACACCGATGGGAAGGTCATATCTGGGGCTTGTGAATGCACGGTATAAGTTTGAAATGATGATATTTGCTATTAATCAAGTTTTTGGAAGTGGGGGATGAGGGGTGGCAACAGGAGTTGTATGGGCTGCGACTGCGAGTGCTGTTATAAATATCTTTTTGTTTGTTTGGTGTTTGGGCCACAAGATAAATTAATCTATTATTGTATCTATTGGTTAAACGAGAAGTATCCGTGTATACCTCTGCTAGCTTGTATCAACAGGAAATGGTACGAACCCAACACCTTTAATCCACAGACACTTCTTGTGTTCCTATATTTCCGTGAGTCCAATTTGCATTCAAGAACAGAACAATTAGGTTAACCATTTTGAAATTGCCACTCTTTCATCTAAATTCTGGAAATTATGTTTAAAAGACTATTTGAATTTGATTTTGCGCTAGCAATGAGGCTTAAAAGTGCCCTGCAAGCAGAGCCGAGTCACTGTTAACATACAGCGCATGCGCAGAAGGCCTCGTTAACATTCATACATCATTTTGAAAGTTGCATATTGTCTGTAGAATAGAGCCTTGGTGATTCAACTATTCTTCATTCGGACATGTTTGGCAGTCCATCGCAGTTGCGCAAGGATGACCATGCTTTTGATGCATCATTTGGTACCTGTTGAGGACTTCAGTATTGGGTATTTTGTCCTTCCACTTGATCGGACACAAAGCTGATGAAACACACACCTATATTATTTATTTATTTTATTACAGCCTTCTCGAACCTATATTACAGTGTTCCAGTGCCTTCTCAACATTGTTTTGTCCATGCTCTATCCTTTAAAATGCCGAGCGTCAAGCAAGGAACCGTCTTAAAAGTCTTTGGTATGAGTCGGCTGGGGTTTGAACCACCAACCTGCCAGACTCAGAGTGTACAGTCTCACCATTACGCCACCAAGTCCAGTTATATATCTCATAAAGAAAACTCATTCTAACCATTGACTCATTGACATATTAAAGATCGGTAAATTCCGGGTGACGGAGAAGGTTGAAATTTTGCATGCTGAAATCACAGAACCGTTGGAAAGTGTCCATAAATGAAAATATAAATAAATGAAAATAAATAAATGAAAAAGATTGATGCATGTGAGCGACCCAAGACAATGGGGAAGCATGGTAATTTTGTTTGCCGATGGACTTCGAAGCCGATACAACAGGAAAAATCACAGCACCATCGGAAGGCATCCGTAAATTAAAATATAAAAAAATGAAAAATGAAATGCAGGTGAGCAACCCAAGACAATGGCGAAGCACGCACGGTTCATTATTGTTTATGAAGTGTAATCATACTTGCTAGTATATATATATATATATATATATATATATATATATATATATATATATATATATATATATATATATATATATATATATATATCTCACAAAATAACAGCATATTTACAATTCCCACATACGGGCACGCACTAGTGTTTACAATTACCAATGAAGAGCTTTAATGTGTGGAAAGCAACAATGTATTTATCAGATATGAACAATATTCTTTGGCGATTAATTTGTTGCAAAAAAACAAAAAAAATGTTGAAAAAAAGACATGTCCACAGTTTTACCTGTGCATTTCTTTCCACCAATGGATTAAATTATTCACTACTCTGTGACAAGTCCAAGTCGACTGAGTTGTACAATTTCGCAACTTTCACGATTCAATTCCACACGAGTTTGTGGCCTTTGTGTAAAGACGACCTCAAAAATTTTCCCATAGAAAGTAAACACCTGGGTTGAAGTCAGAGCGAGACGAGTGGGCTGTGTCATTCTACAAGGGTGCTTGTCTGGAAACCTGATGAGAAATTCCACGAAGTTCAAACGTTTAATGGAGAAAGTCGAGGACAACTCACACCATTGTGTGCTGTGCAATCTCCAAGCCCTCATTCCACAAATGTGTAAAATAAGTTCCTTTGAAGCATGGCAGCCAAATTATAACTGTCCCTTCAATCAGTGTTGCTCTGATCATAGACGACCATTAATCACAACCTTTTTTTTTTTTTTTTTTTTTTAAATGCACCAAACAATTTTTTCCAAAAAAATCTGTCTGTGCTATCACTGATGATTCGCCAACAAGCGATGAAACCGGTCTGGCAGCTGAGGGGGTATGTAGCATTGGGATTCTCATGTGTGTAATTTTGTGAACGTCATTCCAGCTGTGGAGGAACTCTGGGAAGGGTTTGAACTAGAAAAGGACTTACCTTGGGTAGACTGAGGCTGGACAAGGAGGCCTATGTGCAAGGAATCTGTGAGGGGGTAGAGCATCACCTGTGGACAGGTGATTCTCGTCCCGCTTACAGGGGAATTCGCGCATTACGTTCATCCAAGCCCATCCCTCGGAGCACTACAGTTCGAGCAGAGAGTGGTAGACTCTTGACAGAGGAGTCTGAAGTGAAGGCCCGCTGGGCCAGTTACTTTGAGCGGTTGTACCAGGCTGATCCACCAACTGTCGAGTTGGACGTCAAGGGTGTTACAGTCCCTGTTGCTGACCCTCGAATCAACTGTGGTCCACCTTCGCTTGTGGAAACACAGGCTGCGGTGAACCAGTTGAAACGGGGCAAAGCTCCAGGGATCTGTGGCATCCATGCCGAACTTCTCAAGGCTGGTGGAAATGCTGCACTCGTGTCGTTGCATGCAGTTTTGTGCTCTGCCTGGTACACAGGCATCATCCCAACTGACTGGAAGAGGGGCCTTGTTGTCCCTCTCTGGAAAGGGAAGGGTGATCGCCAAGACTGCAACAACTACCGAGGGGTGACGCTGCTCTCAGTGCCGGGCAAGGTCTTTGCTCGGATAATACTTGATAGGGTTCGCCACCATCTGCTTGAGCACCAGCGTCCAGAGCAGTCAGGCTTTACACCAAAGAGGTCAACGATTGACCGTATCCTTGCACTTCGTGTCCTCACCGAACGCAGACGAGAGTTTCGGCAGGGGCTGCTTGCAGCCTATGTTGATCTCTGTAAAGCGTTCGATTCAGTGAATCGGGATGTCCTCTGGAGGATTCTTGGTCTTCGTGGGGTGCCACCAAAACTGATCGATCTGATGTCTGAACTCTACTCTGGTACTGAGAGTGCTGTGAAGTGTGGTGGTACCATCTCTGACTTATTTCCAGTTGTTACTGGAGTTCGTCAGGGATGTGTACTTGCCCCCACACTTTTCAGCACTTGTATGGACTGGATTTTAGGGAGGATGTCGGAGAGATCAAGTTGCGGTGCATCATTTGGGAATGTCAAGATCTCGGACCTTGATTTTGCAGATGATGCAGTCATCTTTGCGGAGACTATAGACATCCTCTGGAGGATTCTTGGTCTTCGTGGGGTGCCACCAAAACTGATCGATCTGATGTCTGAACTCTACTCTGGTACTGAGAGTGCTGTGAAGTGTGGTGGTACCATCTCTGACTTATTTCCAGTTGTTACTGGAGTTCGTCAGGGATGTGTACTTGCCCCCACACTTTTCAGCACTTGTATGGACTGGATTTTAGGGAGGATGTCGGAGAGATCAAGTTGCGGTGCATCATTTGGGAATGTCAAGATCTCGGACCTTGATTTTGCAGATGATGCAGTCATCTTTGCGGAGACTTTAGACATCCTCTTGGGGGCCCTCGAGGTGCTGAATGAGGAGTCGGAGCCGTTGGGATTACGGGTTTCTTGGGTCAAAACTAAGATCCAGGCTTTCGGTGACATATTGGATGCTGCTGTCCTGTCTGTGTCTGTTTGTGGTGAGGATGTTGAGGTCGTGGAGAGATTCACTTACCTTGGCAGTGATATTCATGTCTCTGCTGGCTGCGAGTCAGAGGTCAATAGACGTCTGGGTCGGGCCTGGGGAGTCATGGATTCACTGGATCATGGGGTGTGGCGCTGCCGGTACCTGTGCGGGAGGACGAAAGTCCGAGTCTTCAGGTCCTTGGTACTTCCAGTCTTGCTCTATGGGTGCGAGACTTGGACTCTGACCAAGGATCTGAGACGGAGACTTAATTCCTTTGGTACCAGGTCTCTTCGGAGAATCCTTGGCTATCGCTGGTCGGATTTTGTGTCCAACGAGCGGTTGCTGAGAGAGACTTGGATGAGATTTGTTACCTGCACAGACCGTGAGCATCAGTTGCAGCTGTATGGACATGTGGCTCGTTTTCCTGACTCTGATCCTGCTCACCGGATTCTCTCAGCGAGGGAGTCTCATGAGTGGAGGAGGCCAGTGGGCCGACCACGTGCCTCATGGTTGCAACAGGTTGACCATCATCTCAAGGAGATGGGGATGGGCCTGGCATCTGCCTGGGGGATGGCCAGACGGAGGCCCCTGGAGTACCGGCGGAAAGTGGACGCAGCGACGCGCTGTTCTGGCACATGCTCCCATACCTGACCTGACCTTGGGTAGACTTTTATGACTGCTTTCTACAGCTTCATTGGCTAGAAGAGTATGAGAGGAGTTGATTTGTTGATATAATCCGAGCTACCTGGGTTTAATTGATTAGGTGAGAACTGATTGGTTATTCCTTCCATTCACAGGTGAGATATGTAGGTGGGTCTTTCTTTATCATTTGTACTGATATACACCAGGACCCCGACATACGCAGGGGATACATCCCAGGAAAACCCCACAAATGTGCGGGCATCGTTTAAATGGGAAATTGGGAGATAGGTTCTGGGGATTTCCTGACCCGCGAAAAGTCCCCGAGTGTTTTGTCATTGTTGCAGTGGAGACAAGGGGGATAACGTTACTGGTTCTTTTCCTGCATTTTCGGGTGCGATGAGTAGTCTGCGCATTGTTTGTAGGGAATTTTACGTGTGATGTTGTATTCGGCAGCTGATAATAGATGTGGTGAGAAATGTCATTGTATAATTGGTCCGTATGTAGCTTGCTTCTAATTACACCAATAGATATGCTGAATGTTTCCATTTTTTAACTAACAGGACATGACATCTTTCCTATCTGCAGGCAGATTATGCTGAGTGTTTTTAAAATGTAACAGCTCAGATGGTGCTGTTTGTAGCAAGATGGTGATTTACACTAAGATGTGCTGAATGTTTCCATTGTGTGATGTCCATATGTGGCAACCTGGTAATTACTGGATACATCAATAGATGCTGTTAGTGTTTTCATTCTGTAAGTAACTCACGGGGGATGGCGTCGCGGGGAATGACGTGTTACACTGGTGAGACGTCCCACGAAACTATGTTTGTGCCCCGAAGTTACAATACAGTAAGTACAGCACAGTATGTTTAAAGTGCACATGGTGAGATGGCCCGCAAAACTATGTTTATCCCACGAAGCTACAATACACGTACAGGAAGTAGGTCATGTTCATGGCTCATGGAAGATATGCTTTTGACATACATACAGTATTGTACTATATGTACATCCAGCTGCTTTGTGCGTGGCTCGTGGAAGATATGTTTTAGAACTGTTATACTCGCAGCTCGTGGAGAAAATTAAAAAAAAAATCACCACGAAAACCAGGAATATGCGGGGCAATTTCCCACAAATGTAGGAGCATGTCGCAAATTATCAACCGCAAATACACGGAACCCGCAAGTGTCGGGGTCTGAGTGTATATGATTTGAATATTTTAATACAAAGTCAAGGCTCAAGGAAACCAAAAGAAAAGTATGAGGGGTTTCAACTGATACAAAATGGCATAAGGGAACAAGCAGACATTTAATAGATATACAAACAACCTGAAAGAAAAGGTGAGATGTGGCAGGACTAAAGAGTTGAAAATTATCGCAAATAGAAATGGAAGATTATATGAAATAAAGGTAGGTGAGCTGCAACCTTCAAGCATTGGAAAGAGCAACATCATTGGGACAGAAAGAGAAGCAATGATACAGGAAGGCAATTCCACAGTCAGGAAAAAAAAAGATAGGGACAAAGCAATGCAGGTGAGCATAAAGCCAAGACTTTGAAAGGTTGACAAGGGGTTGCTGAATGAATGTGTTTGCCCTGATACATGATGGGATCAGGCAGATGGCTGAAAGGGAAGAGAAGAAGACGATGAGAGGCAATAGGAGGTCAAAAGACCACCCAGTGTATGGTGAGAAAGCAGTAGGCCATGTAGAACAGCCTATTGATTTGTAATGCTGAGAGGCTTCAGAGCCTTGGCCTCCACAAAATCCAGGAGGTGAGGTGGGACACAGCTTTGCCAGCCACATAGGAGATCAATACTCAACTCTGCTTCTTAAAACGTTTTATAGGCTGAGAGAAGATCTGATCTGCAGAAACAAGGAAGTACTTTCCCAGGCAAAGAATGCCCAGTCAACATCTGTTTTCCATGTAGCCAAGTTGGAGATCGAAACGGTGGACCCAAGAAAGGTCAAGGCTGATGATCAGACAAGTTCAAGATAATTAACTTCCAGAGATTGATCAGAGTAGATAGGTGGGTGTGCCTGAAGGTCGTTGTGGAGAAAAACTGTTATCCCATTATCCCAGATCCCATTATCAAGCTCTCCCAACACCTGTTGTCAATGTTAACTTGCACAGAAACTTGAGACCCCCCTCAAAGCCAAAGATTATCCATTACCTTCGAACATTTATAACTCTGGGATGTAAAATAACATTGATAGATCATTGTAGACCAATGGTGTATGTACATTTTGTCACAGAAGGGACCATACGATGGACAAATGTACATGTATTTGATTAAAGCGCAGCTAAACCCAGCCCAAAATACCGACTTAAATCGGATATAAAAAAATATATATTTTTATCCAAATGCGCACAAAAGATTTTTGACAATACGCCAAGTACAATATAAATTTTGACCAAAAAGTTCCATTTCTGAGAGATACTGCTTACAGCCATGCACCGGCGGAAGTGGCATCACAGTGATGGTGAAGTGTTACTGAGCCGCCACAGCAATGAATTTTTTCTGCTGGAATGGAACGATATTCTCTCAAACCAGAATACAGTGAAGGAGAGCTAAAGAATGTTCAAACTGCATTTACTTGAGAAGAACAAAGCGACAGTGTGGAGGAGAATGTGGACAGGGAAAGGCTAATATAAACTCATGCGAATGCGGACATTGTGAAGAAATACGTACAGCACGGGACCGCGTGTGTCATCAGGGCTGATGTGGAAGGAGTCGGATGCTTGGATACGCATCTTCCACCAACGTATTATTTTACACGTCACATCCTATCAGATCAGCCTGTGTTTGTTTCTCCGTTTGAAAACACCGAGACTCAAAGTGGTCTTCGCAAACTATTTTGTACCTTCCAAAAGAAAATTTTATCGACAGTATGACCAGTTCCTATATCGTGAAGCCACTTCATCGCGAACTCTCTCTTCTCTGGATATTTATCCACTTTTAGGGTCTGGAAAAAGCTTCGACGTCGTCCTTTCTTCACCGGTGCTGCGACATCACATTCTCACGAAACCTCGCTCTCACAATAACCCAATATCGGTGAACAGTGTAAATGGATGCACGATATTTATTGTTCAATATTTCTTTAAAAATACGATATTAAAAGGGAGAATTAAAGAAGTATTTTTCAACTCATGGACTTTCTTCAAAGCTGCAGGTTTATTTAATGACACTTTCAATTTTTAATCTTTTTTACAGTATTGGGTCTTGGGATTAGAACACTCATGATACAGTGATTGTAAGAGGTATATGAAAAGGGAAAAGAAGATTAACAAACACATGTTAAAATCAGTGCTTTACAAGGGGGTAAAATTGTTCATCACTATAAAGTATTTTCTGGTAATTGCCATCTCACTTTGGTTCTCAACCTCAACTCTTCTACCACCCCCCCCCCAGCCACCACATTCCATCTTCTCCCCATTTTCAACATGTACTCTTCAACACCTCTGGACTCAGTGTCTACTTGGCTACGCAGCACTTTTTAACTGCTATGATTTAAATGGTCCAAGCCAGAGGAAAATCAGATTAATGCGTAGTTGAGCTGCAAAGCCTTCCAGGCAGAAGGTGGGTCAAGGGGGCCTGAGATTGGCTGGTAACAGTGTCAAGTACAAATAACAATGTCAAACCAGCTCTGCAAGTTATTGG
Source organism: Eptatretus burgeri (assembly GCF_056783735.1). Taxonomy (NCBI): domain Eukaryota; kingdom Metazoa; phylum Chordata; class Myxini; order Myxiniformes; family Myxinidae; genus Eptatretus; species Eptatretus burgeri. Next base: position 127,574,157 of record NC_140964.1, on the reverse strand, counting down.
CCACCAGTCTGTTCCCGCTGATTACCAACCTGCCGTATCGAGAATCGAACAATGAACCTCGGATTACTCGACGTAAGCTCCGAGTAAGAACTAAGTGATGTTAATACGAGCCCCCATTGCACAGTGGAGGATTGCACGTAAGAAGCATCACATTCCTGAGCATATGGCTCAATCCGGAGTCCAGCTGACATGCAATGTCCAAAGGTGATGAGCTTAAGACCAATGTAAGCTGCTACAGATGTGATGGTTAAAGCTGGATTACGGCTTAAGCAGCAACATCTTCAACATGTTATCCAATCCCCTTCACGAAGGATAATAATTTGTCATACCGCATTGAAAGTGTGTTAGAACAGACCATGTGACACAGAGAAACGTAAAAGCTTCTCGTGTTGTACTGTGCTGAAAAAGAAAAACAAAGCCACTATCATCACCAACACCACAACAACATTTCATTTACAATATTTCATTGAATAGGATAAGGGTCAGCCTTCTGGGTTTCTCAAGATACTCTGAGAGGGTTGACATGTGATTTTAGTCATCAAAATTGTTTGTGACAATGTATTCTTCCCAAAAATAAACAAAAAAACTAGAGTAAGGTTTCCAGAACTAAGAATAAGACGAGAGCGACAAAGTCGATGGTTGGCAATCACAAATCCCCACGCTTCTCACCTAAAGCCAAGTTGAAAGATGGCAAAAGGGTCCACCAGGAATGCCACAATATCAAAATACAAGTTAAAATATTTTTTTTCCCCATTTTGACCCCTGTGATCCCAAGTCCCCACCCCTTGGGGTACAGACCGGGTGTAAAATCCCAAAAAATTGTTACATATTTAATGTGTCCCCCAATGCCGATTGCATATACAAAGTTTCAATTACAAATGTTTCAAAATGTGCCCGTAATTGCAGTTTTGATAATTGACCTTTTGGTATTTGAAAAGGTCAAATTTTGGTATTTGACCTTTTTTGGTGTTTGCCCAGGGGCCGGGGCCAAAAATGATACTGCTCTCACACCTTCTTTCCATATATGGTGATCATAACTACCAAGTTTGATGAATTTCTAGCCAACCGTTTACAAGGAGATAGCGTGATAGACAGACAGACGACATGGCCGATTACAATATTCCTAATTTTTTTCAAAGAGCGTGGGGGACAATGACAAGTTCTCTTACAAGGGACTTCAACACAGGAGGAGGTCATTAGGCTCATCAAAGGCTGCAGTACAATTATCAATGATCGCTTGTCCATTCTTGTATCGTTTTTAAAGCAAGGAAGCAGCACGTAAAAAAATTTAACTCTGGTACGACTCAGCCAGGATTCGAAGCACCGACCTCCCAGACTCAAAGCAGACACTCAAACCATATCACCACCGAGTCTGGTTACAAATAAATCTCTCACGATGGAACTCTACTTCCTCTCCTGGCAGAGTTAACACCTTTCTGTTGTGTATGGGTCAAACTTGGGGATGAACATCATCATTAGCCACCTGCTTGATCAATAAGCCTCAAGAATGCCAATCTAGTAAAACGTTAAAAAAGTTTCGAACAACCTGTTTCAATTATTTGTCAAAATATTACAACCATAGTTACAAGGAGAAAAAAAAGAACACTCGAAGTGACAGTGTAACAAGACAGAATACTTGTGGCGGGATGGAAATCCAAGGACAAGAAACCAGCTGAAGGAATGGACCACAACAGAAGCACGTGGCTCGCTTCTCTCTGAAAAGAACTCAATATGAAGACCAAAAGAAAACATTTTTTTTCCCCCCCATGGGTGGCAAGCTTCCACCAATCACAGTCATCGACTCATAACACGATCGAGAGAACTTGTCTCATGTGCAAGGAACATGATAAAATGAGTGTTTGAGTCGAGTGCTTAAAATAGGATGCGTGCAATATGAGGAAGCGTTCGAATACAAGACAAAGTTAAGGTGTGGCATGCTCAGCGTTGTGATTCGAGTGAACTTCGGAATTTGTCTTCATGATCTGTTTGCTCGAGCATAGTGATGGACAAGTAACGAGACTGTTGGCACAAACAAACTTTTTTTTGCCATTAGCTGGTGCCGATTTGATGGGACGCTTTGTTCACGGTTGAAATTATCCCAAGGATAGTATCAATTCCTATTTTGTGTTGTCCAATAATCATTCATTCATAGGTCAAAGGCAAAAAAAATCCACAACTGTCAACAGCATTGTAAAATATAAACTTTTAAAAAACTGTAACTACTGTACGTACTTTAATCACCCTTTGGTATCCCGCTTGCCAGCATTCATGATTTTCACCAAGTGCATTAAAGTAAAGAGCATGTGATTAAAGATGTCGGTTCTCCTCTGTTACAGAGCATCAATGCTGCTGAAGAAGATAGGTTGGTTACAAAGATGAAATCAATTGGAGTCCAGGTCAAATTTGAACAGCCTTAAATTTTCATGAAAAACGAAGCACTCTCGTTGTACTCGTATCAACGTTTCTAAGAACTTATTACAGCATTGAGGGGAAGGAAAGGTTGAGTAAACCAGGCAAAGTAATGTGGAAAAGAGGAAGGAAGAAAGATTGGAGAGTAAAGTGAGGATAAGGGGATTCTAAAGGGAGAAAAGGGGAAGTTGGGTTTGAGTGGACTTGAGAGCGGAGGGAAGGGGAGGTGGAGGGGGATATGTGAGGAGGGGTGGGGAGGGAGTTAAATGTTTTGCCCTTTTCAAATACAAAATATGTCGATGGAATCTTGTAGTGAAGGATTAGATGAATGTTTGGAAAATTTTTCCTTGTGAATCATTTGGGATTTTGGGCTGTGATTGACCAATCTACTAAATCAGGTAATATACGTTTTTAGCCTTTTCTTGTTATTAAAAAATAAAAAGCTCCAAATCAATTGATAATATATATTGATTATATATTTGAAGACATGACCTGTTTAGTCTGATCGGATGGTGCAGAAGTAATACACTTACCTGTGAGATTGATGCTTCACAGGCAGAGGAGGGCATCAGAAAAAGGGCACCGACCTTGGATTAGAGAACATTAATCATGGGACCGGTCTCGCATTTGATTCGTTGGTGGACGTTAAAAATCCCATAATGTCTTCCTGAAGATTAGGCAAGTTATCACCAGCGCCGTGGACGAATTCAAAATACCTGCAATCTTCAGATGAACATCAGGCTTAGCCAGCTGGTTCAAAGACCTGAGCTACGACTGCATGCTCATTAAAACAAAATAAGTTTAAAATTCTTACTATTTCAACAACAACAAGAGAATTAATAGAACACTTTCCCACACGAGTAAAAAAATATGATCTCACTCCTCTCTGCGTATGTGTAATCGGGACGAATTCAGAGCCAAAGTATTGCTAAACTACGAGTTCGTTTTCCAATTCGTGTTCATAATGAAACATTCAATTGACATCAAGTTGTTCCTCGATCGTAAACTGACATTTGTAGACACACGGACAACAGACAGACAGAAGTGAACCGATTGCTTAACCCCGCTTTTCGCTTCATGTGCTGGGGGTAATAACTGTTTTATGACCGTTTCCCCCTTTTTTTTCAGGGGTTTAATCGAATGATGGAAACTCGTCCATCCAGATCTATCCATTGCAAGAGTTTTGTGAAAAGCCAAACATATTCCATATCTTTCTTGACATTTTCGATCCATGTCTTTTTAGGACGTCCTCCCTGCATTCTTCCTTCGAGCACGAGCTTTTGTTTCTTTCTTCTCAACTTCATCTTCTGACCTTCGTTGCGCGTGGCCATACCGACAAAGTCTTCTCTTTTTTAAGTACTTCTTCACGTTGTATTGATTTTTAATCTCTTCCTGGTTTCTGAGCTCATAATTAATTGTTTCACAGACAATCCATCCATCTGTCCGTCGTATCATTCTCATCTTTGTTCTTTCCATTATTTTCACATCTTTGATCTGCGTCGCCCACATTTCACTTCCATACATCAATACCAGTCTGATAACGCTTTATAAATTCTAACGATTTCAAGGTTCATGTTTGATCGAAATTTGGACTCTTTACAAGTTGTCCATTGTCTCCAAATGACTTCGAATTCATGTTCAAATACACTGCGGTCTCTCACCGTCCTTGCTGTGCAAACATCCTCGGCCAGCCTTGGACACCACAGGGAAAGAATTGTCGAATATTCATTACAGTCTCACCAAAAAAAAACACCACGGGAACAGTTTTCTGTACCGTATGGCAAACAATTGGTCAGGAAAATGATCCCTCAAACCAAGTGTTTACTCACCCTCTGTTTGAGGATGATTCAAGGAAACTGTGGAGTGTGAGAGAGATATAAAGAAACTACAAAATATCTGCACTTCCATTGGCAGATTTGGGCCTGCTCAGCGAACATCCTTGGGATTGTAGTCACAGGAACAGTTTCCTTCATAAGCTCGTTTTATTTCTTGGCTCTTTTGGGAGAAACACCAAACCCTATAATGACAACTAACAATGATGCCAGCATCAGCAGCAGCAGCAGCAGCAGCAGCAACAACAGCTGCAACAGCAGCAGGAAGAACAGCAACTGCAGCTGCAACAACAGCTGCACCAACAGGAACAACAACAACAACAACAACAGCAACAGCAGGAAAAGCAGCAAAGGCAACAATATCTGCAAACAGTAGGTACAACAGCAACAGCAGCAGCTTCCACCACAATCATAATATTAAAATACTCATTCCACGTCTCGGTCTGCCATCGGTTTCTGCAAATGCTAGGATTTCAACACCCCCATTCCCCATTTTAACATCCTCCCACTGCTATCACTATTTCTGACTCGTCAAAAATAGCGCACATTAAATTGATGCAGTGCACAAGATAGAAGACGCAGCAAATTTTATTTTCGCCCACCCATCCGCCCTCGCTTACATTCAATAATATGCCGAGGAAATTGCCTCCCAGGTGCAGTGTTAGCTCCCTGAAGGACCCGTTATCTGCCAATGGATCCACTGCACAGTGAAAATGGCAATGGCTGAAAAAGTTTCCTGGAATTCACGTGGACCTCTATTAGCTCGCAAATTAATTGCACATCTTTTACTTGTCTGCAGCATTTATTTACCTTCAAGCAGCTCTATTAGTTAATTATATTTTAAAAAAATAATGTATTTTTACAAACGATAATAATTTACTGTGAATGACACACAAAGAATATAGGATATGCATACAAGTGTACACAATATATCCCTGGTGTTGGCTTAATGGTTAGGGTGGTGGGCTTAGGATCCTAGAATCCTGAGTTCAAATCCCCCTCGGCCATTGAATTAATACCAGGTGGGGTTGACTCTGCCTGTCATCCTTCCGAGGTCAGCAAAATGAGTGCCAGCTTGCTGGTATCCTGTGTCGGAGTGGCGACCCGTTCAGGATTGTACCCACTCGCCAAAGAGACTGCTTAGGCAGCACCAACGCTCTGCACAGAGTATGGTCCGAATGGATGGATGGATGGATACACAATATCGGTTGCAGCCATCTTGCACCAGAATGCTACTGTGGTTCAGGCTGATCCGCCGATCATTAAAATACGAAGAAATTACTTTCAGAGAATTTGAAAAGAAAAAACTGCATTAGACTCCACATCATCCTGCCCATCTTCTGCAACGCCCCCTTCCACCACCCATATGACCTCACACAAAAAAAGATCACACAACAACCTAGAACGCAACTTGCGATGTAGCCCTGTCTCGATGGAAACACAACTGACAAATTAACTTCTTCAACTCAACTATGGATACATTGAAGTTTCCCCGAGTTGTTAGATCTCACCAATTGCTACTTGTCCATCACAGGCCAAAATGCCATGGTGATGTACAATGCCAGGCAGAGACGACATTCTCGACCAGGCAAAGACCTTCCTTGGCAACTTCCACCTTCTTTGCGCACAGTAAAACGGAGACTTTATAAACAGTCTCATTCTCATCACAAAACACCGTTGGAGTGCACTGATGCAATGCACTACCTGTATAACGGAAGAAATCAACATTATGTTGATTGAGGAATGCAAACCAGGTGGGAAGCAAGGATAGGCTGACGTTTTGAGCGATAACCCTTCATCGAAGCAAAAAAGGAAGACCGGAGAGAGGCGAAGGTTGATTATAGGATGGTCGTGAGTCAGAAGTGCGGGCATCAGAGTGTGGTCGAGGGTCAGGAAGCACTTGGTGGTGAGAAAGACCAGTTTTGACAGGTGGGGGTAAGGGGCAGGGAGGTTAAGGGTTCAGGGGTCACGGGTTAAAAGTCAACCTTGTTGGAAGTAGATAACATTTTCCATAAATGTTTGATTTTGTTTGTACAGTGAAGTCCCATTAAGAACAAATTTGACAAGATGAAAATGTGTTTGATCAAACGCTGGACGAGTCATGCTCGACTGTCATGTTCATCACAGTATTATTGTGGAATACTGTTCAAAATTTCCTGTATTACCCACAACAATTCAGCAAAGTTACCTTCTCAATTCCTAGCAAAGTTCTTACATCCTCAATAAATGTTCAAATCTGAACTTTGTTCAGGCAAGCCGAGTGCGAGTGTTCTTTTGGCCTCGACCTTCAAAATAGTTTCACAACATTTGATGTATTCTTGGGATCATTGTCTTTTTGGAAGACAAATGCCTACTTGTTGCAGCGTGTTCCCGAGAGAATTGCATCCGGATCAAAATCTGCCTGTACTTGTCAGCAGAAAGGCAATCGATTTTGTGAACATCACAGGTGTCAACACCAAACTTGCATTGATCGGATCGATCCTCAATGCTTCAATGGAGATATTGTACAATGACTATGATGTCATTCTCCACTCAGCTGATGAGCGAACCATTGTCGATTGTCAAACGATCCGAAATTGAATTAATCGATGAAGAGCGTACATCTCCAGCTTTGCTTATCCTACCGTTTGTGTTTTCATGCCCATTTCAACCTTTTGATTTGGTAACCTCATCTCAGCAATGATTTTCAAGCAAAAACATGTCCATTCAGACCATTCCATGTGAAGGTGCATCTTCTAGGTTCTAAAGGTAACATTCACACCTGTACTTGCAGAGAAGTTATTGGCAGCATCTGCACTCAACAGTTCTTAAAGGAACTCAAACATACACAAACTCAAAACAAGGAAAATACCTTACATGGTAATTTGTCCGCCGTGGATAAAAGAGGAGCTGATGTTTCTGGCCTTACCCTTCGTCAGAGCAAATTTCAGGCCGTACCCTTCGTCTGACCTCTTTTGCTCCGACGAAGGGGAAGGCCCGAAACGTCAGCTTCTATTTTATTCACGGCAGATCAATTTCTGTTTCAGGTACCGTCAGACCCTGCTATTAGCAGATTCGCGATTTGCGGACCCCGCGTAAATGCGGTTTATAAAATGTGACTTGCTTTGACATTCGCGGCCCCGTGCTTCGCATCTTCGCGGGTTTCTTTGTGGGCATAGTTGCAGTTTTTCACGGGATTTTTGATTTTATCTCATGAATCACTCACCGCCGGGAACCTAAACTGCAGGTTTGTTTTCCAATTTGTGTTCAATATATAACATTCAATTGAAAGAACATTGTTCCTCGATCGTAAACTGACTTTTGTAGAAGGACGGAGACAGACAGAAGTGAACCAATTGCTTAACACCACTTTTTGCTCCGTGTGTGCGGGGTAATGATGATGAATAAATAATAATAATAATAACCATAACCATTCCTTTCACACTGTCGGACATGAAGGGCTGCCAAGGCAGTTTCATTGGCCATGGGGGCACAATCCTGGATGGGTCACCACTCCAACACAGGATACTCAAATGGCTCCTTTTTCCCGGAGATGGTACTCATTTTGCCAACATGAGAAGGATGACAGGCTGAGTCAACCAACCTGGTGTTATTTATGGCACAGCATGGGCTTGAGATAAGGACCTTAAGACCTTAGGTCAGCCACCTTAACCATTAAACCAACACCAGCCATACAGAAAATAATAATATAAAGTTTCAGAGCCAATGGAGCCATTCTCGAGTGACATCAGGCTAGTCCTTCATGGCCTCATGATACATTTTGCAAGAGTAGGTCTGGGACATGCTTAACCACGCAATCTCCAAATTTGCTCACCAGGCAATGAAGATGAATTTTTTTGGACAGAATGAATACAGAAGGGAACTCCAAGGAGGGAAAACTGGAAAATTGGAAGGAGGGGGTATTTTAGTGGGGTTAACGAGGGTAGAAAAGATCATGGGTTTGGATTGGGGATGATCTGACATGGTGGTGCACAGCTGTCTTGATGACCTGGAGGGAGGAATGAGATTGAAGAGTATGTGGAAGTTGATTCCATAGGTGGGAAAAAATGAGTGGAGGTGAGCAGTGATCCTAGATTTAGGTAAGGGGATTGATGGTGGAGAAACCATGTGAGCCCTGCAGAAACCTGAGGGTTTGGGGGGGGGACAAAGCATGGAAAGAGCCCCGAGGGAGCAGGAGCAGAAAGGAGGTGATACAAGACAAAGAGACCACCAATCTGTCTCCGATGACGAAGTGCTAGACCCATAGACTCAGCTTCAGCGTGGGAGATTCCAATGACCTTGAAGGCTTTGGTTTCCATGGCATCAAGCTGAGCAATATTTGAGTCGGGCAGCTCAGAGGGGAGAGCAGTTCTCCATCAAGCTGCGGATGAAAGCCTTGTAGGTGGATGTCGCGCGGTGACCTGAGGGAATTCAGGTGTGCCAAGCAAGGACTTTGTATGACAGAGGACGCCCAGTCAACAGCTAACTTTGGAGGCAAACATTGACGTGTGGTTTGGCAAAGAAAGATTCATGGCTCATAGTGAGACCCAAGAGTTTGAATGACTGAACTTCCTGAAAAGGTTTGTGATGAAAGTAGAGTGTTTGCCAGATGGTCCTTTCATCGAGAAATAGTGACAGCGTGAAATTTGTCAGGTTTGAAACACATATTCCAAGTGTTTGACCAGCTTGTGATTTATTTATTTTTGAGGTTTGAAGAGAGGAAAGAGGCTGCAACCTGCCTGTCTGAAGGATGAGGGATGGCACAGCAGGGGGTGGAGTTATCAGCAAATTGATAAAAATGATTTTCCAGAGAGTCAGAGAGATCATTTGTGAGGATCAGGAATAGGACTGGGCCCAGAACATTGCTTTCGGGCACTCCATCCTTGACAGGGAGAGGAGATGAAAGGATTCCTTTGAGAACCACATGTTGGCTGCGAGAGTAGAGGAAGTCAGTACGCCACACATGGAGATGCCCTTGGATGCCATAGGCAGACAGTTTGGAGAGCAAGGCAGGATGCCAGACTATCAAAAGCATGAGATATGCCCAGAGAGATGGCCCTGATCTCATATGTGATATTGAGGGCCTCCATCCATTGTTGGGAGAGTGGAATTGGCATGTCCAAAGTGGAGTGACCTGGTCTGAATCCAAATTGGTGATCTGAAATGAGGTTGTTGGAGAAAAGGAAGGATTTCTTGTCAACTGCAATGATGGATTCCACGACCTTGCTGATGATTGGAAGTAAACTAATAGGTCTGCATTTGAGGGGATCAGTTTTCGCTCATTACCTCTGCCACTGCAGGTGGAAGGAGGTTATGTTTTCACCCCTGTCTGTCTATTTGTTTGTTTGTTTGTGTGCAGGATATCTCAAAAATTTGTGCACATGTTGGGTGTGTGACACGGACGAACTGATTAGATTATGGTGAAGATGAGGATCTGGATCTGGCTACCAGAATTTTTAAAAGTGATTCTTCACCTATGGGAGATAGGGCCAAAAATGATAATAGCATGATATCTCAAAATATGCCTGGTGTTGGCTTAATGGTTAGGGTGGTGGGCTTTGGATCCAAGGGTCCTGAGTTCAAATCCCGCTCAGCTGTTGAATTAATACCAGGTGGGGTTAACTCGGCCTGTCATCCTTCTGAGGTCAGCAAAATGAGTGCCAGCTTGCTGGTACACTGTGTCGGAGTGGCGACCTGTCCAGGATTGTGCCCAATAGCCAAGGAGACTGCTTAGGCCTAAGTCACATTTGCTCGACGGCGAGGATACGATGGCCGTACACCCTCTGAATTGACAGAAATGTGCGGCGGCCGCAGAGTTTCTGCGGTGGCCTCAGGGTGGCCCTGCGCCATTTGGCTATATTTTACAGGCCGTATGGGTCGCCGTGGAATTATAGCGCGGAGTTATAACTTTTTTCATTTCTACATTCGCCGTAGCAATTCGACAAGCCGAAACAAAAGAACTGGTAAAAAAAAAGAAGAAAAAAAGAACCCACTCGTTACCCTCCGTCCGCCGCACGTTCGCCTTAGGGCCCCCTGCGGTCCCCCTGCGGTCGCCTTGCGGTCGCCTTGCGGCACCTTGCGTCTGCCTTGAAAATTATATGGCCACCGCAGGAATGCCCTAAGGTCACCGTGCGACATCAAATCAAAGCCCGTACGGCACCCCCACATTTTCGGTCTCCACAATTTATAAATACCCCGTGCGGCTCCCCGAAAAATAAAAACATATGTGACTGCTACATTGTGTGACCGTGGAAATACTGCGGTCGCCGTATAATTGCTAGTGGTCGTAGATTTTGGAGACCCCCACGGCCGCCGTGGCAAATGTTACTTAGGCCTTAGGCAGCATCAACGCTCTGCACAGAGTATGGTCCCAATCTCTTCTCCTCCTCAAAAATGTATTGGGCCCGACATTCTCGTGGATCAGGTATTACGTGGTGGAGGTATGCGCTCTACCAAGTGCCCTTCTAGTTTTTTTATGTAATGCTGTGATGTTGGTGGATTTCCAAGCATATGGAAGATGACCAAGTGAAAATGGCAGGGTGAAAAGAGCAGAGAGAGGATGTGCAAGAGCAGCAGAGCAGATTTTTAGGACACGTGAGCTGATGCTGTCTGGTCCAGTAATGGTGTCAGAGTCAATGGTTGAAAGAACCTTCTTCTTCAGTGCAAAAGACACAGAGTGCAGGAGCATTTATGGATGACAGGGAAGGATGGGTCCTGAGACTGAGGGGTTGGGGACAAGATGTCCTGAGACTGAGGGGTTTGTTCCACAAGATGTGGAAGCAAACACAGAATTGAGGCATTCAGCCTTCTCACAAACAGAGTCGGCTGTGGTGCAATTTCAAGACAGGGAAAGGATGGAGGAGGAGCATACTCCAGAGACAGACTTAACAAGACACCACCAGGTTTTCGAGGGAGACAAGTTTGAAAGCTCATTCTTGAGGTTGTATAGGTGTTGTTTTGTGGCTCTGCTGAGAGTTGACACACACTTGTTGTAGACCTTTTGGAATGAACTGGTATTGTCTTCGGTCGGATTTGCCTTCCAGGAAGAAAAGGCAAGTTGTTTCAGAGCAACTGCCTCACCACTGGATTCAGTGTACCATGGGTGCTAAGAATAGTAGGATAATTGAGAACTTAATGCAGCCACTGAGCTTGGGGGAAGTGCCATCATTTCCCGGGGTACTCTGGGTACCAGTGACGTCACAACAATGGTGCCGCTTTTCTCACAGCACTCAACAGGGCATTTCCTAAGGAGGAATTTCTTCCTCCCCATGTATGCCAACTGATGGGGATTGTCTGTGCTCTATCCTTTTAAACGCTGAGCGTCAAGCAAGGAAGCAGCACGTCCCATTTTTAAAGTCTTTGGTATGACTCGGCTGGGATTTGAACCACCGACTTCCGAGACACGGAGCGGACACTCCAACTATGCCACCACCAAGTCTGGTAATGAAAGATTAAGGCCCCTGTTTCATTCGGACTCGGGTTTTACAACTGTTGCGGTGATCCTTGAAATCTCCAACAGATCCAACCGTGTCAATTTGTAACCAGTTTATGACCCGACCAAACCAAATGAAAACCAATGCGAGGTTTAATTATTACTACAAAAACTAAAACAACAGGAACAAAAACGAAAACATCTTACCTGCAGATTTCCTGCTTCTGCAGCCGGCTCAGCAGCACACCTGGTTCTGTATCCCCTGCATAGGGATTGCAATTAAATTAACAATATTTCAGTTATCACAGTTAAGACTGTGAAACTTGCTCTGGCACCTCTAACGTTTACTAAGCAAGCAGGAGATTGCCAAAATTAGCTTTTGCACCAATCATTAGAAAATTAATTACATAAGCAAACATTTCAATTAACTATTCCAGCATTGTTAGGGTATAAACGTGTGTTGTAAGTGCTCGTCTTGTGCTGATGCAATGACCGGTTCAGACACCACAGACCATGTTGATGTATTCATTGTCTCTTAACGTCATTACCTCCACCACCGAATGTTTTCACCCCTGTCTGTCTGTTTGTTTGTTTGTTTGTGAACAAGATTTCTCAAAAAGTTGCGGACGGATTCGGATGAAACTCGGTGGATGACCTGGTTAAGTGACGAGAACAAGCCAATTCCACTGGTATGCACATGTCAGTAATACGACACGCTACCCTCTTCGGTTAGCAATTTGAACACTAGCAGAGAGCGCAAACTGCAAAGACATCCAGATTAGTCATGACGATTTCTGGGACCGCAAAAGGAGACATCTAGACATTTTAATATGAAACACAATTGTCCAACTGGAAGTGAGCAAAGACAAAAATGGGTTGGGGGTTTCATTAATACACCGCACAAATGGTGCAAATGTGTTTTCTTCTTATTTCATTTGACAACATGCCCCAGCACCTCTAACTTTTACTAAGCAATTAGGACATTTAGTACGATTTTCTTTGAATCACGTTCACCGAAGGAGAGGATATTGCTTTTGGGTCCATCTGTCTGTCTGTCTGTCTGTACGCACGGAACTTTGGTGTTTTTCCTCCGCAACCACTTATCGGATTGAGACAAAATTTGCGACTACTCATGGAGAATGTTTTAATAATAATGACATCATAAGTCACGTGGTGTGGCAGCCATGTTGGACAAACCGAAAAACTTTGGAACTCTATATCTCTGAAACCGTACCAAAGAAAAAATTGAAACTTGACACACGGCAAGTACTCATGGGGAATAAGTGTGATTTTGTTTGTTTTTTAATGGCATAATAGGTGCCTTCGTTATGACATCATAATTGCATATGTAGAACGCTACCTCTCATGAGTATGAAAAATTTTGAGGGTCATCTCGGGGTAAATAAATAAAAATGATGACGTCATCGGCCACGTGAGATGCAGCAGCCATATTGTTTAAAAATAAATTGAAAAAACAACTTTCAAAAAATCTTCTGTGAAGTGGCAATACAGATTGAGGCAAAACTTTACTCGTATGACTGCCTATCCATGAGGAACAAAAGGTTCACACATATGACGATGTAGGTCACATGGTTTGGCAGCCATATTGGATTTACACTAAAAATGATTTTAAAAATCTTCTTCTCCAGAATGGCTGGACAGATCGAGGGGAGACTTCACAAAAAATGTTCCCCAAGCCTTGGGGGTACAAGTTTGTTAAGGAATAATTGATAGGCCACAGGGTTGGGCAGCCATATTGGAATGGAAGAAAATGTTAAATAATGTTTTCTCTGGAAGCGCTAAAATCGATTGACATGAAACTTCACAATTATGATCTAGCAGTGATGGGGAATACATGTTTTATATTTCAACTTGATCGGACACATGGTCTGGCAGCCAGAATTATTTAATATTTCTAATCTGGGTTCTTTTTAAATTTTTTTTTTTGAATAAGGCTCACTTGGCTGTGCCTGGATGGGTTTGAGGGAAGGGGAGTATCAGCTGAAATGTGAATCCTATCCAGGTTCCTCCTGATGACTTCATGGCCCACCTGCATTGATTCACAGTATTATTCTCCCGATTGAGGAATCGTCTCCCCGAGTCCTTTGTCTCGTCCCCATCACACAGTCTTTAAAATGGTCTGCCCATCACTTCCTCATGCACTCACCCATCTCTTATATATATACACACGCTGATTCATTCCATCCTGCTCTTATCCAGGCTATTGTTACTCGTTTCTTGTGTTATTCCTCCTTTCCTTCTTGTGTATGTCGATCACCCCACCCAAATAACCTATGGTAGTTTGTGTACCTGCCTTTGTCATTTACCTACTCCATAAGCCTAGAATCCTGCGTAAAAAAACAGGCATTTGGATTCATGCGCAGCAGGATAACTCACAGTTGATAATGTGATTAGAATGAGCTGTCCGACTGCATCATATCCACCTGAAAACTACTGTTCTGGTACAGTCCCAGAAAGAGGCACTGCATCTCAGATCCATTAGATGGGGACATAAAGCTGGCTGTCCCATATGCGTTCATGTTGCAGATGTTAAACATCCCAAGCCACCAATAATTTGGAATAACAGTGCTTGCACCTGATCTAACAAATGGTTCATATATTTCTAACAATCTGCTGCTTAAATAAAGGTAAGTTTACCTTTGTGCCCTCTTACCTGAACCCAATGTAGAAATTATTAACAGGCTGAATGACATTAGAAATGCTGAATGACAGATGTGATGTTCTCACTCCTCATTTCAATTTCACCAGGTGGTACAATGATGGAAGTTAAGAATTCAAATTATAGTGAGGGACGATCTATTTGTTACGTATACATCGAGGTAGCAGGGAGATTAAAAAAAAGAATTTTATTAAACCTGAAAAAAAAAAGAAAGAAAGGATGATGATGATGATGATGAGTGAGACAAAAGAGGGTAGGTGAGTGTGAAACGAGTGTGGAGAAAAAAAGAAAGAAGGTGGAGAGCAGAGTCATGGGAGAAAAGGGGTATGGAGCATGCATGGAGCTCATGGTGGGGAGGGGTGGAGAGTTAAATATTTGCACCATATCGGTGAATTTAATAAATCTATGATCACGGTTGAGATGGGAAGATTGTGTGAGGAGGGATATCAATAAGGTGGGGGTGGTTGGAGAGTGGAGAAAGTTGGTTAAGGACAGGGGGAAGTGGAGGAGTATTGTGGTTGAGACAGGGCAAAAACTCGGTACCGTTGGACCTCACCCCGTATAAAGAGAAGAGGAGGAGGAGAAGAAGGAGAAGGCCCTAGGTCACCTCTGCAGTTGTTGTAGTTGATAAAAAAAATCTCGTAGCTTCATGTCATAAAGACATGCTAGCAAAATAATTACTTCCACCACCAAAAGTGGACAGAGGTTATGTCTCAAAAGGATATGGACGGATTTGGATTAAACATGGTGGATAGGTTGGTGTGCATGCCAAGGACGAATCAATTTGATTTTGGTGAAGATTCTGATCTGGATATGGGACTTTTTCCATTTTGAAGTGGTTCTTCATTATTGAGAGATGGGACCAAAAACATATATCGTAAAATATCTCAAAAAGTTGTGGACAGATTCGGACGAAGCTTGGTGGATGAGATGGGTCAGTGACAAGAACAAGCTAATTAGATATTGGAGGAGATAATTGATCCCTTTTTATTTTTTTTTCTCCATTCACAAGGTAAATGATTCCGTATGGCAAAAATAAAAGCAGAACTGGACCAATCACTTTCTTCCACAAACCCAATCCTGATTAAACTTCCAAAATCCAGGCTTACTACACACCTGAGCTCTTTTTCCCCATTTGTGGAATGTCTTCCTGAGCCTGTTTAATTGCATTCTCCCCCCAGAGCTTCAAACAGGCAGTTCACCACCGTCTCATGTCATCCCTCATCGTCCATTCCTACAATCCTTTTTTTTTCTCCCCATTGACCCAACCTATCCATCCCTCTTGTCGGTTACTGTGTTTCCTCTCCTTCTCCTGTTCATTCGTCCCCTCGCATGCACCAACCTATTGCCCCACTGTCAGTTCATCCCCTCCGTCACCTCGCTCTCTCAGGAGCCTCAATATTGTAAATAAAAGAACACAAGTATAATTGTAAATAAATAACAAAATAAAATAAATAAAAACCTATAATGGCACATTTTTCCCCTTCAGTGTTCAATTACCAAAAGCTGTATTCCCCGAGTGAAGTAACCACACACCTGTGTATTGGTGTGACATTATGTTGCTCCCAAATTGTTGCAAATTATTTGTTCTCCAGAGTAGGCAACCAATTGTTTAAGTCATTAAATTATTATCATACTCTACATTGTATCAATGTGAGGTGGTGACGCTAGATGCAAGGCAGGACACCAGTTTTATAGACAAGGTGGTGTTCACTAAAGGGTTGTCGAAATAAACTTTGGCATATATAACATGCTAAATAAATTCATTCATTCAAACTGAGAGTGCATTTAACTTGGTGTTGTGGACTTGACAAATAATGTAAATAACAGACACGATTGTAATTAATTTATTTTTGAATATTGTGCAGCTCTTTGTAATTTGGGGAAACTGTTATTATTACAAGATTACATAAACCACAATTAGCATTGTAGTGGGGCAACTTAGCTAAATTTAGCATAACAATTGTGCATTTTGTGAGGAAAGCACCAAATTTGGCACACTAGTAGCCTATCATATTATGAACAGATTTGGATATTGGGCCATCTCAAATTCAGCCGCTGATGGCTGTGGCAGCTATTTTCCACTGCCATCAAAATTTTTGAGATGGCCCAATATCCGAATCTGTTAATAATATGAAAAGCTACTAGTGTGCCAAATTTGGTGCTTTCCTCACAAAATGCACAATTGCTATGCTAAATTGCCCCACTATTGGAGGAAGTGTGTTCATCTCGGGTTATTGTGATCGTGTTGTCGCAAAAGCTGCAATATGTTTCAAAACCATTTTTCTATTTCGAACCGTTCCGTATCCCTCACCTGTGGATCCATTTCTCCGATAAAACTTCGCATGCAGTTGCACAGGAACATAAAATACTGTACTCAATCATCAGCTTACCATCAACATGCAAAACCTGGCAAACCATCCTGCATTTGAATTCACATGTTACCCTTCATGCAAGTCGGAAGCTCCTTTATGACTCTTTGTCAGCCATATTGCTCGTCCAGCACCAGACAAAGGAGGTGCCACAAACAGCCATGACAAACGAGGAGAGGAGAACATCCGAGAAACTTAACAAAAAAAAAACAAGTCATTATTGTGTCATTTGTTGAACTTTACGAATGCAAGTATCATACAACTGTCGCGTACGTATGCATGTATGTATGTATGTATGCATGTGTATGTTACTATGTATGCACGTGTGTACGTATGTATGTATGTCCGTATGCATGTGTATGTACGTATGTATGCACGTGTGTACGTATGTATGTATGTACGTATGTATGTACGTATGCATGTGTGCATGTATGTATGTATGTATGTATGCACATACGTATGTACAGATGTATGCATGGATGTACGTACGTACGTATGTATGCACGTACGGTTGGATGTATGTATACACTATGTATGAATGTATGCATGCACGTAGGTATGTCTGTATGGACGTACATATGCACGTATGCATGTATATATCTAAGTACGTATGTGTGTATCTATGTCTGTATGCACGTATGTATGTATGCATGTGGATATTATGGATATGTCGGTAAGTATATATGTATATATATATATATATATATATATATATATATATATATATATATATATATATATATATATATATATATATATAGTGTTGCCGGTCTTCGCGCCCGCCGGCGTGCGGAGGGCCACGTAACTCGAATCGCGGCGCGTCGCCCACCGGACGGACAATCCAGTCGTGACCCTCTCGGACTAACGCCGGGAACCAGTCACGGGTGGACCTTTCGGTCTCACCGCGATCGAGCCAATCAGCCCCCGCGTGGGATAGGGTTGCTCGCCAAATTCGAACTACCTAAGTACCCACGCGGAGGGTAGACCGGGCGATCGCACCTCGCCGCAGGTCGACTTCGGACACGGGCCACTTAAGCGACCCGTTCCGTACTATCAGAATAACCGAGCGGTGTTATCGTCGACCTCGACGGTTCGATTAATTATCGGGCGTATTCAGCCCACTACCAACCCTTTACGTGAAGCAAGATGGGGATTCAATGGAGGAAAAGACGAAGCGAAGCGGGAGAACAGTTCAACAATAAAGCACGTTTATTCTCGGCACACGGGAAGCACACAAATACAATTCCACCAAATGCACACAAAAAAAAAGAAAACACAATTCCATTTACATAAAAAGCAAACATAAAAGTGAAAACACAGTGCAGAGCTAATACCGACTACCGAGCACACGGCAACACTTATACAATTCTACTTCACAGACGGCGCCGACAACACATACCCAAAACCAAGGAAAAGAAATACCCTCAAGAATGAGGTAGGCCTGGGGCCGAGACCTGGTCGGGCCTACCCGTCTGGTGATGAGACGCGGAGCGGCGATGGCCCCGCAACCCGCGGACCTCGTGGACAGTGCCTGGCAGGGGGTGGGAACGGGGCCCCCTTGGTCGCACTATCTCAGCGCGGGGGGAAACAGGAGGGGGGTTGCTGATGCTCGGGGTATGGAGGATCTTTTTATATGCGACGAGCGTCTCCACCTCGGCCAGGTCGCGCTGCCGGCCTCCCAGGGGTGCAGCTCCCTGCACGACGCGAGCACCCCCTCGTCCGCCCTCGCCGCCTCTCCACAGCTCGTCCCCTCCGTTCCGACTTCAACGCACACGACGAGCAGCTCCACCGCCCGCGAAGTCTTGACTCTCTCTTCCGACTCCTTCGCCTCGTTCCGACCTTTACTACTCGTTCTGCTGACTCCCTCACCTCGTTCCGACTCCTTCGCCTCGTTCCGACTTTTACTACTCCTTTGACTGACGAACACCGTCCTTTTATCCCCCCGTAACTTCGCCTTTGACCCCCTCCCTTTGACCTTTCAACTCGCTCCCCATTGGCCCGAGAAAAAGTGGGCGTGAAGGCTTTTTGATCCACAAATTTGCATATATCGATCGCCCTGGGGCGGGGGCCAGTCGCCCCTCGCTCACCGATTGGACGGCAAAAAGTGGGCGTGTGTCGTTTTGGATCCGTTTTTGAAGCAGAAAATCCGTGATTTTGTACACGCTGTTCAACGTGCGCCCTACACGAGTCCAGCATCGGTGCCCATGAGTGGCGCGAGATGACGGTGATGCGATGGTGGCGAGTTGCGACGGTAAAGGTCATGGCGGTTGTGGTGAAGCGGCGTTGTGGTTGGTGGTTGATGTTGTGGTTGTGATGGTAATCATGGCGGTTGGTCCAAAATAAAGATAGTAAAAGAAAAACGGCTATCCTGAAGAGTCGCAGCACGTATAAATGACATGTATTCCCACTAGACAACGGGTTTGGGCCTAACTACACATGCACTTACCGAGATACCTCACCTAAGGGACCTGAATGGTGGTTTGCTAATCTGGTAACCACAACACTACCCCCTTCCCTTTTTACAGACTCGTCCCGAGTCGTCAAATTTTCGTGTGCCATCATGTGTAGTTTTCCCCTAGTACATTTTACCTACGGATCCCTGAGTGCGACATTCATGGTATTCGTGTCCCCAAAATAAATAACCTAAGGGCTGCGTAACTATCTAAACAAACTCACTCACACGGACGACTTAAATAAAATTGCCGGCGCTAAGACATACATGCCGGGGGCGCACTCATATGTACAGTACATCTTAACCTTAACTTACAAATCTTACACTAAACCATGGCCCAGGATCATTGAACTCTGCAAAGAAAGCAGTTAGCAGGGAGCCAGGCTGCCCACATGCAGTCTCTGGCTCAAACAATGCAGGTGACAGGAACGTGGCTGGCTGCTCACACGCAGTCCAAGGCCTTCCCTTTGAACTGAACTCAGTGAACCACAACGGTGCTTGGGCTGCACAAACGCAGTCTCCGTGCCAGCTCAAGTGGCACACGCAATGAACACAACGAATGGATGCATGAACGCAAACACGGTGCACGGGCCGCCACTGCAGGCCCGTGTTGTAGCTGCCAACAGGGCAGTTCTTGCAGCTTGCAAACTGTTGCTTTCAGATCCTGGCGCACATGGAAATGAACAGGGGGGGACAAAGCAAAAATTGAACGGGGGCTGGTGAACAGGGGCAGTGGGCATGGCATGGCAAAGGCAGCAGGCAAACACAGCCCGCAGAAGAAGGCCGCTGCAGGCAAACTCAGCCCGCAGAACCAGGCCGGCACAGGCCTCGAAGCAAACACGGCCAGCCGATGGCACAGGCCTTGCAGCAAAACAACAGCTGCCGATGAAGTTGGCCGGCCTCCGCCTTGAAGCAAAACACGGCCAGCCGATGAAGTTGGCCAGCTCTTGCCGTTCAGTGGAGGTTGGTGGAGGGAGTGCGGTGGTGCTGGCCACTTGGAAGGCGGGCTCGGACCTACCTACCTGTCTCCCTCCCACCTATCGCCTTTGCCTGTCACTGTACATACCCACTCCCTTAATTTGTCAAACCCCAATTTAGCCCCAGCTTAATTTTTTTTATTATTTTTTTTTTTTCTTTTACTTCCCCACTATAAATCGTCCCCTAACCCCCTTTATCGTCCTTGTTCGGCTAACCTATTCTGGCACCTAGCCTACTCCCAACCCCTACGTTCCCTTCCCGGAGGGGAATAAGGGAGAGCTAACGTCCTGTGTCGAGGCCCAACGAAGCCTCAGAATGGCCTCCCCAGAGTTCAGCGATCTTAACACCAAGTGGGTCCAGCGGCCCACAACGACAGCGGGGATGGATGGTGCGGAGGGGTACATCTCCTAATCTACCCTAACCATTTAACTGTTAAACTACCCCGGGGCTTTCAACAAGCGCCTCTCGCTTAAACTATTGGTTCTAACAACCCAGATTCCCGTCGCCTGTGTTGGTGTCCTCACAATTTCGGGCCTCGCCCCCCAATTTTCTCTCCGTGCCCTCACACGGTCTCCTGGCTGGGACACGTGGCTCCCTTTGGCAGGCACGACCCTCTGCCGAATCTCCCGCTATGGCACCCCGGGCACTACACTGCCTCCGAGCCTACCAGCTCCCTAACACCGGGAGTGCCCCCATGGCACCTCCCCTGAAACGCACACGTGGCAGGCCGGCCTCCCGGGCCCCTTTCCGAGGGTCACCCGTGCCCACAACACTGCCCACGCGGCTAATGGCGCCCCGGGCCCCCGCACCAAGCAGGCGCACCCGTGCCCACTACTCTATCCTGGCCCCCCATGGGCCCATGGCCTACCGCGGCCGACTAGCCTGGTGCCCTGGGTACCCTCTCAGCGATACTCACCTTTCGCAGCCACGCTCCCAAGTCCGTCAACAGGGCTCCTGCACCCCTCCAAATGGGTCTCGAGCCTACTTTCCCACCAACAACAAAACGACCTCCATTTTTCAATTTGACTAACCCAGCTAACTCACTTTACTCTGACCCCGGGGTCCCTTGGGCGGGAGTCACTCCTCCCCCCAATCACTCATCGCACCATGCATTCCCCATTCACTCCATAAACACAGACCCGCTGGCCTCACTCACTCACCATGTACTCACCTCACAACCCACAACTCTTCAACACACTCACCGCTGAACTCTGCCATCCTTCTAACTACATCCCCTAACTAACTCGTGCTCCCACGTCGTCCCTTAAACTACAGCACGTTCCTTTTAACCTACGTAGCTAAACTACGTCCCCTCTACACATCCACAAGTCTGTCTCTGTCTTCAAATAATCCCATTAATCAATTCCCCAACCTAAATCTGGCTACAATCCCTCTAACTAATCCATTCCACGGACTCCATGAGGACTTACCCCTGCCCCATGAAGTCGGTCTAGCTAAGCTAACCCTTCCCCCTAACTAGTTTCCATCCTGTGCCCAGGGTAAGGGGGTCTTTCACCCCTTTCCCAGGAATCCTGTACACCCGAAAGTGAGGCTTGCTTTTTTTTTTTTTCATGCGCAGCACCTGCGCGGCAACTCAGAGCTCGCGCACTTTGCACCTGCCCGTGACGTCATGCAGCTGCACGTGTTCCTCGTCCCTCCTTGGACGCTACCATCCGGCAGAGATACCCCTCCTGCCGGATTCCAACCACACGTGCAGCCATGACGTCACCGTGCGCATAAAAAAAAACAAGCCCCACGTTTCGAGGGGTTCCCCACGCGAACACATGTGCTTTGCCCGTTGGAGCCTAACACACACGATCGCGTGGAGAACCCGTCCGGTCCAAATCCGTTTACCTGCCTAAACTTTGTCCGTCCGCGGGATCGGCAAATCCACCGCGTGCGTTTCCGGACCGGGACTTCACTCTCGCAAGCGAGCACGTGGCGGTCTCGTGCGTTGCACAGCACGAACCGCGTGCTCACTGCTGGGTGAACCCGGCACGGTCCTCGAAACAACTACAGCCGCTACCCGGCTTTCTCTCCTCTGTCGCCGTCGTCGTCTCCATTCAACCCACGCACACCTGCGTGTCACGACGCACACAGTCCACACCATCACATTCACACCGGGAGACGCGGCTGCGTGCTCCCGCATGCCAACCGACATCTCCCTCTCATACCGCTCTCTCACACACACGGTCTCCCTTGCACAACCCATACCACTCACACGTGGTGCTCCATTCACTCGTGCCTCACTCACACACGCGGGGGCACTCAACCGCGGTTCCTCATCCACACACCGTGCCTCACTCATACACGCGGGGGCACTTAACCGCGGTGCCTCATCCACACACGCGGGGGCACTCACCCGCGGTTCCTCACTCATACTCCGTGCCTCATCCACACACGGCGTGCTGGGAAGCACGTACTCCGGCACCATCGCCACCACACCACTTACACGTGGTGCCTCACTCATACTGGCCGTTTCACTCACACACGGCCTCACTCACACACGGTGCGCTGGGAAGCACACACTCCGGCACCATCGCCACCACACCACTCACACACGGGGTCGCTTCCACACACGGGGACGCACTCACACCTTGCACCACACACACAGGGACAATCATACTGGGGATTCGTGTCCCCACAAGGGTCTCCGGGGCCTCTATACCACCCAAGCTCTCCGTGCACCCGTCCACAGCACCCGTCCCCTCAACCTCGCAAAGCACGACCGAACTCACCTGGTCGTGACTCGCCTCAAGGGGGCATACTCCCTCCCCTCGTTCCTGGAGGAGGCCATCCCGCTGCTCGCACCGGGTCCCTACACGCTCCGCGAGCTCACCCCCATTATCCTCCACTACCTCCGTGTGTGTGTGTGCGTCACTTACCCCGTCTTCATCGTGTAGTCTTTCCTCTATTTTTTCTGTCTCCCGTGTCTCTGCCAACTCTTCGCCCTTTACCTCCCTTGTCTCAACTATTATTTCTGTTGTCGTCACCTCGTGTCTCGTCTCACACGTTTTGGTCTCCCCATTTAATTTTTCCCTTTCGGTCATCGTCACGACCCTCGCCCAACACGTTCCACGAATTATTTTTTTACCCGCCTCCACCGCGGGCCTGTCAGCCGTTGCACCCCCATCCAGCTCGTTTGCTCCCACACGTGGAGTCGCCATTTTTATCTCCCCGGTCACGGCCTTCATGCCCGCCTGCAGGCTTCGGCCCATGTTCTGCGTCTCACCCCGCAGCTTTTTCATTTCTTCCCTCATTTGCTGTGTATTCGCATCCATCGTCGTTTTCACTTCATTTGTATTTGTATCCATCTTTTCGTTCATTTGTTTGTTCATGCCTTTCATTTCGTTTTTCATTTCATTTGTATTTGTATCCATCGTCGTTTTCACTTCATTCATTTGTTTGTTCATTGCCGCCAGCATGGCTCATAGCTGGGCCATGTTGGATGCACTCAGCTGAGCCGTTTCGGCAAAGGTTGGGGAAGGGTCTTGGTGGAGAGGGGGGGGGAGGTGTCATACACCGCGGCCGCCGCCGCACCCACCTCGGGTCCTGGGTTCAGTTGGGCGAGTCCGTGTTCCTGCACAATCAACATTTCCTGCTCGGGGATTCCATCCTGGACCATGGACTCTACATTATTACACATATACATTTCTAATACCCCCGGCTCCCGCTCGCCTTGAGACGCCATCTTGCTTCTCGTGAAGGGTTAATTTCGCTCGCTCGTAATTTGGAGGGAATCGGGGTCGCTTCTCACCCCTGGACCGATTCCCGTAAATTTAGCCGGAGACAGGAGAGCCCGTTTTCCTGTTCTCCGATACCAGTGCCGCGAGGAGGGCGATGAATTTGTATCGCACGACCTGACACCAGTGTTGCCGTCTTCGCGCCCGCCGGCGTGCGGACGGCCACGTAACTCGAATCGCGGCGCGTCGCCCACCGGACGGACAATCCAGTCGTGACCCTCTCGGACTAACGCCGGGAACCAGTCACGGGTGGACCTTTCGGTCTCACCGCGATCGAGCCAATCAGCCCCCGCGTGGGATAGGGTTGCTCGCCAAATTCGAACTACCTAAGTACCCACGCGGAGGGTAGACCGGGCGATCGCACCTCGCCGCAGGTCGACTTCGGACACGGGCCACTTAAGCGACCCGTTCCGTACTATCAGAATAACCGAGCGGTGTTATCGTCGACCTCGACGGTTCGATTAATTATCGGGCGTATTCAGCCCACTACCAACCCTTTACGTGAAGCAAGATGGGGATTCAATGGAGGAAAAGACGAAGCGAAGCGGGAGAACAGTTCAACAATAAAGCACGTTTATTCTCGGCACACGGGAAGCACACAAATACAATTCCACCAAATGCACACAAAAAAAAGAAAACACAATTCCATTTACATAAAAAGCAAACATAAAAGTGAAAACACAGTGCAGAGCTAATACAGACTACCGAGCACACGGCAACACTTATACAATTCTACTTCACAGACGGCGCCGACAACACATACCCAAAACCAAGGAAAAGAAATACCCTCAAGAATGAGGTAGGCCTGGGGCCGAGACCTGGTCGGGCCTACCCGTCTGGTGATGAGACGCGGAGCGGCGATGGCCCCGCAACCCGCGGACCTCGTGGACAGTGCCTGGCAGGGGGTGGGAACGGGGCCCCCTTGGTCGCACTATCTCAGCGCGGGGGGAAACAGGAGGGGGGTTGCTGATGCTCGGGGTATGGAGGATCTTTTTATATGCGACGAGCGTCTCCACCTCGGCCAGGTCGCGCTGCCGGCCTCCCAGGGGTGCAGCTCCCTGCACGACGCGAGCACCCCCTCGTCCGCCCTCGCCGCCTCTCCACAGCTCGTCCCCTCCGTTCCGACTTCAACGCACACGACGAGCAGCTCCACCGCCCGCGAAGTCTTGACTCTCTCTTCCGACTCCTTCGCCTCGTTCCGACCTTTACTACTCGTTCTGCTGACTCCCTCACCTCGTTCCGACTCCTTCGCCTCGTTCCGACTTTTACTACTCCTTTGACTGACGAACACCGTCCTTTTATCCCCCCCGTAACTCCGCCTTTGCCCCCCTCCCTTTGACCTTTCAACTCGCTCCCCATTGGCCCGAGAAAAAGTGGGCGTGAAGGCTTTTTGATCCACAAATTTGCATATATCGATCGCCCTGGGGGCGGGGCCAATTCGCCCCTCGCTCACCGATTGGACGGCAAAAAGTGGGCGTGTGTCGTTTTGGATCCGTTTTTGAAGCAGAAAATCCGTGATTTTGTACACGCTGTTCAACGTGCGCCCTACACGAGTCCAGCATCGGTGCCCATGAGTGGCGCGAGATGACGGTGATGCGATGGTGGCGAGTTGCGACGGTAAAGGTCATGGCGGTTGTGGTGAAGCGGCGTTGTGGTTGGTGGTTGATGTTGTGGTTGTGATGGTAATCATGGCGGTTGGTCCAAAATAAAGATAGTAAAAGAAAAACGGCTATCCTGAAGAGTCGCAGCACGTATAAATGACATGTATTCCCACTAGACAACGGGTTTGGGCCTAACTACACATGCACTTACCGAGATACCTCACCTAAGGGACCTGAATGGTGGTTTGCTAATCTGGTAACCACAACAATATATATATATATATATATATATATATATATATATATATATATATATATATATATATATACTGTATATGTATTCATATGGGTATTATGGATATGTGGGTAAGTATATATGTATGCATGCATATGGGTACGTATATATGTATGCATGTGGGTATGTATGCATGTCGGTATGTATTCATGTGGGTATGTATGTATGTATGCATGTCAGTATGTATTCATGTGGGTACGTATGTATGTATGCATGTTGGTATGTATGTATGCATGTCGGTATGTATTCATGTGGGTATGTATGCATGTGGGGATGTATGTGGGTATGTATGCATGTCTGTATGTATGCATGTATGTGTGTAAGTATGTATGCATGTGGGTATGTATATATGTATGTGGGTATGTATATATGTATGCATGTGGGTATGTATGTATGCATGTGCGTATGTATGTATGCATGAATGTATGTGTGCACATATGTATGTATGTATTATGTTGGCACGTATGTATGTACATACGTATGTATGCACGTACGCAAGTATGTATGTGCTTATGTATGCACGTATGTATGTATGTACGTACGTACGTATGTAGGCACGTATGTATGTATGTACGTACGTATGTAGGCACTTATGTATGCATGTATGTACGTACGTACGTCGGCACGTATGTATGTATGTACATTGTACGTACGCATGTACGTATGTAGGCACGTATGTATGTATGTACGTATGCACGAACGTATGTCTGTATGTTTGTACGTATGTATTGGTGTATGTATGTGAGCACGTATGTATGTATGTACGTACGTATGTATGTATGTTTGTGCGTATGTATGTTTGTATGTATGTACGTATGTGGGCACGCATGTATGTATGTATGCACGTATGTATGCGCGTACGTATGTACACACAGATGTATGTACGTATGTATGTACCTATGAATGTAGGCATGGATGTATGCATGCATGTATTTATGTATGTATGTGCGCACGCATGTATGCACGTATATACGTATGTGTGTACGTACGTATGCATGTACACTACCAGTCAAAAGTTTTAGAACACCCCCATTTTTCCAGTTTTTACTGAAATTTAAGCAGTTCAAGTCCAGTGAATAACCTGAAATGGAACAAAGCTAAGTGGTAAACTGCCAGAGATTAAAAAGAAAAAGTTTAGGTTTCCAAAAACTGAAAAATAATGTAATTTCAGAGTTGTTAAAAAAGGCCCTTTTCAAGGAACAAGTAATGGATTAGGAACTGCAGCTGTTCTGCAGCAATGGAAGTAAATTAAGCCTTGAAAGTTGATGCAAACAATTCTGACATGTGTCCCAACTTTTGTTGATTAGTTACAAATCCTCTGGCTGTATAAAAGCAGTGTTGGAACAGACTGTGTTGCTACACCATCTGAAGCATTATTTGGACAATATTGCTATCATAATGGTGAGAAAAAGAAAATTAACAAAGGAAGACAGAGACCATTATAACCCTTAGAAGTATAAGTCTTTCCTTGAGAGAAATTGCAAAGTAAGCCAAGGTGTCAGTGAGTACAGTTTCCGACACCATCAAAAGGCACTTGGAACCTGGAGGAAACTCTGACAGGAAGAGGTCTGGCAAACCCAAAGCCACAACACAATCAGAAGACAAGTTTCTGAGAGTCAACAGCTTGCATGATAGACGGCTCACAGGACAACAGCTTCAAGCACAGCTTAGTACTGGTCGAAGTGAGGAAGTCTCAGTTTCAACTGTGAAGAGAAGATTTTGAGATGCAGGTTTGACAGGTCGAGTGGCAGTAAGAAAGCCATTGCTCAGATAGCAAAATAAGAAAAAGAGGCTTGCCTGGGCCATGAAGCACCACCAGTGGACTACTGAAAACTGGAAGAAGGTCTCATGGACCGATGAATCAAAATTTGAAATCTTCGGTTCATCACGCAGGGTTTTTGTACACCGTCGAGTCGGCGAAAGGATGGTTCCTCAGTGTGTGACACCAACTGTTAAATATGGAGGAGGAAGCGTGATGATCTGGGGCTCTTTTGCTGGATCCAGAGTCGCCGATTTGCACAGAGTGACTGGCACCCTGAACTAAAAGGGCTACCACAGCATTTTGCAGGCCATGCAATACCCTCTGGTCTACGCCTAGTTGATCAGGGGTTCATCCTACAGCAAGATGACGACCCAAAACATACCTCCAGGCTATGTCAGAACTACCTTAGAAGAAAAGAACAAGACGGTAGGCTTCAAATCATGGAATGGCCAGCACAGTCTCCAGACTTAAACCCCATCGAGCTTGTTTGGGATGAACTGGACAGAAAGGTGAAAGCAAAGCAACCTACAAGTACAACACATTTGTGGGAACTTCTGCAACAGTGTTGGGAAGAACTTTCCGAACAATATTTGATTTCCATTGTAGAAAGAATGCCACGAGTATGTTCGGCTGTTTTGTCTGCAAAAGGTGGCAACTTTGATGAGTCAAAAATTTGGATTAAATTTTGTTGAACAAAACGATTCCATGATTTTTTTTTTATCTGAAATTGTTTATTTGTTCTGTGCTTTAATTTCAGAGTACATTGAAACATTAAACTGCTTAAATTTCAGTAAATACTGGAAAAATGGGGGTGTTCTAAAACTTTTGACCGGTAGTGTATGTATGTATGTATGTACGTACGTACGTATGTATGTATGCATGTATGGTGGGTATGTACATGTGTAATGTAAGCATGTATATGGGTATGTACATGTGTAATGTAAGCATGTATGTGGGTATGTACATGTGTAATGTAACCATGTATGGTGGGTATGTACCTGTGTAATGTAAGCATGTATGGTGGGTATGTACATGTGTAATGTAAGCATGTATGGTGGGTATGTGCATGTGTAATGTAAGCATGTATGGTGGGTATGTACATGTGTAATGTAAGCATGTATGGTGGGTATGTACATGTTTAATGTAAGCATGTATGGTGGGTATGTACATGTGTAATGTAAGCACATATGTGGGTATGTACGTGTGTAATGTAAGCATGTATGGTGGGTATGTACGTGTGTAATGTAAGCATGTATGGTGGGTATGTACATGTGTAATGTAAGCATTATGTGGATATGTACGTATACATGCATGTGGGTAGCTATATATGTATGTATGTATGTGGGTATGTATGCATTTGTATGTGTGTGGGTATGGATGTATGTATCTGGGTATTATGTACGGATGTATGTGGATATGTATGTATGTGGGTATGTATGTATATGTATGTATGTGGATATGTATGTATGTATCTGGGTATTATGTATGGATGTGTGTGGATATGTATGTATGTGGGTATGTATGTATGCATGTGGGGATATGGGTATGTTTGCATGTGGGCATGTATGTATATATGTATGTATGTGGCTATTTATGTATGTGGGTATGTATGTATGTATCTGGGTATTATGTATGGATGTATGTGGGTATGTATGTATCTGGGTATTATGTATGGATGTATGTGGATATGTATGTGTGTATTTATGTGTGGACATGGGTATGTTTGCATGTGGGCATGTATGTATATATGTTTGCATGTGGGTATTATGGATATGTATGTATGTATGTATGCACTTGGGTATGCATGTATGTATGCATGTCGGTACGTGTGTATGTATGTGGGAATGTATGTATGCATATAGGTACGTATGTATGTATGTGTGTGGTTATGTACGTATATATGTGAGTATGTTTGCATGTGGGTATGTGTGTATATATATATATATATATATATATATATATATATATATATATATATATATATATATATATATATATATATATATGGGTATGTGTGTATGCATGTGTGCTTGTATGTATGTGGGTTTACCACTAAAGTAAGATGGTTTTTATCCTCACCAGAGGAGAGTGTATTGCATTTGGGTCCGTTTGCTTGTCTCTTTGTTTGTCCGCACAGAACGAGTTTTTCTTTCCAACCACTTGTCTGATTAACACTAAATTTCCACCAAAGGAAGGACGACTCACGCAGAATGTTTCAATGGTAATTATGACATCATACGTCATATTGTTTGGCAGCCATGTTGGAAAAAAGGAAAAACTTTGGACCTCTGTATCTCTGAAACCACACCAAGGAAAAAAATTGAAACTTGGCACATGGCATCTACTCATGGGAAATAAGTGTGATTTTTATGACATCATAGGTGCCTTCGTTATGACGTTATAATTGCATACATAGACCGCTACATCTGATCAGTATGAAAATTTTTGAGGGTCATCTCGGACTAAAATGGTCCACAGAAAAAAAATTGATGACATCATCTGTCATGTGGTTTGGCAGCCATATTGGATTTATCCTAAAACCGATTAAAAAAATTATTCTCCAGAACAGCTGGACAGAGGAGTGTCGGGGAAAGAGTGAGGGGAAAGTTCATACACATGTTCCCCAAGCCTTGTGGGTACAAAGGTGTTCATTAATATTTCATAGGTCACATGGTCTGGTAGCCATAATGGATTGAGCAAATGTTGTATTAATTCTTTCTCTTGAACCACTTCATTGATCGACATGAAACTTCACAATAATGATTTAATAGTGATGGAGGAATAAAGGCTTTAAATTTGATTGGACACATGGTTTGGCAGCCAGAATTATTTTTTTTTAGAACTGGTTTAAAAAAATTTTGTGAATGAGGCTCACTTGGCTGTGCCTGGATGGGTTTGAAGGTAGAGTAGTCGTAGCTGAAGCCCGAATCCTATCGAGGCTCCTCCTGATGACTCCATCTTTGCTTTTTGCTTGTTTGGATTTCTTCTGATTACTCCAATGCATGACTGTCCCAAGTTGGTCTTCCATTTGATTTTAATTTAATTTATTTCAAATCTATTCTAAATTCAATTTAATAATGATGAAAAACGTCTTGTGTCAAGGGTCAGGTGTTCAATCAAAGCAGGACGTCTTGGTACCCGATCATCACTGCCAGCAGTTATAAAGTGGTATTTCTAATTATGTCTATTATAATAGACATAATTAGAAATGCCACTTAATAACTGTTACTGATCAATAATTAATTATAATAATCAATAATATAACTAATCAATAATTATTTATTACGTAACACACCAGTACACAAATACCACACAAAATACACTGCACAAAACTACACAAAACAAGTCCTGGCGAGGGTCTGCAATCTCTGATCGCTCTTTTTCTTGTTTGTTTGTTTTTTTTTGGTTCAACTATCTGGTATTGTAAAAGTTGAGTGGAAGGTTGGGCCCCGAAGACTTGGTACGGACTGGAACGAAGGTCATGACGAAAAAAAAAACACCCCAAAATTTTTTTCTGGGCGGGGGGGGGGGGGAGGAAGAGTAGGGTAAGTATGCAAATATCACATGCACATGTAGCTTCCTTCTGTATCCATCTTGTGCACCCCATGCATCTTGTCCTGCCACCTCCCCCCCCATTCCTCCCCACACTCATTGTTTGTTCAAGTCTCCCACTATCATGGCCTTCAACTCTGCTGTTGGTGCCCCAACCCCTCTTTTCTCTCTGCTGTTCCTTTCGGCCTGATCCGTTCAGTGTACCAGTTCGAGCTCTTCCACGAGCCTTGACGATGTATACAAAAACTAATGAAATAAAACAAATCTAAACATTTTCAATTTATCCTTCCTTAAAAGGATCGTGAACTCATGCAATCTATTCCTTGTCTATTTGAACCAATAATTAATTACATGTAAATCTGGAAGCAGAAAACATCCCAACCCCCAATTTGAAATTATATGCATGTCAGCATGCATAAATAAATAATAAAACATGTATGTATGTATGTATGTATGAATGTATGTATGAATGTATGTATGCCTGGTGTTGGCTTAATGGTTCGGGGGGGGGGGGGTGGCTTGGAATCCTCGGATCCTGAGTTGAAATCTCGCTCAGCTGTTGAATTAATACCAGGTGGGGTTGACTCGGCCTGTCATCCTTCCGAGGTCGGCAAAATGAGTGTCAGCATGCTGGTACACTGTGTCGGAGTGGCGACCCGTCCAGGATTGTGTCTAATAGCCAAGGAGACTGATTTAATACGCAGCACCAACGCTCTGCACAGAGTATGGTCCCAATGGATGCACACACACACACACACACACGCACACACGCACACACGCACACACGCACACACGCACACACACACACACACACACACACGTACCCAGTACTGGACTTTAACAGGAACCGATAACAGCAGTGAGTGTTCAGGTTTGAGTTATTCCCATGAGAGGTGCACAGCAGCTTACTCAGACGATACAAGTGGTGTACATGGGGTCATTTGTAGTCACAAACCCTGTGTGATGGACCTCGTTTAACATGCATTTCAAGAACGACAAGATGGTGACCATGTCCAGGGAAGAGGGAGAGAGATGGCGGAGGGGGAGGGGAGAGAGAGAGGGGGAGAGAGAGGAGGAGGGGAGGGTATGGGGAGAGAGAGGAAGAGAAAGAGAAAGAGAAAGAGAAAGAGAAAGAGAAAGAGAGACAGAGAGACAGAGAGACAGAGAGACAGACAGAGAGACAGAGAGACAGAGAGACAGAGAGACAGACAGACAGACAGACAGACAGACAGACAGACAGACAGACAGACAGAGAGAGAGAGAGAGAGAGAGAGAGAGAGAGAGAGAGAGAGAGAGAGAGAGAGAGAGAGAGAACTAACATCAGAAGGGACTTTTCAACGGGAACCATCCAAAGGAACGAGAAGGCTTTTTGCAAATAAATCGTGGATTTGATACTTTGCTTTCCGGTTTTCACACCTGCACCAGGTGCAAATAAAATAACGTCTGGGGAGGGCTTTGGACAGGAATGAAGAGATGATGCCGCAGTAAAACATATAAACCGTATAAATATGGAGCCGCCAGTCGCCATTGCGCTAATCTTGTGGTTTGTGGGGTTTGTGGCCGGTTCGGTGACGTACGAGAAGCGGACAGACCGTCCGGAGACACCGAAACACTTTCAAATCTCAATTTCGCCTCTTCTTCTTCTTCTTCTTCTTCTTCTTCTTATTCTTCTTCTTCTTCTTATTCTTATTCTTCTTCTTCTTCTTCATCGAAGCCCAGATTGCACGCCCATCGTGCGGACAGACTCTCCCGCCCGTCTGTCCCTCAGACTCGTGTTTTCAAATGATCGCACATCGACAAAAAAAACGGCTTCCACGGACGCACAATTCCCTTTGTTCAAAATGATAAGAGGAAGGAGAAATAAAAAATATAAAATAAAACGTGTACGAGGCTAAAACAAGTCGTCGGGAGAAAGAGAAATTCGACAAAATAAAGAGCATCGGACACTCACCAGTGTCGACTCACAACGAGGCGGGTCTCGGTCTCCCTGACGCCGGCATGAGAAAACGGAGCAAGTTCCTCGAAAAATCACACGGCGATGGACGGCCAGGAGGGGGGGACGGAATGAGAAAACACATTGAGGGGCGGTCGGAAAGGGGGAGGAGGGGGATCAAACGAATAAATGGGACAAACACGGTACGGCACGATGAGTTGTGGTGGCGTTGAGGCGGTGGCTGAAGGACGGTGAAGGGATCGCGACGATCGGTGCCTCTGACTCTCTGAGGAAGACGGTTAGGGTTATTCCAAAGGTTTCCTTCAGCTTTTTGGGGAACGACGTGGTCATCAGATCGACGTGGTCACGTGACGCCGTTAAATACGTCACAATGGACGCACGTGCGGCCGATGTTACTTCAACGTCACAATGGGACACCCAATTGATTGATGAAAGGGAAACCTTTGCGCACTCATTGGATTATATCATCGAACACCACTCAAAAGGACGTTCTTACGTTCCGTTGGCGAGATATCACGACTTACACGGATTGTAAATTCAAAGGAAAACTGAAAAAATGTAATTAAAACACACAGACACCAGAGGTCCGATGATGTCCCTCGCCCGTAATTGGAGGGAACAACCAATCAGCTTTCACCTCAATCAATTATTCCCGATAAGAGGCCAGTACTTGATAATAATTAATAACACCCTCTACCTTTCTCGCCAAACTAATATTCCACAGAGCTGCACAAGGTAAGGCCCTTTACTGTTTCAAACCCTACCCGGGTTCGTCCACAGCTGCAGACACTTACAAGGAGAACAATTACCGTATGCATAATAATAAATGCCAGTGTGTGTTTATTTGTGTTTGATCAGCTTCATGATGATATTCTGTAAATCCAAAATAACTCGAATTTTAAAAAGGGAAAACAAACTTACACTTTAGTTTCTTTTTTGGAATTACTAATCGATATCAATAAAAATTAATTTCACACCAAATTATTTGATAAACGAAATGCTTTTCCATTCCACATTGTCCGAATTCCTTTCTTAAACAGAAATATTCCTGAGAAGTTATTCTGTTGTACAGTTGCAGGTGAAATAATTAGGACTGTGAGCGCAAACAAACACAGCACTGAACAATTAAGTCAGACGTTTACGAATACAGCACTGAATTTGTCAAGAGATTAAAACAACTAGTTAGACGTTTACTAATACAGCACTGAACTTATTAATAGATTAAACCAACGAGTCAGACGTTTACTAATACAGCACTGAACTTGTCAAGAGATTAAAACAACGAGTCAGATGTTTACTAATACAGCACTGAACTTGTCAAGAGATTAAAACGAGTCAGACATTTACTAATACAGCACTGAACTTGTCAATAGATTATAACAACTAGTCAGACGTTCACTAATACAGCACTGAACTTGTCAATAGATTAAAACGAGTCAGACATTTACTAATACAGCACTGAACTTGTCAATAGATTATAACAACTAGTCAGACGTTTACGAATACAGCACTGAATTTGTCAAGAGATTAAAACAACTCGTTAGACGTTTACTAATACAGCACTGAACTTGTCAAGAGATTAAAACGAGTCAGACATTTACTAATACAACACTGAACTTGTCAATAGATTATAACAACTAGTCAGACGTTCACTAATACAGCACTGAACTTATCAATAGATTAAAACAACTCGTCAGACGTTTACTAATACAGCACTGAACTTGTCAAGAGATTAAAACAACGAGTCAGACGTTTACTAATACAGCACTGAACTTGTCAATAGATTAAAACAACGAGTCAGACGTTTACTAATACAGCACTGAACTTGTCAATAGATTAAAACAACGAGTCAGACGTTTACTAATACAGCACTGAACTTGGCAATATATTATAACAACTAGTCAGACGTTTACTAATACAGCACTGAACTTATCAATAGATTAAAACAAGTAGTCAGACGTTTACAAATACAGCACTGAACTTGTCAATAGAATAAAACAACGAGTCAGACGGTTACTAATACAGCACTGAACTTATCAACAGATTAAAACAACTAGTCAGATGTTTACTAAAACAGCACTGAACTTGTGAATAGGTTAAAACAACTAGTTAGACATTTACTAGTACAGCACTGAACTTATCAATAGATTAAAACAACGAGTCAGATGTTTACTAAAACAGCACTGAACTTGTGAATAGGTTAAAACAACTAGTCAGACGTTTACTAAAACAGCACTGAACTTGTGAATAGGTTAAAACAACTAGTCAGACGTTTACTAATACAGCACTGAACTTGTCAAGAGATTAAAACAACGAGTCAGACGTTTACTAATACAGCACTGAACTTGTCAATATATGAAAACAACTCGTCAGACGTTTACCAATACAGCACTGAACTTGTCAATAGATTAATACGAGTCAGACGTTGACTAACACAGGGAGCTACAGTTAGCACATGAAAACAAGTTTTCTTGTGGATCATCAAACAATCCTAAATAGAATTAGTGAAATACAATATGAATAGTGAAAATATTATAAACGAGATATTTATATAAATACATAATAAAAAAAATAAATACATACATATATCATTCAAACCTATTTCAGTGGTTGCTTGGAGATAAAGCAGCAGGTAAACTATTTATAAATAACCGTTTGAATATTTAAAGGTCCCATGACACTCAAACCTTTCTGGTTATTTATCTATTAACTTGACCTTCCCAGTGAAGAAATCACCCATGTTTCTCATTTAAAATCAACAATGGGATAATTAGACCAATATTTCGAACATTTGTAGTGCTTTTCACAACTTGCTATTCTCCGCCCCTCAAAAAAGTTGAGTTCAGCGAACCACAGGTCACGTGACCGTTGACGTCATCTCCAGAATGCGACTCGCACAGAGTGGATCGATTGGACGTCGCGCGCCGTATAAAGTACGTACAAATGCATTGTGCACGTGTGTTTGTTATCTCACTGATCGTCTTAATTCCTGTGATTGTTTCACGGAAAAGAAATTCTGCTTCTGAGCCGTGTATGCACAACAATCACGAGGTAATTATTTATCCCTTTACTACCTTGTCGTAGTCGTGAACAAATCCAATCCATGTATGCACCATAAAGGGCTATACCCCCATGTCCACAAAATATAAAATGTGACTGTTGAACGTTTCCATTAAAAAAGAAACTTACAGGGACATACAAGTAAAATACTAAATATTAATATTGCATCATTTCAAGGGGAAAGGAGGTAATTTTAAAATCAAACAATGTGAAAAACCTGCACCCACATTTTGCAGCTTATTGAATTGTTCGTGAAACCAGCCTGGTGGGATAGGTATGATTCCACATACATACAAGCCAGGTATGGCTGTACTCGACATACATGGGTTTATTCGAAAGTGAAGGTACTGCTTCCATTGGCTTGCTATTCATTAACATTTAGCCAAAATGCTGTAATAAATGAACAGGGAAAAATATGTTGGCACAACTATGAAAGACAAATTTATCTGTCCTATTACACGGCCTCATATCCTCGGGACTCTTACGCATTGACTTATACATTGTGTGCATGCTAATACAAGTTACTTGTCAACTCTATAGAGTCTAGACGAGTCTGATAAATCCGTCGTCCGTCCGACTAGTCCGATAAATCTGATGTGCTGTAGCTTTCTTTTGTTATTCTCTTTTCTTCATTGTTTTCTACTGGCACTACATGACGACAGTAGGAATAAAAAAATAATAATGCAACGGAACGTCAGATTTATCGGACTACTCTAGACAATTGTGTCACAAGGTGTGTTCTGCACACAAGTTTTCATCATATCCGGAAGGGAGATTGCTTCGTTTTATGTGCGGAGAGATACGGCCGATGACATGCGCCAGCCTTGTTTATGATTAATTTGCCGCGGAGAAACATGTCCGCTGCGCTGCGCTGGTCATGTCACCTCACTAAAATATTTCTGATATCGAGCAGTATGCAAGTCGAATTTACATTATTGAATTACAAATAGGATTTAGTCTAACCAGTTGTTATTGCCAAGTCTTTCTTCGATGTCCTCCCGATCATCATGAATTTCAGGAATTTCATCGCCAGTTTCCTCTGCTTATCCCGCTTCGTGCTCGAACTGGTAACGCCGTATTTCATTTCCAGCTGCCTGAACTTCACCTCCCGCGACTACGTTATCCGACAATTCTCCATGTGATTCAAACCAAAATCCTTCATTTCTCTCACACTCACTGTCATGACCAGACAAATCAAAGTCCATGTCATCCATTATTCAAAACCAAATGTTTGATTTTTTAAAGCAGAAATGAACGAAGCGATTGAGTCGACCAATCGAATGTGGAAACACACAGAAAGCCAATAGAATCACGTAGACCACCAACCCAAGTAATTTACGTGCAGCCTTTGTCGTTCTGGAGATGACGTCATGTGGGTTACGCCCCTTTCAGTAGAATTTTTAGGGGCGTTCCCGAAGAGGTTTGTTTTTTACATTTTACGGAACGAGTATTGTGAAAAAAACATTGTCAGATCTGAAATCACGATGGAAAACTCCTATAGGACATATATATATATATATATATATATATATATATATATATATATATATATATATATATGCAATTTCAGTACTTTTGGGTGTCATGGGTCCTTTAAATAACAGTTTGATCCAGAGGTGAGTGGGATGGTCGTGCTTGTCGGTGGACGTGTTATATTTAAGGTACGATGTGCATGATTTCATGTATTATCATAAAGAATAGAACGTGTGATGGGAGATGTAACTGTATGAGAATACATTAAATGCTCGAGTGAGTGAAGTCTGCTTTTTTGGTGATATTGTTGTGAGCCCGGGTCTCGGTGGCGATCACGACCGCTGGATAGAGCAGTGGAGTCGGCTCCACCGAACACCCGGAATTTAGGTCTCGGTGGTGATCACAACCGCAAGATGGAGCAGTGGAGTCGGATCCACCGAACACCCGGAATTTAGGTCGTACCTTTCAGATAAATCCAAAAGTACGGGTCCCTTACACTTACAGGACCATAAATCGCCAATAATTCGACCGCGTGGAGTAGAGTTAATTGCCAACTTCAATATACCTAAGTATCCACGTGGCAAAGCTCCCGGGGAATTCACACCCTCGGCAGGCCTCGAGCGGAACGAGCCGTTACTATACTCGAACTGTGCGTAACCCGAGCAGATGGTTACCGAGGCCCGTCGGTCCAAATGTACAACTACGGCAACAGCCTTCCTAATTCCCATTCGCAGAGCGGCAAACCAATGGTAGAAAGGACAAGGACGAGCTGGGACATTCAACTAGAGGGGAATTTATTTTACAATAATTGGGGAAGGGAAGCACACAAAGAGCAGAGTTATCACGACTATAAGAAATGCAATGTACAATGAGCAAAGAAAGCACTTACACAGTTGTTACTTATAGACAGGGCCCAACGACACACACACGCACACACAAATGCCCAGAAAGAGATGGACCTCGAGGTCTTTATTGCCCCGTCAGCTCGGAGGGAAGATGGGCTGAGGGAAGAAAAGCGAGCTTGGACCTGTCCACCTTGTGTGGTTCTCGACGATCTTGGGGTAACGAGACTCGAACCCACAACACGAGGCCGCTCCAAGCACCAGGTACGGAAGATAGCGTCAGGCATTGGCACTCTCCTCCGGCTCGCAGGCAGGCGAAATGAGATGATCTCCCGAGTTGAGATGGTCGACCGCCCGCAGCAATGCGCCAAACGAGACGCCTCGGATCCGCGCAATCCGTCTTCCGGACAGAGACTCACACTCGAGCAGACTGGACGCAATTCAATCCCTTCTGTCTCTTTTCTTTTTGGGGCCCGTCCGCTCCCGTGGCCTGCTCCCATTGGGTGGACGGCGTGTCACGGCTCCACCTTCTTGCCAAGGACCGCCCCGACTCTGGTCTGCTCATCACCCATTGGGTGGAAAACGACGCATACCCTTATTTGGTGCGCAGTCAAAGCGAAACGCTTTGTGACCATATACGGTGCGATATCCACACCGAAACGCACACCGCCTGGGTCATGGAATTCCAGACATTCCCGCATGCCGGCGAGCGCGTGAAGAGTGCTGACAATGCCGCGAGCAGAGGGTTGTCGTTGATGGTTGATGAGCAGGGGGTTGATGTAAAATGTAAAAAAAATCCTATCTATAATATAACCCACAGCACACGTACAAAATTCCTGTTAGCACAGGAGATGGATTCTAACTAAAAAACACACACTTACCGATATTACTGAGCGATAAGGACTCTGGCTGTTGTGTGCAGTAAGCCTCCAAATTCGTAACAATATTACATCGATGGGTTGATTAACTACCTGGATGCAACAGTGGTTGTGGATTTACCAATGTAGGTAATCTGCTGATGTGGATCCGTGACCGAGGTTGTGGGTCTGCTGATGTGGATCCGTGACCGAGGTTGTGGGTCTGCTGATGTGGATCCGTGACCGAGGTTGTGGATCTGCTGATGTGGATCCGTGACCGAGGTTGTGGATCTGCTGATGTGGATCAGTGACCGAGGTTGTGGATCTGCTGATGTGGATCCGTGACCGAGGTTGTGGATCTGCTGATGTGGATCCGTGACCGAGGTTGTGGATCTGCTGATGTGGATCCGTGACCGAGGTTGGCTGGATGGAGTACCATCCCAGCCTTGGCTGGATGTTGGCAAGCTCAAGGATGAGAGGGTAACTGAGGAGTTTGCAAACAAGCTAAGTGGAGACTTGGGGGGTCTGGGTGCTTTGGGGTATCCTGAAGAGTTGTGGAGTGCCTTCAAGACCACCATCCTTGATGTTTCTGGTAGATGTCTTGGAACTCACTGAAGGGAGAAGAAGAATTTTCTCTCTCAAGGGACACTGCATACCATTGACCAGAGTCGCAGTGCCAGGCTGAATGGCAGAGCTGAACTGTTCAGGGAGCTGAGGCATAAAACTGTACGTGTGCTGAGGGTGGACAAGGAGGCCTATGTGCGAGGAATCTGTGAGGGGGTAGAGCATCACCTGTGGTCAAGTGATTCTCGTCCCGCTAACAGGGAAATTCACGCATTGTGTTCGTCCAAGCCCATCCCTCGGTGTACTGCAGTTAGAGCAGAGGGTGGTGGGCTGTTGACACAGGAGTCAGAAGTGAAGGCCCGCTGGGCCGGTTACTTTGAGCGGCTGTACCAGGCTGATTCACCAGCTGTAGAGTTGGATGTCAGGGCTGTTCCTATTCCTATTGCTGACCCTCCAATCAACTGTCATCCACCTTCGTTTCTGGAAACACGGGCTGCGGTGAAGTGGTTGACATGGGGTAAAGCTCCAGGTATCTGTGGCATCCATGCTGAGCTTCTCAAGGCTG
Source organism: Eptatretus burgeri (assembly GCF_056783735.1). Lineage (NCBI taxonomy): Eukaryota > Metazoa > Chordata > Myxini > Myxiniformes > Myxinidae > Eptatretus > Eptatretus burgeri. The sequence goes on along the minus strand of NC_140964.1, from coordinate 127,533,755 downwards.
GAGGAAATGCTGTACTCATGTCGTTGCATGTCACTCTGTGCTCTGCCTGGTACACAGGCATCATCCCAACTGACTGAAAGAGGGGCTTTGTTGTCCATCTCTGGAAAGGAAAGGGTGATCACCAGGATTGCAACCACTACCGAGGGTTGATGCTCGGACAAAAGGCTGATTCTTCAGGTCCTTGGTGCTTCCAGTCTTGCTCTATGGATGTGAGACTTGGATTCTGACCATGGATCTGAGACGGAGACTTAATTCCTTTGGTACCAGGTCTGTTTGGAGAATACTTGGCTATCACTGGACGGACATTCTGTCCAATGAGCTGTTGCTGAGAGAGACTGAAATGAGATTTGTTACCTCTATAGTCCGTGAGCATCAGCTGCGACTATATGGCCATGTGGCTCGTTTTCGTGACGCTGAGCCTGCTCACCAGATTCTCTCAGCGAGGGAGCCTTGTGAGTGGAGGAGCCCAATGAGCTGACCACATGCCTCATGGTTGCAGCAGGTTTATCGGCATCTCCTTGAGATACCGATCAACATCTCATCCACTTTCTGCCGGTACTCTAAGGACCTCCGCGTGGCCATCCCTCAGAGAGATGCCTGGCGCATCCCCATATCTTCGGGATTGGACATTCCAGGCACCCACCCAAAGAGACCGCCTCAAGTTAACCCGAGGAGACAGCCGTCTGGTGAACGACACCTCAGCACCACCCCGCCACACACCACTTCATGTGTTGTTGTGGAGTGGTGTCTTTATGGTGGTGGGAGTGCAAATCCTTCAGCAACCTCCTCGGAAAGGTAATTCCCACTGCAGATGCAGTTGGGCACCAGATGTTGATGACTGTTGGCTCACAAGGAGCTCCTCCACCCTTTGACTGGCTTTGTATGAGATATTGAGATATGAGGTGTGGTGTTCAAAAAGTTATCATTAAGAGATACTCAGGATAATCCCCAAAAAAAAAACACACCACCCCTTTATATTTCTCAATCATCATCATCAACGACCTTTATTTTCATCAACAGCCATTGACAGTCCTTCATCAATTGCTAGATAAAGACCTCCCCAAGACCTCCGTTAACATGTCTTGGGCAAGTCTCATCCAACTTGCTTCTGCAAACCTCTTGACCGTTTTTTGTTCCTTGGGATCCGCTCCAATATTTCCTTTGTCCAACGATGATCAACATCCTTGCGACATGACGATTGCCCATTGCCATTTGAGTTTCTTTACTTTTTCGATGGTGTCATGTACCTTCTTGTTTGCACTCTCACCCATTCGTTTATTTTCCTGTCCTTTCTCGTTCGGAGCATGCATGTTTCCATAAGTATTCGTCGTCTGTCGCTTTCTTATAATATTTGAATGAAGGATCCAGTTTCACATCCATCTGTTAGGACAGGCAGTCGATATTCTTTGAACATTTCCATGTTCACACAATGACCGTGGCTTTTGGTTTTCTTCAAATTCATTTCCAGATCCATTTTGATGCTTAATGCACTTTTCCTGAATCTGTCACTACAACAATTCACAACTTCATCTCCCAGCTCTTCATTATTTCTTCCACCGTTGCTTCAAAGACCTTCGGTGATATCAGAAAGTCATTGGATATCACCGAAGCTCTTTGCAGCTCAATCTCCAGTTGTTGTTTTTTTGCTGTTTCCTGGCAGCCTCAGTGGTGATGTTGTGCTTTGTATAAAGGAGACTGATATCCATCCATTCATTGTATTGGGACCATACCCTGTACAGAACATTGGAGCTGCCGAAGCAGTCTCCTGGGCTATTGGGCACAATTCCTGGATGGGTCGCCACTCCGACGCAGGACACTCGAATGGCTCAATCATCCCAGCAAGCTGGTACTCATTTTGCCGACCTCGGAAGGATGACAGCCTGAGTCAACCTCACCTAGTATTAATTCAATGGCCAAGCATGATGAGCCGAGGCATGATGAGACCACTCGCCTCAGTCGGAACAAATACAGAGACCAAGGAAACGACACCCAAGGAGTGACGAATCCTTAGTCTCATAATACGCTCGTTGACCGGTGTTACCTCAATTATTATTGGAGTCAGCTTATTGGACACAGCTACAGCAACTCCTTGGGAATGGTAACCATCAGAGCGACATGACCAATAGTAGGTGTCACCAACCGCCAAGATCTCGCCACGATCCGGTCTCCGAACCTCAGAGAGAGCTGCAATGCCGATGTTCAGACGCTTGAGCTCAGATGATAACAGAGACAGGTGATCATCCTCTCTTCGGGGTAGGACATTCCGGGCACACACCTGAAGCATGGCAGAGAATAGCCTTAGGTTAACCTAAGGAGACCGCCGTCCGGTGGATGACACCTCAGCACGACCCTGACACACACGACCACAATCTGACCCTTGAAGGTGACCCCGTGGTTTCCCTCCTATCATCAAAGATTGGGGGTCCTGAAGGCTTTGCCCCAATCCCGTTATCCAGTGAGCTGCACAGGGAAGCTGCACAGGAGGTACTCCCACGGAGTGGGTTTTCAGATTTCTTTGCGCTTTTGCGTTTTGCAGAGTGAAAGGTTTTCCGGTGGCCGGAGTGCAAATTCTTCCACCAACCTCCTAAAAAAAAAAGGTAACCCAACTGCAGGAGGACGTCCACAAAGACAGTTGGGCACTAGATATGGATGACCTTTGGCTCACAAGGAGCTCCTCCGCCATTTGACAGGTTTTGTTTTTAATCCTGCTGGGTGTCCATATCCAAACACCCTCCTCACCAGAAAACCTGGTGGGGGAGACGGTTTAGTCGCCGACAACCCGACCATGGAACAGGTTAGTACAGGTTTACATGGTACCTGTAGCAGGTCACAGATCTAATCTGGCCTGACCTGGCATAGTCAGCCGTAAGAGCTGTAAATATCTCACCTAATAGATCCTCCTACAATTCACGGACCGGTGTTTGTGTGTGCGTTTGTCAGGCTACTCCTACAGTTCCTGGCTGATTCCATCCAAACTTGCGACGTAGGATCAGAATGACCCTAATTCATGGATAGGAGTATTTTTTTTATCTCTGCCGATGGACTTGGAGGTGGGGACGGGACAGAAATTTTCTCTGTAAATGTGTGTCGTGTAGCGCTGCCTCCAGATGGGGGAGTGTATTACAAGTCTCCACCATTTACAATGAAACAAGGAAATCTAACACAGGTGGAGGCCATTCAGCCCATCATGCCTGCGCGAACACCACACCAACCCATCCGCACAAGATCCAAGGAAGAAAATGCCAAAAGATATTTTAAATTATTGAAATAATATTTTTTTGTTTGTTTGTTTTATTGTTATTATTATTATGATTATTATTATTTTTTTGTTGGTTGTTTTATTTTTATTTTTATTTTTTGTAGTTTTTTGTGGGTTTTTTTTCTTCCTCTCAGGGGAGGGGGCATGGGCTTGGTTGAAAACACACATCAACCACACCACCCCCCTTGACAAGACCCCCACCAACAGCACTCCGAACACATGCAAACAATCACCCATCAATGCTCAAACTCCCCAAACCACTTCCAAACGTCCTGTCAACATCCCCATACCCCTCTATCTCCATAACTTCCAGGTACCCATCAAATTCTAATTTAAACTTATCTACTGTTCCTGCTGCCACTACCTTTCCAGGGAAATCATTCCATGCATTAACTACTCTCTGAGTGAAAGTCCCCTGTCTTACTACCGTCTTAACTCTCCTCTTCTTAACTCTCAGGCTATGGCCCCTGGTCCTATCACTGTCTACTCTGTTGAATAATTCATCTGCACTTATTTTATCAATACCTTTCATTCTCTTAAACATCTCGATCATATGTCCTCGTAACCTCCTCCTTTCTGGTGAATAAAGCCCTGTCTCCTTCAGCTGCTCCTCATAGTTGAGTCTAGCTAGGCCCGGAATCAATCTCGGAGCCCTGCGCTGAACCCTCTCTATGACATCTATGTCCTTCCTGAATTGTGGTGACCAAAACTGCACACAAATTCTAGATGTGGCCCTCACTAAATTCCTGTACAATGTTAACACCACCTCTTTTGATTTATAATTGATCCCTCTCCGAATACAACCGAAAACTCTATTTGCTTTACCTATAGCTGCCTGGCACTGTCCTACCTGCTTACCTCCCATATCTATTACCACCCCCAGATCCTTCTCCTGTGTAACATGCTCCCAAATTACCCCTTACATCCTGTAATCTCTATTTTCATTGTTCTTCCCCATCCCCAACACCTTACACTTGAACAGGTTAAATTACATCCACCAATATTTTGCCCAATCTATACAAGTATCAATACTTTCCTGTATCTGATCACCACCCCCTCTGCTCTCCACCTTACCTCCAAGCTTTGTGTCATCTGTAAATTTGGAAAGCTTACTCGTTACCCCATTATCCAAATCGTTGATGTAAATAATGAATAGTTATGGTCCGAGTACTGATCCTTGAGGTACACCCACGACTTACATCCTCCCAACAAGACATCCTCCCACTCACAGCCACTCTTTGCTTCCTATCACGAAGCCAGTTTGCAATCCAATTATCTACCTGACCAGCCACTCCACAATCCCTCACTTTGGTTAACAACTTCTTATGTGGTACCTCATCAAATGCCTTCTTAAAGTCTAGATATACTACATCCACTGCCTTTCCCTCATCCACCCAATCAGACACTGCTTCATAGAACTCTAAAAGATTTGTTAAACAGGAACTACTTATGGTAAACCCATGCTGACTACCTTTAATTAGTTTGTATTTGTTTAAATGGTTCCTCATCTGGTCCTTAATAAATGTCTCCAACACCTTCCCCACGACTGCAGTCAAACTAACAGGTCTATAGTTTCCCAATTCTTTTCTGGATCCTTTCTTAAATCGTGGTGTTACATTTGATACTCTCCAATCCTCCGGTACCTGTCCTGACTCCAGTGAACTGTTGAAAATATCCGTTAACATCTCGTTTACCTGCTCAGCCACTTCCATCAATACTCTCAGGTGCATATTATCTGGACCTGGAGCCTTATCTTCTCTGAGATTTCCCAGCTGTTCCTTTACTTCCTACACTCCAACCTGGCTCTTCTGTAAAAGCCCTTCCTCACCTCCTCAATAGATACTCTCAGCTATTGGCAATTTTCCTGACTGTTCTTGTGTAAAAGTTGAAGAAAAATACCTGTTTAATAAGCCTACCATCTCACTTTCAGCACTAACCACTCTCCCGTTGTTATTCCTCAATGGACCACACTGGTCCGAACCTGTTCTTTTCCCCTGATGTATTTAAAGAAAGCCTTGTTATTATGTTTCATATTCTTATCCATGTCCTTCTCATATTCTCTTTTGACTTGCTGAGTTATTTTCTTCACTTGCCTCTGCTTACTCCGATCATGATATAAATCTAACTCCAGTCTGTTATTTTAAACCTAAAAAATGACTTCTGCTTCTCATTAATAGCATTCCTTATCTCACTACTCAACCACCCTGGTCTCTTTCTGCTTCTCATTAATAGCGTTCCTTATCTCACTACTCAACCACCCTGGTCTCTTTCTGCTTCTCATTAATAGCATTCCTTATCTCACTACTCAACCACCCTGGTCTCTTTCTGCTTCTCATTAATAACGTTCCTTATCTCACTACTCAACCACCCTGGTCTCTTTCTGCTTCTCATTAATAACGTTCCTTATCTCACTACTCAACCACCCTGGTCTCTTTCTGCTTCTCATTAATAACGTTCCTTATCTCACTACTCAACCACCCTGGTCTCTTTCTGCTTCTCATTAATAACGTTCCTTATCTCACTACTCAACCACCCTGGTCTCTTTCTGCTTCTCATTAATAGCATTCTTTATCTCACTACTCAACCACCCTGGTCTCTTTCTGCTTCTCATTAATAACGTTCCTTATCTCACTACTCAACCACCCTGGTCTCTTTCTGCTTCTCATTAATAACGTTCCTTATCTCACTACTCAACCACCCTGGTCTCTTTCTGCTTCTCATTAATAACGTTCCTTATCTCACTACTCAACCACCCTGGTCTCTTTCTGCTTCTCATTAATAGCATTCTTTATCTCACTACTCAACCACCCTGGTCTCTTTCTGCTTCTCATTAATAACGTTCCTTATCTCACTACTCAACCACCCTGGTCTCTTTCTGCTTCTCATTAATAGCGTTCCTTATCTCACTACTCAACCACCCTGGTCTCTTCCTGCTTCTCATTAATAGCGTTCCTTATCTCACTACTCAACCACCCTGGTCTCTTTCTGCTTCTCATTAATAACGTTCCTTATCTCACTACTCAACCACCCTGGCCTCTTTCTGCTTCTCATTAATAGCATTCCTTATCTCACTACTCAACCACCCTGGCCTCTTTCTACTTCTAGTTTTACACCTCATTGGAATGTACTTACTCTGCACTCTTCATATTTGGTCCTTGAAGGTTTCCCATTTATTTGATGCTGATTGTCCTGTTGTTAGAGTCTCCCAATCTACATCACCCAATTCTCTCCTCATTCCCTCAAGGTTTGCCTTCCTGAAATCTAATAGCCTTACCATACTATCCTGCACCCTAAAACCCTCAACAGAATCTTTGCACACACAATGTTTTGGTCACTTGCTTCGAAATGCTCCCCGATCTCCACCTCCTCCACCATATTGGGATCGTTACTTAAAAGAAGGTCGAACACTGCACTCCCCTCGTGGGCTTACCTACAACCTGGGTTAAAAAGCAATCTTGGACTAAAACTAGGAAATCCTCATCCGCTCTGCCCTTTCCCTGTTCCTGGACCCAATCAACCCTGGCAAGTTAAAATCCCCCATAATCAATACTCTTCCCTTACTACATGCCCTCCTCAATTCTTCATTTACTCCCCCTTCCTCCTCTTCCTTCACACCCTAACCCTATAAAACCATCCTACCATTATCTTATTGTTTTTACAATCTCTAATCTCTCCCCACACAATCCTTAACATTTATTCCTTCCTTAATGTCACCCCTTTCTCTTAATGCCTCTACCCAGATTGCTATATTTTAAAATATATATTTATTTTTTCCCTTCCTGAAATTATATTTTCCTGCCTGGCCTTACTCATCCCAATTACTTCATCCGTTCCTTCCTTTATGGCTTCCCCACCCTCCGCTGACCTAAGAAAGCCTGAATTCCTTCCTCAATTCCCACGACAAACCTTGCTGCCCCCTTTCTATTTTCCATACGGCCATCATTCTGGAAACACTCCCTTTGTCCCCTAAATGATTCCCACTGATTCTTAAATGTAAAACCTTCCTCCCCACACCATTCTTCCAGCCATTGGTTGAGGTCGATTGCTCTGTTAATAATTTCTATGTTGTTTCCTAATCTTGGGAGAATCCCAGGAAAACATGACCTCACAACCCTTTGCTTTCAGCCGCTTACTCAATATCCTGTATCTATTATTCAAAACCTCTCAGTAAACTTTCCCTCCATCATTCGCACAAAGGTGTACCACAACCAACTTCTTCCTTCCTGCCAAACAACATCGTTTACTCTTCCTTCAACGTCCCTAACTCCGGCGACTTCAAAACTACACAGAATTCTATATCTACAATCCTTCCTGCAGAATGAAGAATCTACATATTTAATAATCTCATCACCCACAAAAACTGTCTCCCATACCTCATTTCTACCAATTTATATTTCGGCACCCCCACCACTGCCTGCACTCACTGCACCCCCACCACTGCCTGCACCCACTGCACCCCCACCACTGCCTGCACTCACTGCACCCCCACCACTGCCTGCACTCACTGCACCCCCACCACTGCCTGCACTCACTGCACCCGCACCACTGCCTGCACCCACTGCACCCCCACCACTGCCTGCACTCACTGCACCCCCACCACTGCCTGCACTCACTGCACCCCCACCACTGCCTGCACTCACTGCACCCCCACCACTGCCTGCACCCACTGCACCCCCACCACTGCCTGCACTCACTGCACCCCCACCACTGCCTGCACTCACTGCACCCCCACCACTGCCTGCACTCACTGCACCCCCACCACTGCCTGCACCCACTGCACCCACACCACTGCCTGCACCCACTGCACCCCACCACTGCCTGCACCCACTGCACCCCCACCACTGCCTGCACCCACTGCACCCACACCACTGCCTGCACCCACTGCACCCCCACCACTGCCTGCACCCACTGCACCCCCACCACTGCCTGCAACCATTGCACCTGCACCACTGCCTGTACCCACTGCACCCCCACCACTGCCTGCAACCATTGCACCTGCACCACTGCCTGTACCCACTGCACCCCAATCACTGCCTGCACCACTACACCCACACCACTGTCTGCACCCACTGCACCCCCACCACTGCATGCACCCACTGCACCCCATTGCCTGTACCCACTGCACCCCCACCACTGCCTGCAACCACTGCACCTCCACCACTGCGTGCACCCACTGCACCCCATTGCCTGTACCCACTGCACCCCCACCACTGCCTGCAACCACTGCACCCCCACCACTGCGTGCACCCACTGCACCCCATTGCCTTTACCCACTGCACCCCCACCACTGCCTGCACACTGGTGCAGTATTCCTATCTCTATGTCTTGCAGTGTAGTGAGGTGTTTGAATTATAAGCAGTCGGTATGTTTTTGCTTCTTGTACGTTTCTCAAGTATTGTGTGTGTGTGTGTGTGTGTGTGTGTGTGTGTGTGTGTGTGTGTGTGTGTGTGTGTGTGTGTGTGTGTGTGTGTGTGTGTGTGTGTGTGTATGCAGAGCTGTCTGTTGCCTATACACCGCCCAAATAAATGTATGCGTCAGAAGAGGGTGTTGTCTGTTTGGAACAAGATCGCCCATCAGCCGGTACTCCACCAGTGATTATTAGTTGAACAAAAATCATATATTTTTATCGATCACAATTACACAGGTACCAATATCAATATGAGTAATTGTATAACTTTCCTCGAGAATCGGTTATGTAAACGACGGCGACGATAACTTGAACACGTTAGTTTTCTAAAAGTTGAAAGTTGCGCATTTACTATTAATTGGTTTATGTTATTAAATTAGTTGACCAATTTCCGATGTCTCCACCCAAATATTCTCTTCGATCGGCTCAGTGACCATTGCGGTGTATAAGGCGTAATATTTATCGGGAGTATAATGTTTTTATTCAACATCGACGTTGATTTATCCTTAAATTGATACCACGAATTGACTTTTATAATCATTATTTCGACAAACAACTCCGTGATTGTGACGTTACGAAGGCCTTTGTTTGGCTCGGCCTTCGGAGGCTGCACGTCCTCGGCTAGCGAGAGCTGCTGGCGGTGTTTCGTGTCTGTACAAGCTTCGGACCATTCGTAAATCGTCAGGATGAGTGGTGGCGTGTACGGCGGCGGTGAGTTCCGTTTTCGTACTGAAGGAATACCGCACAGAGACCTTGAATGTGATCGATACCCATTGTATCGGCATTTTCGTAATTATTTATTTAACGTATCCCTTTTGGACGTGGTGGAGCTTCCACAAATCTCACACACGGACATACAGACGAATACACGAGACACGACGCAGGATTTCAACGAGATGAACGCGCCGCTGAGGTTGGTGGGATGACGTCACTTCCGGGGAACTCTTGGTACTCGTTCGTCACTTCCGGGGAACTCTTGGTGCTCGGTCGTCACAACAATGGCGCCGAGTTTCCACCACACCAAAGGCCCTGTCACACCTTGACGTTTTAGCCAGCGTATGCCGACGTATGAAAAATTAGCCGAATACGCTGCCACACGTCGAATACGTTGTGGGTAAGTTTTGTATACGTTAAGAGCACGCTGAAGCACGCCGGCATACGTCGTAGTACGCCGAGCTCGTCGACAAATTTTGGGCATGCTCAAAATTTGTCGATGTATGCCGGCGTATGACTCACACGTTCCGTATACGCTGGCCATAAGTTGTAGGCACGTTACGCGATCGTTGACACACGTCGACACACGTTACTTGTAAGTTACTCATAAGTCGAAACACGTCGAGGTAATGTCTAGCTTACCCAAAACTTATTTCTAACCTATGAGTAACGTGCTTTGAACCGATGTGTAACGTATCTCCAACGCATATTGACGTATGTAGACGTATTTGACGTCTTCCGGACGACCACAGAACTTTCTGAACGTGTTTCTAACTTACAGCTACCGTATAATGGCGTATTGGCAGCGTTTAGTGGAATTGGTATTTAAAAATGGGGTTCACAGGAGGAACCCGTCAGTGTTTCACAGGAGGACTCCATGGTGAGTAGATGTCCATGTCATCCGAGAGATGGAGGATCCGGCAAGGCTGAGATGACAATACCTACTAGCTGTCCTCCAACATCAACATGACCTCATCGATTTGACACTGTACCAGTTGCATGCCAATAGAGCCAGAAGAAGAAGAGGTGAACGGAGGAGAAGGAACTGGGTGAGACCATGGATCGGGAGGCGACGGCATTTTGGCATGTATGACCAGCTCATGGTGGAACTCATGATTTGATGGAACCAGCATCCTCTCTGTCAGAGGGTGAGCGTGATGGGGAGGTGTGGGTGATGATGGATCCTCCTTGCGTCCGTGTCCACGGCAACGGCCAGGAGACTTCTTTGCAGCATTCTTCGAAGTTTTCTTCGGCATGACGGTGATGTTGACACTTCGATGTCTCGTGCGGTTATGATTTGAATCGTCGAGCAGAAGCCTTTTAATAGGCTACGCCACGTCGGCGATACGCTGCCGCGCGCTATGCATAAGTAAGACTATCGTTGGGCATAAGTTGTGAACGCCGACAACACACTAAGCATTCGTTGATATAAGTTATCCATAAGTTATCGAAACGTTCTTTGTACGTTACTGATACGTTATGCATACGTCCAACACGTTATACGCCCAAAACTGAAAAAACATCAATAGTTTAGCGTACGCTAGCGTTTTCGATAAATTTTGATACGTTGCCATACGCTGGCTAAATCGTCAAGGTGTGACAGGGGCTTCAGCGGGGAAATTCGTCCTCCCCATGGATGCCAACCTCTGGGGGATTGTCCATGCTCCTAACCTTTTTTTAAATGCCGACCGTCAAACGAGGAAGCGGCACGTACCATTTTTGAAGTTTTTGTACGGCTCGGCTGAGGTTTGAACCGCTGACCTGCTTGACCCATTGCCCCACGGAGTGTGGTTAAATTGTCCTTTATTTTAAATTGGAGCACACGGTCTGATTCTACTCCAACTCCTGAGCAAATTGAGTGAATAAAACAAGAGGAACACGGGGAGCGTGTGCTGGAGCAGCGCGTCGCTGCATCCACTTTCCGCCGGTGCTCCGGAGGCCTCCGTCTGGCCACCCCCCGGGAAGATGTCTGGCCCATCCCCATCTCTTAGGGATTGGACGTTCCAGGCACCCACCTGAAGGGACCGCCTCAGGTTAACCCGAGGAGACCGCCGTCTGGTGGACGACGCCTCAGCACCACCCTCCCACACACCGCTTGTAATCTGCTCTGTCCGTCTGTCATGCTATCTCCTCCTAAACGGTTGTGAAAAAATTTAAACTTGGTTGTTATGATCACGATGTGGAAAGAAGGTGCAAGAGCAGTGTCATTTATTTTTGGCAGTCGGTATCATGGACAAACGGACGTGGTGCCATCATTCATTCCGGGAAGAAGGAAATGAGGAGAAAGAAACTGAGCAGAGTATGGGCACGACGCCTCCCTTCCCTCACACAACCAGGCCGGGGGTGGGTTGAGGGAGGAGGGCTGTGTCAGTCCAAATATCTGGGGGTATGAGGAAGATTGGGAAGGATGGGTGATTGAGTGTCGATGAGAATGCAGCATAGCGATAGCATAGGCTTTGAGGAAAGGTGTGAGCAATGTCTTGTCCCTGAAGGATACTCGTTGATGGCTCTCTCATGAGGGCTGATTGCCTTTTGTGCGTCCAAAGTAGATGATTAAGCGTTTAGTGGGGAAAGCAAGGAAAAGATGGTGTGAGTGCATGTGCTGCTTCGAAGCGCACATGGGAACTCTCGGCCCTTGCCTCGCGCTCCTCTCGTCCAACGGAGGACCTTCGACACAGCGAAGTTTGTTCCAGCAGGCGATTATTTTTATTTTTATTTTTTTATTTTTTTCCCTGAGCGGGCAGGCAGTCTTCTGGTTGAGTCCCCAGTGCATGCACAACAACCCTGAACCAAGCCACAACCTGGCCTGTATCCGTGCTGCGCTGGGCTTGGCTTCAAGGGAGCAAAGTTCAAGCGAGGATCCTTTGACCCCTGCGGGCCCCCTCCCAATGGTGTGCATCCGGCGGGGCGGGTCCCGCGATGGAGTCTTGGTAAAAAAAACCCCGCATTGTTACATCTGTCGGCCACGGGTGCCCACACCCCTTCCCTTGTGGCGTGGGTGCAGCGAGGGAGCACCCCTGCCCCCTCCCTTGCGCACAAATGTTCCTTTGTATTGCGCGTGTGCTTGAGAAGCGTTTTCCGATGTTACGAATGTAGGAGTGCAGGGAAGGAAGAATTGGGGAAGGTAATTTGACCGGTCCGGTGGATTAATTGTTTCTCATGGTGAGGGATTCGTTCGCACCTACGGAGGTTTGACTGAGGTTGATGGTGACTTGGAGACCGAGGAGGAGGGGATTGACGGACTGAGGAACAGACGGTTGATTGTGAAGGAATAACCGAGTGAGTGGATCGAATGTACAGACAGACTGAAGGACGAGAATAAATAGACTGCGGGGTTGAAGGGAAGACCTATGGGATGAACGAGGGGTTGTTGAAATGAGGTTTGGTGAAGCAGATTGTTGGTGGATGGAGGAGATTAAAGGCAGCAAATGAGGAGACTTTACACCATGAATAAACATGCTAACCTCTCAACGCATTTCCCCCCAAATCCCTGGACACAGGGCAATGATCTATCTACACACAAAATAAGAAATAACTCGTTCTGGGGAACCCTACGTGTACATGAATGCTCTTTCCTGAGGTACATTTCCAAAACCGTAACAATATTAATGTACACTGAAGACTCGCACAACAACTGCAGCAATCATAACAGCAGTAACAACAACTACGTGTTATGCAACTATCGAGAATGCCTCTCATGGTGGTTGTAACCCCTAACGCAAGTCGGGAAGAGGGGGGGGGGGCAAATATTCCCCACTTTTCCCTGCTGCTGGATTTGTCAGGGGCAGCACGGTCACGGTCAGAGCGCCGATCGGTTCCTGCATCCCTCTCTTTTTCTCTTTTTCCCTCTTTCTCTCTTTCTTCCCCCCCCCTCTTTCCCAATTTCCCTCTTTCTCTCTTTCTCCCCCCCACTCCCTTTCTCTCTTCCCCCCTCTTTCTCCCACCCCCTCTTTCTCTCTTTCTCCCCCCTCTTTCCCTCTTTCCCTCTTTCACCCCCCTCTTTCTCTCTTCCCCCCTTTTTCTCCTCCTCCTCTTTCTCACTTTCTCCCCCTTTCTTTCTCCCCCCTTTCTCTCTTTCTCCCCCTCTTTCTCTCTTTCTCCTCCCCCCTCTTTCTCTCTTCCTCCCCCCTCTTTCTTTCTTTCTCTATTTCTCTCTTTCTCCCCCCCCCCCCCCCACTCTTTCTCTCTCCCTCTCTAGCTCTTGGGGCCCTGGCTTTACGAAAGGCAGGAGTACACTCTCTTCGATGGGAGGAATCTCTTCGTCGATCAGTTATCTCTGTGCTGCAGGCCTGTCCAAGCAGAATGGGTTGAACAACAACTTTTATAAATGCACGGGGCTAAACAACGACGCATTATTTTTTAAAGCAAGTTCGAATTGCGAACATACCCCGTGGGAGTTCATTCGTACAACTCTCAGGTGAGCGATATCACAGACAACAGATAGTTTTGAAATTTGGTAAGATTTTCATCGCATCAGAAAAAGAAACCAGAACACATCACAAGGGTGAGGCTTGTTTCATATCATCATTTGTGACTTAATTTTTTTCGTTTTTATTTATTAACAATTTAGAGAAAATGGGCCGAAAGGGCCGTTCCTCGGCCCGAAGGGCCGGAATCGCACTTTGGGCTCAGTCACTGCCTGGGGAATGGTCTCTAGAATATACCTGTCAAGTTTGGTTCGGTTCCGTCTACTAATAACTGAGAAATACCAATTTTAAGAAAATGGGCCGAGAGGGCCGTTTCTTGGCCCAAAGGGCCATAATCTCACTTTGGGCTCAGTTGATGCCTGCAGAGTGACATCTAGAATATACCTGTCAAGTTTGGTTCGGTTCCGTTGACTAATAACCGAGAAATAACAATTTAGAGAAAATGGTGCCGAAAGGGCCGTTCCTCGGCCCGAAGGGCCGGAATCGCACTTTGTGCTCAGTTAATGCCTGCGCATATGTGTCTAGTATATGACTGTCAACTTTCATCGAGTTGTGTTCACGAATAATGGAGAAATAGACGTTCAAATGAACTGTACACAAGAAAAGAGAGAACGCGAGCGGTGCTTAGACCCCGTGGGGTGGAAGACCCCAAGGGGTAAAAAATTTGTTTCACTTCATTTTACATCTTCATTGAGATTCGCTCTCTATTGTGTTTTGTTCATACATTTTACATCCTTATTGGGATAGACATGCAACATGTTTGTGAAGTACAACATACTCTCTTCTGATTAGACCCATCAGCAGAGTGGCCGGTAGATAAGAGGTGCTGCGTCGGTATAAGAAACATTTGTAACATCTTCCTTGTTTTTCATGGCTAACCCCTGCTCTCGCAGGGAAAATGGCCTTTAAGAGTGAATTTTTATAAGATAGGCTCAAAATGGTAACATTTGAACATTGATGTCTTCAGATATTTTTCAAATTTTTATCCCAGGTTGTGTGTGGTCTAAAACTCAGAAAGCCAAATTTTTTCAGAAAGCCAAATATGATGTGATTGACCCATTCCCCGCTGTTTGGGCCACACCCAAAGTTTGGAGATTTTGACACCCTTGAATTTTTTTCCCATTTTCAAAGTGAATTATTTAGAATAACCATCAGTTGCCCAAGGAAATTCCTTTACAAACTTATTTTATGGTTTGGGTACTAAAATATTTTGAACAAAAATCTTTGGGATCTGGATGGTTATGGATAGTGGTGCCACCTATAATCCCTTTCGGCAAACATTCACTTCAGACTTTCTCTGGCCATATTTTTAATAACCATCAAAGTCTCATGGATTTTATTAGTGTATAAGATAGTACAAGTACTGTACTATGCTAGGAAAGTAAAACATTCATGGGATCTTGGTGGTTATGGCAGTACAGGGGGTCTCAAGACCACTTCGGTCAATACGAAGCCCTTTTACGAACCACGTCCACTCCCATAACCATCCTGATATTTTGAAACTAATATTATCAAATGAAAGTTCCATATCTATACAAACAAAAGCAATAGTAAAATCCATGGGACCTTTTAAAAATAAAAATAAAACAGGTCCAAAGTTGCCTTGTTTGACAGATAATGTACATATCGATGTACATATACTGAAACGCAAAAGAAACTTACCACTTGTTTGAAATGTAATAAAATTGTAACAGTTCAAAATAAAACAAACCAACAATTGCTAATTGAAACCTTGGCATTTAATGATGACATGTCAAGTTTTTGACCAAGATACACCATCTCATAAGTTTGTTCTACAGTACAGAACAGCACAGGGTGCAATGTCAGTCCCCTTTCAATAGCGTGTGTGGCCACCATTGTTTTGGATACAGGCAGTGCATCGTCGGCGCATACTGCCTGCCAGTCTTTGGATGGATTGCTGCTGGATTCTGTCCCACTCAGTCCTGAATGTCTGAAGCTATCTGACTTAGGACCATCTGCCTGTCCTGCCTTGCAGTGGTGACTCTTGGTCTCCCTGATCGAGGTCTGTCATCTGCAGAGTTGTGGAGGGTGTCTCTGTCCACCAGGGCCGATATCGTCTGGTGTGAGCAGCCAAGGCGACGTGCCACCTCACG
Organism: Eptatretus burgeri; assembly: GCF_056783735.1. Taxonomy (NCBI): domain Eukaryota; kingdom Metazoa; phylum Chordata; class Myxini; order Myxiniformes; family Myxinidae; genus Eptatretus; species Eptatretus burgeri. The sequence continues at coordinate 127,517,834 of NC_140964.1, read as the reverse complement.
GTAGCTCAATCCGCCTTGCAGTATGCCCAAGGCACACTGCCATTGATCCCTTGACAATCGTGGCATGTTGATTGAAATGACCATTTTGCACTGGCCTTTTTAAAGCCAATATCGAGACATCACGTGCAGCTCATTAAAATCATCCCATACCCCTTGGCTAATCACTGACAGTCAAAACGGCTGTTCAACAGCTGTGCTATGAAGTGACCATTGAAGGTTCAAGTGACCATCCATGACCGTTTTGTTTGACAGTGAGGACACTATTGTCCACAAATAAGTTCACACATTTACTACACGCAGTGTTATTGTTGATATTTGAAGGTTTAAAAGGTGGTAAGTTTTTTTTTTTTTTGCGTTTCAGTATATAATGAACAGGTATATGTACACGACATGTACATGGTCTGCCTCTGTCACCAATTTCCATCACTTGTTACAGAAGTCCACTATATTCCATTGCTGATTGAAGAGCAAAGTACTTTCACTAAATGTCTTATCTGTTTTTGGGCCATCCATCCTAAAAATCTGTCTGTTTCCTTTAAAACCCCATGCTGTTTTGAATGTGGCCGAGATAGGTAGAAAAATGTTTTCTCGATGTGAATCTTTTATTTTCCTGAAAAGTTTGAAGAAAATCCTTCTACCATTCGTTTCAACTTCTGTTCCTATCCAGGAGCATGGCATTTGGCAGCAAAATCCTTAAAATGTTCAACACATTTCTTGTACTTTTTCGGT
>NC_140964.1:127424605-127512105 GCF_056783735.1 Eptatretus burgeri | reverse complement strand
GGAAAATGATTCGGAAAACACCAAATCGCCGAAGAGGTTTGCCAGGACAGGTAACGATCCTGTTGGCATTTTGAAGAAATCAATATATATATATATATATATATATATATATATATATATATATATATATATATATATATATATATAATATATTTGTGGGTGCTCAAAACTTCGACGTCCACGAATGAACACGGTCAGGGATCATTTAACATTACTCGTAGTCTCAAAGCTGTCGATGGCTGCGTTGTGAAAGGTGTGAATTTAACGCCGACTGCATGGCCACTCTTGCAAGAGGATCACAGCGACAGTTATTCGGACCACCAAGCTGCACTCGCGGCTCGCAACACCTCACGACTTCCTTTCCGTCCGATAGTCAATTGCCGGAGAATTTTCAGAACTACCATGATCCTTGAAGAGGTGATCCTCTTTCTCTGGCTCAAATTGATAATCCTGAAGATTGAACTTTCAAACTCGTCTCCCTCCACTAAAACCTGGCGGTGCCTTGTTAAGTCCGTCTCTGGTGCATGCTCCCCTTCCATCCCTTTCCCTCTTTTCAAATGGCACCACGGCCGACTCCGGTCGTGAGAAGGCTGAATGCCTCAATTTTATGTTTGTATCCAAAAAAAGTTGTGAACCTATTTTATCACAACCAGGAGACATCATCAAAAATAAAAAATAAATAAAATGGTGATGCTTCCTGCTTGTGATTGGTGGAACGAAGACGACGTGTCCTTGTGGAAGATGTCATTTGTTGGTGCCAGATTGTGCAGCAATAGCTGAAATGGGACTCGATCTGGTGTCCTCACCAATCATAGTTAGAGGTCCCTCATTAACATATATATCCATCAATAAATACCATGTGGCCAAGTATGATAACCTTTATAAAATGGGGTTTGATATCGGATTCGTACACATTCGTGTACTTCTCAAACACTGCAAATTGTTCCTTTTCATTTTTTCCCAAAATAAGTCGTTGCCTTTCATTGGTCGATATTTCATGTCGGCGTATCACATGAGTTGGTCCAAACTGGGATCATTGTTTAACAAAAATTACAGGCCAGGTGTTGGCTCAATGGCTAAGGTGGCTGGCTTAAGATCCTGGGGTCTTGAGTTCAACCCCTGTCGGGCCGTTGAATTGACACCCGGTGGGGTTGACTCGTCTGTCATCCTTCTGAGGTCGGCAAAATGAGTGTCAGCTCGCTGGTATCCTGTGTCGGAGTGGTTACCTCTCCAGGATTGTGCCCAATAGCCAAGGAGACTGCTTAGGCAGCACCAATGGTCTCCACAGAGTATGGTCCCAATGAATGGATGGATGGAGGAGAAATATTGAATTATGGTCCAGTATTGGGGAAACATTATTGTAAGATCATGAAGGGGATCCCCTGATGTATGTTGTGAAATTAGTGTGACAAAGTTTGTTTGTTTACATTATACAAGACAAACACGTAGCATAAACAAATAGCAGGCCTATTTCATTTTGATCACTTGGAATTCAGAAGCTCAGAATTTACTCCATATTCTGTGGAGGGGGGGGGGGCTTGCCATTCACGGTGGGGGGGGGGGCGGGCTGCGTTCTTGAAAATCCCTGTGAACTGCAAATCTGCGATGCGCAACCTTAAGTGGTAATGGGAAAAATGGGGTTAGGGACTTCAACTTAAAAATTTGTCACCCCTTTTTGCCAAATGGTACCCTTACTTGACAGGTTTGTGCATTGTTTTTGTGCTATTTTGATGAATACGAGTTATGAAGAAGATGAAATTTACCTTTAATAATAATGATCGTAAACTTGATCCAATAATTTGATGGCAACAGCAAAGATGAGATGATGATGATGATGCTGGAGGGTTTGAGGGGGTGGTTGTGTTGACGGCCCATGTTAATTAAGTGAATAAACGTGGAAAATGGTTCACCAACCTGCTATTATTTGAGCGCATTGACGCCAGCCTACCTTTACGGTCTGGAAACGGTAGCACTGACAGAGGATGCAGATTTGCGAGAACAACAGGGTCAGGAGGATTGTGTGAGTGAAGAGAGTGGGTAGAAGGAGGATGGATGAACTGAGAGAGAAGATTGGTATGCCAATGAGCTTGACGGTAATGTGGATTTTTCACCTGACCCTCGTAGTGATCGTTGTAGAATTATTGCTGGTTGATTGTGGAATCTTATTTAACTTGCAGGGCTTAACGTCGAGCCGATTTGGTTTTAAATGTATCCCTCGTACACTTCACACAATGAACAAACAGAACCCCCATTTGTTGCAATATTATTTGGTTCTATTTTATTTATCTTACTTTTTAGTTAACCATTAAACCAACCCGATTAATTCACTTTCCACAGCTTAAGTACATTACATCAGAGAGTTTTATTGTTATTACTTGGTACTTGGTCAGTCCCAAGGAGTACAAGCCACTGAGATGCCATACATCACACGTGCTTGCACTGAAACAAGATCACATTTCAAGGCATTTATACTTTCATGGAAGAGTGGAGGGGGTTGTTAACTCTAACTGCATACGTGGCTTCAAGGTGAGAAGCACTGTTATCAGCCCAGGTCACACCGCTCCACAACAACACATTTTTATCAACATTTAGGGCAAAAGACTCTTGGCCAAAGGGAAGGAACACAGTTGACTTATAGCATACATTTATATTTTTTGAAACACCAGCGCAATTACAATTTAGAATACATTAAGATAATTATTTCCTCCACAGTCCCCCGTTTTTTCCTTCTAAGGAAAATTTGAATAATTATATTACACATGATTACCATATCCCGTTCCTGAAGGAGAAAAGATATTCATCACTCAAGTTCAATCAACAATGGCAGCGAGTGCTCTTATCAGAAAAGTGAGTGCGTTTCCATTTAATTTATGGCCTGTTCATCAGCATGTGTCACACATTGAAAACATGCTACCTGAAGTCAGAAGATAAACAGGTCAGGGTGTAGATAGAGCACCCAAGGGGAAACACAGTCGAAGCACTTCTTGAGCTGAGGAGAAGGTAGACGTTGGCAAGTACGAGCATGGGCCTGACACTGGGTTGAAGGAGACGAAAAGGACTCGAGAGGTGAACAGAGATCCAGCCCCAACAGAGCCTGGGGCCTCGCAGCAGCAGTTTGTGCAATCAGGTTTGATTCACCAAGCGAGCTGTGCATGTTAGATGCAGTCGAATCGCGGTAGCAGCACGAGCCCCCATTTGCATCATTGAACACATGTTGCAGAGGACTCGCCGTGTGGACCTCCAGGCCTTCGTCATGCATTGAAGCAACCGCTGCAAGTTCATGATGTATTTGCAGAGCAGACATTCCTCCAGGCAGGCACCACACAACGGCGACGTTAAGACTTTGCTCAACCTCTCCTCAGTGGGTTTTTCTTGTCTTTCTTTTTTTCCCATTGCTCATCTCATCTCCTCAGGAAGGGGGTAGTTTCATGATAACGTGTTGAATGCCCAATCACCCAAATCTGGGTTCTCCCCATCGTCCAATCTTTTGGTGGAAGTTCTTTCAAAGCTTCATTTAGACGAAATCGTACATTGCATGGTTTAACTGCACTCAGCACTACGAAACAAACAAAATCAAAGTTAAGCATCGATTAAACATGTCATCATGTAAACGTCATGGGTTCATGTATTTCCACAAGACTGACAAAGGTTCTTACAGAAGCATTCAACTTGCATTATATGTCATATCAATATTTTATTCCTTTCCTTGTTATTATTTTTTTCCCAAAACAACATGCTCAAATATGCAGAAATCTCATTTGTATGTATATTCAAAACATTCATCTCATTTGCTATATCCATGTAAAAGCAAACAGTCTTTATCAGGGTTCCAATTTGCAATCAATAATTCTTTTCACAAAAATATTCCATCATCTATACCAAAATATGAAAGTTATCTATTTCTTCAAGAACCGAATCAAAATCGATTCGATTTTGCACAGTTACCATTTTAACATTCACATCTGCGAAACAATTTACAGTTTCATTCACAAATAGTTCCAGAGCAACTGCCATTTTATTATCTTGATTCAATTCTCAGTTACTTTTCCCTATCCCCAATTAATAGATTAACAAGGTTTTTTATGAGCTTAGTCTGAAAGTAACTAACACAGTTACCACACAACCTCCATTTGCTTATTGTTCCCCATGTTTATGCAAAAACAAAACAGTGTGCAACCCCCCCAGGATGGGAGTTCCACTCCGCTCGGCCATCCTGACATCGAGTTACCGAGCTGCAGATCACACTTTGGCTGCAGAGCGTCCATTTTGAAACAAGAACTTTGATAACGTTGTTACAAAATTTCTCCAAACAGTTCAAACAACACCAAAGGCTAACACAGTTTCATTAACCTGGTGAGCATCCATTTCTTTCATGTTGAAATGGAACTAAAATATCTCAAAAATAATGTTTAACCAATCTCTATTATCACCACTCTGAATTCCATCGACATTTTAAATCTCTGACATTTTCCATCTATCCACTTCTCTCATTCACCAAAACAGCAATATGCCTCCATTTTCCAACTCGCATACACAAACCATCTATCACTTCCTCTGACCTTCTCAATATACTAATCCATTTCCTTTATCAAAACAATGAAATATAGTTTAAACAGTTGACCAAAATTGTCAAATTTGTCATCACGCGAATATCATTGAAATTGCAGCTCAAACACTCCGTCCACACATGTAGCTAGAACCTTCCCAAACTTTATCACAGTCTTGGGGGCATCTTAAACTTCAGACTAATAAAACATCCAATCTCTCTTAAACAGCTCCTTGGTCTAAACAATAAAATATTTTCTTTTAAAATCAATAAATCAAAAAATAAAATCTTCATCGTCTACCCAATTAAATCTTATTAATTTACCTGCCTGAATTGATCAAAGGGTTACACTGGGTTGTTTGCCATTGCCTTCCCAGCACTAGTTCAGGCAACTTTAACATTCACAGATGAATAAAAACCATACGCCGAGTTCAACGTCCATCCGAGGGCATCATCTATTATCTGTGAATCGCCCCACGTGCTAAACATCATCAAATCATTTTTAAAAATCATTCAAAATCACGTTTCTACATTTAAATCGCATCTTTTAAGTTCAATGGTTACAACTCAGATCAAAATCTTCGAAACATTTCTGACACGTCCACACAGCTTGCCCAGCTCTCAAACCTGCCGGGTTTGAGTAATTACAATTTCCTCACAAAGCCAGTGAGGACTCACCTCCCAAGACTTCACCCTCCGAATATATCCCACATTCACAATTGTTATTTCACAATTTATCCAAAATTCCTATGGCTTTTAAATAAAACTTTCACACTTTTTTCCTAAATGGACTTCACTTTAAACAGATTCAGTAGAGAGGGTGCACCACAAACACCAAGCAACAAGGAACAGGAAGTTCTCTCCACATCCGGTGGGAAGAAAAAAACCTCTAAGACAGGCAAAACCCCCAGTTTGGCATAACTCTGTCATGGCTTCAACACGCACACTCACGAGCATTGCGTCTCATAGACTCGCTTGTGATCGCGTGCGATCACGTGACAAATATTTTTACAAAACCTTAAAATATTCATTTTTCATCGGAATTTTTACAGAAACCCGTGAAGGACGTTCTTAAACCTTCTAAAGTGTTATCATTCATCTCGTAGACCCTCACGATATGTTGTCCACCAATGGGACAATTCTCAGGCTTTTGTCTGCAAAAACCCGCGGCGTCACGTGACCCGTGACGAATCTGCAACCTGCAACCCTCTTACGTGCTCGATCGAATTGCCTCGCTGAGACACAGCACTCTGCCATCCTGACCACCACGTGTGATTCTAATTACCTATCGAGTTCACACATACTCGCACACCTCTCAAACCAGTTTCAAAGCCAAGTCACAATTGAGCACGTTTCATTGCAGTGAAATCTATTGGACTCGCACAAGTTTCATTTTTCACTCACTCAGCAACACATGCATCTCAATGCAAATCACCAGCCACGCACCCAGCCGGTCAATCGTCTCATGCACCCTACAAACCGTTTCGTGCAAATCATTGCATTTACAAATCCGTAAAACCTCCACACAATACAATATAACAACCTCACTGCAAACAAACTTCCAGTGAGTTCAATGAACAAACGGGTAACTCTTATAACTCATCTATTTTTCACTTAACCATTATCCTTTCTAACCCTATCTCGGCCACTTTCAGCCGGCGCGTCCTCTGCGCGGTACTGTGGCATGTTGCTTCGTCATGCCCATTTAATTACTCCTCTGGCTCCTCGTCGAGCCTCTCCTTGCACTATGCCATCATCTGACTCCTCTTCTCCTCCAGCACTTTTCTAAAACAACTATATATACACTTATCGTTTACTTTAAAACGGACTCTCTCCATTACCTCTTCTTTCTATCAATAAAATTATCTGACAATGTACTTTTCTTTGTTCGAGAATGCGTTACCCGCTAAGACAGCTCACCCTCGAGGAACGCTCTCCGCTTACCTCTGCTCAAGCACTTATCGTTCCTCTAGGCACTGCCTCCAGCAGACTAAGCACTTCCGGTCGCCGGCACCAACTGATGTGGATTTTTGACCTGACCCTCGTAGTGATCATTGTGGAATTCTTGCTGGTTGATTGTGGAATCTTATTTAACTTGCAGGGCTTAACGTCTAGCCGATTCGGTTTTAAATTTATCCCTCGTACACTTCACACAATGAACAAACAGAACCCCCATTTGTTGCAATATTATTTGGTTCTATTTTATTTATCTTACTTTTTAGTTAACCATTAAACCAACCTGATTAATTCACTTTCCACAGCTTAAGTACATTACATCAGAGAGTTTTATTATTACTTGGTACTTGGTCAGTCCCAAGGAGTACAAGCCACTGAGATGCCATATAGTCCATGAGCTAGACCCCAACATTTAATGAATTGGTACCACCTGGGGAGGAATAAAGGCCACTATGATTTTCTGAAATTACATGTTCTATAGTTTCAGAAAATCCCATAAGCCAAGGTAAGGCTGGATCCACAGCTTAATTGGAAAAATCGGCCTTTGAACGCAGGCGTGTGCGTTCGAATTTGTTGACAATTGAAGTCAAAATTTTGGGGTCGGGGAAATCAAAAATTCGGGGAAATTCTAGCTCAATAAGTAGAAGGAATAATTTAACAAATTACCACTCATATTTTTGCTAATCAAATGTTTTTAATTAAAAATTAGTTTTATGCAAATTAGGTCATTCTCAAGGTCACCAGAGGTCAAAAGGTCATCATTTTTGGCGGGTGCCTAAAATCTGGATACCCATTTAAGAAATCACCATAAAAACATCCAAACATGGTATTTCCTGATTCAAAATCAGTCTTATTATAGGTGAAGGAGCTCAAAACCATTTAAAGAAAACAAAATGAGGTTATCCCTATCAACAGAGATAGGACATGGAATAATTGCGGACATAAATTTCAAAAGAGGAAAAAATGTGTGATTTGGTGTGGGGAAAATGAAAAATGCAATAACTCTACTATATATAGAATTATGATCCAAAAGACCTTTTATTTTGCTGATTATTGTGGCTTCTGTTGCACAAACAATGTTTTATGCAAATTAGGTCATTACCAAGGTCACCAGAGGTCACTTTTGCATACAGCATGTGTCGCAGGTCATCATAGGTCATTGCTCAAAATACATGTATAATTTGCTAGTAGGACCAGTTTCAGTCAGGTTTGTTTTTTTGTTTTTGCTTTTGTTGCCAACTCCATCTACAGGTTTCTAAGTGAATTAATTGGTACTTTTGTTTTCTAGCTCATTAGCAAAAGAAACCACTTGACATTTTGACTTTTGGCACCTGTCATTGTAATGTAAAGCAATGATTAAATCATTTCTGTTGTACAAGACACGAAAGCAATGATTGCTGGCATTATTCGGAGGATGTAGTCAAGGTAAATGAGTTAACCTGGTGAAATAGATGTAGAAATGTCAACGCAGTTGAGATTAGGGCCTACTTCCAAGGTCAAGAACACATCCATGTACATTGTACATGTTCATGTACATGTATTACAATGTACATTTCTCAGTCTCCAGTCTAAATCTTGCAGATTGCAGGAATATGATACCCTGGGTATTTGCATATGACAACACCAATTATGCAAGATATCTTTCCCATTACTACGCTGAAATGTCGCATCTAAAAACTGCGCATCCTGAAGCTCATGGGTTTCTTCAACATGGTGGTTTTTCTGTTCAACTGGGGCCGAGGAATCCATTTGGGAGGATACCCGTGGACCAGACGATTGAAGAAACCGTCAACAAAGACACCCAGATGCCAGGAGGAATGAAAGGGTTCAGCCTTAAACTGGGGGCAGTTAGCAGACACGACCTCACTGCAGAATATCGTAGTTTATTTTTACACATGCTCAGGGACGTCACTGGAACACGCAACTTCACGTCGAACACTGGTCATCCAGATCTTAGCAAATCCAGCATAAAGAAGGATGAAAAAGATGTATTGTCCTTGATTGACATGCTGCAGAATAACTGGATCAATCCCTTCAGCACTGAGACCTCAGATCTTGTTAGTATTTCCACTGGGATGGCTGCTCCAGAAAACATCACAAAGGACCTGTTGGAAGCTAAGGCGAAAGGTGAAAAGGCCTCCAAGGAATTCCGAGAAGACCGAATAGAATGTGAACCTGCAAAGACAAAGTTTTTTTTGTGCCCATAAAAAAGCAAAAGCTTAAGACATTCAGTGACATGATTGTAAAGAAGAAATACCAGGTTGCTGGACGACAGATTATTCTCAAAGCTGACCATGATCTGTTTGCCAAAATGATCCCGATTGCACAGACTAGACATCTGAGTATGAAGGATGTTTTGGCACATCAATTAGGGCCAATACCATGGGCAATTGCCACACCAGAGGGCACACTGAGAAAAACAAAAAAGTCTTCATTGATGGATAGTTTGAAGAAGGATTTGCAGCCTATAGAGTCAATTGACAGAAATTCTGCTTGCATAATTGATGGAATGGCCCTAGTGCAGAAGATGAATGCAGATGATATGACATTTGCTGAGTTATCTCAGATGTTGCACAGGATGGTGCTGACGGAAGGTTCAGTCTCAAGACGTGTTGACGTTGTGTTTGACGTTTATCGGGACCAATCGATAAAAGATGGAGAGCGAGTTAATCGGGGGTCTGCCAGCGGGACAACATTCAAGGCTATTGCCCAAGGACACAGGATAAAACAGTGGAGAAAGTTCCTTCGTACGTCCGAAAACAAGAACCAACTCATTGAATTCCTTGCAAATGAATGGAGCAGCACAGACCAATGGGAGAAGCTAACAAATAAAGAAATGTTTGTTACAGTTGGGGAAAGGTGTCAGAAGCTATCAGTGAACTTGGTTAGTGATGTTGAATGCCTTAGGTCTAGTCAGGAAGAAGCAGACACAAGGATGCTGTTGCATGCTGCGCATTGTGCAAAATCTGTTTTTTCTGAAGTCGTGATCATGTCTGAGGACACAGAAGTGTTCGTTTTATGTGTAGCATGTCCAATCTATATGAAAAGTGGCACAAAAACGCGCATCCAGTACACTGACATTCAGAAAGTTGCAACCATAATTGGTCATGATATGTGTGACACACTTCTGGGACTTCACGCTTTCACAGGGTGTGATTTGGTTCGTGCATTTGCTGGCAAAGGCAAGCTTTCCACTGTAAAACTAGTCCGCAAAACTGAGGAACATCAAGAAACGTTGAAACGCCTAGGTTCCAATTGGTATTTGTCCACCGACCTCTTCAACAGTCTTGAAGCCCTTACTTGCCAGATATACTGCTCAGACTCCAAAGCGAGAAGTATCAATGAACTACGTTTCAATCTGTTTTGTGCCCGGAGAGGTGAGGCAGAATCATGGCAGCTTCCCCCATGTTCAACGTCCTTACTAAACCACTGTAAGAGGGCGAATTAAATTATCAGTGCGCAATATGGAAAAGAGCTTGGAGGCACTCTCGGAGATTCCCCCACCTATTGGAAATGGATGGAAGATTGAAACTGAAGATCTGGTCATTGATTAGAGTGACGCACCACCTGCCCCAGAAGCTGTTATGGAACTTCTCTCCTGCACTTGCTCGAAAGAGTGCATTGAGAAAACCTGCACTTGCCTTCAAAATACGCTGCAATGTACATATATGTGCATATTGACCGCTTGTTCAAATCAGAAAGGCACTGAGGATGAGTTGGTGACTTCGGAAGATATCGAAGGTAGAGATGATGAAAGTGACGATGATGACGATGACGATGCAAGCGATAGTGATTAATCACAAGTTTCAGGTGTTACATTCTTCTCAGTAACAAGTGAGTCGCCTGCTCCTTGACTTGCAATTGCACTGTTTTCAACTTATATTTTTGTACATGTGTGAAAGTTGCGAGTCTCGTAATATGCACTTTTTTCATAGGTTGGGGTTAAAATAAATGTTGTACATATTGTTACGAATCTCGCGCCCGCCCAGCGTGCGAATGGCCGCTTTAGCCAATGGCAGCCGCACGCCCACCGGACGAGCAATTCAGTCGTGACTTCCCGGAACAACGCCGAGAACCAGTCACGGGTGTGCCGTCAACGCACACCACGGCCCAGTCCGTATTCTACCCGCGCGCAACAGGGTCAATCGCCGAATATCGATATACCTAAGTATTCGCGCGGGTAACCTACTGAGGGACCGTACCTCGGCACAGGCCTGTTTGGACATGAACCGCTTCAGCGGTTCGTTCCATTCTGGGATAACCGAGCGGGTATTATCGCCAGACCTCACCGGACCCGATTCTATTATCGGTATTCAAAAACCAACTAGTATTCCAAAAAACAATATGGCACTTCAATGGGGGAAAATGACACGACGAACGGGTTACATTTAAACAAGCACATTTATTATACACGGATACATTTATTATACAAGCACCTATGCAGTCAGGAATGCAAAACACTAACATGCACGTATACAGAACAAAAGCAAAGCAAAAGGTGCTACGACCATTTATAAGCAATTATGTAAAGTCACTTAACAACAGTTCGACTTGAAAGACTCGGCGCCACAACATTCACTCAAAAGAAAAGCAAGAAAGACCCCCTCACGGACAAGGGAGTCAGACTGGGCCCGTGGGCCTTTATAACGTGGGGCTTTGGTGACCGAAAGGGCCCCACGAGACCGTTGCCAGTTACGTGCACCCTCGTGGTGCCTTGATGGGGCGAGTCGCGACGTCCCGTCCCCACGGCAGCTAGCGTAGCCGCGGTTGAGCTCGGGCCTTCCGCGTGGCAGGCAAGCTCTCTCCGGCTCTCCCCACATGAACGCGCAGGTTCGCGTGACAGCAGGGCGGCGCCTCCAGCCCGCGTCTCCTTCGTGACGTCCGGACCTCCACCGACTGACTGGTCCAAGCTCCCGACTCGGACACGAGCCCAGATCTCCACGCAGCTCCGGCAGCAGCAGCACAGCTCCTTACGCTGCGTCCAGCAGCAGCAACCACACCAGCAACGACAGCAACCCCAGCAGCAACTCCAGAGAGAGAGAGCGAACGCTCCGTGTGCCCTTTTTATTCCCCACGCTCCACCCTCCGCTCTCACCCCGCCCTCCTTCCAGAACATGCGGGAAACTTCCAGAAGGAAGCATTTTCCCGCCAAATTAGGGACGCGTGCCGCCGCGGTAGTTCTTTGTCCCTTGCAGGGTGGTTGTGTGAAGCGGTTGATCCAAAATAACGATAGCAAAGAATAACGGCTAACCCAAAGATCACAGCCCTGTCCACACGAATAAAACCCATTCAACAACGTGGGGAAATCTAACTGAACACACACTTAGCGATATAACTGAACCAAGGACCTTTATGGTGTTCTGCGAATTTCCACGACCGTAACAATATGTTGGCCTGACTTACTGTCCCAGGAATAAAACGTTTCGCTTGTCAATTTTGTGATTTGTGGTTTACAGAACATGTGGAAAACGCTCAATGGCTAGGTTCACGGTAATCCCAAGACTATAACATTTTGACCTCTGATGACCTTGATAAAAGTATTATGAGCATAAGATACATTCCAAGTGATAGAACTATTTACACAACAGAATAAGTGGTCAGTTTTGACTCACTAAATTCCATGTTTGTTATTTTTACGGTGATTTCTTGAATGGGTATCCATATTTTAGGTACCCGCCACAATGATGACCTTTTGACCTCTGGTGACCTTGGTAATGACCTAATTTGCATAAAACATTATTTGTGCAGCAGAATCCACAATTATTAGCAAGACAAGTGGTCATTTGGCTAATAATTCTATATAATAGTAGTGTTATTGCATTTTGCATTTTCCCCATCCCAAATCGCAAATATTTTCATCTTTTGATATATATGTCCGCAATTATTCCACGTCCTACCTCAGTTGATAGGTATAACCTCATATTGTTTCCTTTAAATGGTTTTGAGCTCCTTCAGCTATAATAAGACCCATTTTGAATCAGGAAATACCATGTTTGGATATTTTTATGGTAATTTCTTAAATGGGTATCCAGATTTTAGGCACCCACCAAAAAAAATGGACTTTTGACCTCTGGTGACCTTGAGATGACCTAATTTCCATAAAAATAATTATAAGTATAACTTTTGATTATCAAAAATATGAGTGGTCATTTCTTTAATTATTCCTTCTACTTATTGACATATTGCATTTTTGATTTCCCCTACCCCAAAATTTTGTCCTCAAATTCGAACGCACATGCCAACATTCAAAGGCCGATTTTTACAATTAAGCTGTGGATCCAGCCTTGGCTTATTGGATTTTCTGAAACTATATACCGAGTACTTTCAGAAAATCATAGTGGCGTTTACTCCCCCCAGGTGGTACCAATATCTTGTCTAGCTCATGGACTAATACATCACACGTGCTTGCACTAAAACAAGATTACATTTCAAGGCATTTATACTTTCATGGGAGAGTGGAGGGGGTTGTTAACTGTAACTGCATACGTGGCTTCTAGGTGAGAAGCACTGTTATCAGCCCAGGTCACACCTCTCCACAACAAGACATTTTTTTAAATCAACATTTAGGGCAAAAGACTCTTGGCCAAAGGGAAGGAACACAGTTGAAGCATTTGACTTATAGCATACATTTATATTTTTTAAAACACCAGCACAATTACAATTTAGAATGCATGAAGATAATTATTTCCTCCACAACGGGGAGATTGGTGAATTGCTGGCCGAGACTGACGGGGCACTTGGTGCGGATGGAGGAAGAAAGAGAACGGCAGAGAGCGGATAGGTTCATGGGGCAAGGTAGGGGAAAGAGGTAGAACGCTGTTGAGATGGGAGGATTGTGGGAGTGGGTGGACAGTCATGGAGATAGTTGGCTGACGACAGAGGGAAGTGGAGGAGTATCGTGTTAAGGCAGGGCAGAAGCTTGGTGCCATTGGACCTCACCACTAACACAGGGAAGACGAGGAGGAGAACTGTGAACCCTTTACTACAATCCGCAAATCTTACCTCAATAAATTCATCCCGATAGAGCGACTCCAGGAAGAGCAAAAACATGAACGGGAAATCTTGTTCCAAGCATGCAACACATTCTTCTGATGCATCCCTTTATTTGGGTGGTATATCAGCAAAAAAAAATTATAACCTGGGTTGCGTGCATGAAGCAAAAACATACCTGTTGCTTATAATTCAAAACACTTCACTGCACTGAACAACGTGGGGACAGGAATACTGGACATTTAATTGCAAACTCTGCCCCTCCCCCTTCAAAACCACTGGCAAAGATAAAAACATCCCGATACATTAATTTGGGTCATGCTGATCCTATGTAGCAAGTCTGAATGTAATCAGTCCAGAACTGTAGGAGGAGTAGTGCGACAAACCAACACACAAACACCGGTCTGTGAATTATAGTCAGGATTCAACAAGTTATCAGTGATGACAGTCAGATATGTTTATCATTGTAAATTAACAGCATTTATAAATGTGCGTGAAGTGAACTGCTTCACTAAAAAACAAAAACAGTGTCATTTTATAGTGTCAGTCACTACTTTGTGTGTCGGCCCTTTGCCTTCTTGAGTGCTATCACTCATTTACCCACGCTTCCTGTACAGTATATGACTGAAGCATTCTTACTGGAATATTGTGCCAAATATCCTGCAGTACATTCCACAGTTCTATAAGGTTAGTTGGGCAAACAATATGTTAGTCCTATTGTTCTTCTTTGTTTCCAGTTAATCCCATTTTGCCACTATGGGACTCATGTCCACACTCTGGGGTGGACATTCTAACACCTGGAGCACACCAACTGTAACACTGTTCACCAAATACTGTTTTACTATATTGGAAGTGTGTTTTGGATCATTATTTTGTGAGAAAATGAATCCTCTTCTGAGTAAATGATTTAAACCAGGAAATGCCTGGTGCTGCAGTATCTGCTTGTACTCTTTCGTTTGTGTCCCATTGATTTTAATATAAGTTTCCCGACACCAAAAGCTGAGCTACAACCCCAGACAGTCACACCAATGACCTCACACCAATGAAAAACATCTTCGTCTTTTCTGCTATTTTCTTCATGGTTTGAATCTTCACACGGTGTTCTGTTGAAAGTTGCTTCCTTGGCACCATTCCAAACCCACTTCTTGACTTTCAAGCAAGGGAACAAGCTGATGGAAACTAATTTCACATATTCACCAATTTAGTACAACAAAATTTTAATATGCATTTCATTTAAATAGACATTATCAAAGCTTTTCGACTTGCACTCCTCAGGATCAAACCGCAATCAGATGAAGAAGCACCAAACTCTTGTTTATAAAGTTACAATGTAATGTCCTCAACGTTGATTGGTTGAGAGAAAGAAAGGGTGGGTTTACCTGATTGGTGGAACCACAGAGCATCATTAATAATGAGTAGGTGGAAATTAACCATCATGAATAATGATGAGGCAGAGATGAATCACCAAAGTACTGGTGGAAATGTAATGCTAATTAGCTGAAGGCTAGTTGGGGGAGGGGGTGGTTTTTATGACGACTCAACGTTGACTGTGGTACAGTTGTCACACAGTCAGGCCATCATAGTCAAAATAGATATAAAGTTTGGACAAATGATTTCTGTATACAAAGAATAGGATTGGTCGACCTGATGAATGTGGCCTGCATTGCACGAAAGTAAGCTAAAATGCATCCTCTACTCAAGATTTTAAACCATCCGATACGATATTGCTCTGCACACTGAGGATTATTCAGTAAATGGTAACCAATTGCAGAGGCACAGGGAATAGTTGTCTTTCTATGTACATTCTTACAAGCCCGAGTTGGTTGTCTCTTTTCGGTTGACTGACCCCGTCTGATCCACAAAGGGACGTGTTGTTCAATGCGATCCTTCAATCTCAAAGATGTGCGGCCCACGTACCAAGCATCAAACTGGCACTGAACTTCGTAAATAATCTTACTTATATGAGAGGCGGGCAGAACATCTTTTTGGACTGACAGAAGCAACCGGCGGTGAGTGAAAAATCACTCGTGATTGAACAGCAGAGTAAGACTGGGACACTGACTGTTTGATCAGGTTTTCAAACCGTTGAGACACTTTGCCTTTCCAATGCAGACATATTGTTGCGGTTCTTGGAACCGCAAGCATACAACAGATAAGTGTCCCAAGATAGTTATCCCATTAGTGTATGTGTAGTTAGTTCCCTACCTTTTGTCTAGCGGGACACCAGGGAGTGCCTTGCGATGGGCTACTAGTTAGGTTTATTAAATAATTTTCCCCTCCATTCCACTTCCCACTCTTCCTCTTTTCACTCCTGAGGTAAATCTGCCTCACTTGCCCCCTCGTCTCGCTTACCACAGCATGACGATCCACGGTGCCTTCTGCTTGCTTGCCCCTTGTCTCACGTACCACAGCGTGACGATCCACGGTGCCTTCTGCCTGCTTGCCCCTCGTCTCGTCTACCACAGCATGTAGCGTGACGATCCACTGTGCCTTCTGCCTCGCTTGCCCCCTCGTTTCGCTTACCACGAGTCACGCAGTAAGGTGGGCGGGCTGCACCACCGTCTACCCGAGGCCAGACATGTGCGGTGTGTCACATACGCTTTTGCACCCAGGTGGATGAGCTATACCGGCGTCTGGCCGAAGCCCGGCCCAGGATGGCGGACCATGTGGGGGGGGTAGGGGGGAGGGGCCAGTCAGAACGCCGACCCAGGCGATGATGTCAGATTTGGCATGGCCCCTCCTCCGAGCTCTGGGCTCTATAAAACACGGAGAAGTCCTCTGTGTGGCTGTTATGTGAGTGTGTGTGTTTCACGCTGTGTCTCCTGTCCTCGACTCCACCCACGTCTCGCCTCGACGGCCCTCCTGTTCCTCGTTTCCGCTCACATGACCTCGCTTCCTGCTTCTCGACGGACCGCCTCCTGCCTGGTCCCGCCTACTGCTCCACCCTTGCCCTCTGGACTCCTCCCTTCTCCATTCAAGCTCCTGTTCGGAACACGATCTTCACACATGTGGCTTTGGCCAGAGCGACGTGGCTATTGTCGGGAGCCACACCACGGAGCATCCCTCCCCTGAAACACCCAGGTACCGAGAACTATAACCTCAACCCCCTCCCTCCCTGGCTGCAAAAGTCCTTTTTAATTGGGGTTTCTTCTTTCTGTGTGTGTGTGTGTGTGTGTGTGTGTGTGTGTGTGTGTGTGTGTGTGTGTGTGTGTGTGTGTGTGTGTCTGAGTGTGCTGGCGCCTGTCTCAAGTAAGCCTGTAGAAGATCTTTTATTGTTGTTATTATTACTGTGAATAATCTCCCGTCAAGTCTGCACTGTCTGCTTTGCGAAGTTGCTTGTATAATCGTCGCACCCCTCACCCCTCTCCTCTTTCCCTGCATTACCTCCCCAATAAACCTTTGTTGTGCCACATGTTTTTCCTCACTTGCTGTAAATAAATAATTGTTGTAGAAATGTTCCCAGCTCGTCTTTGTCTTTTCCCTCATTGGTCCAGCATTGTTCGAATCCAGGCTTAACCGGGTCTTTATTCCCAACGGTCCGTTCCTTCTAGCCAGTACATCCTTGGCAGTGTCGCTCGGCTGCATCTGATCCGGTAGTGATCCGATTCGGACAAGGCGTACAGAGGGCGTGGTTCCCCGGTGGTTAAACAGTGTGGTTAATTAGGTAACCCTATTCCATAAGCGGGAGGACCCTCGGTCACATGGTTGAGTTATTGGCGTCCACGGTCGGTTAAGCGACCCGCCGCGTCACGGATTTATCTGTGAGCGACGGCCTACAATTCCGGGGAGTCTGGTGGGAATCGATGTTGCTTCCCCCACCAAGTGGTCTTCTCACCCGACCCCGCCGGCCTGCAACAATATGTATGCAGGACATTTACCAGGTCCGATTGTATGATTCTTTCGTGGAAATTTGTGTGTATTCAAGTAAATGTTTGTTTATATATATATATGTGTGTATAATATCTATATATATATATATATATATATATATATATATATATATATATATATATATATATATATATATATATATATATATATATATATATATATATATATACATATACATACATACATATACATATATATATATATATATATATATATATATATATATATATATATATATATCTTCTTCTTCTTCTTTCGGCTGCTCCCGTTAGGGGTCGCCACAGCGGATCAACCATCTCCATTTCGCTCTATCCTCCACAACTTCCATTGACACTCCAACCACCCGCATGTCCACCCTCACCGTATCCATGAACCTCTTCTTTGGCCTTCCTCTTCTCCTGCCTGGCGGCTCCATCTTCAGCATCCTTCTCCCGATATACTCCGCTTCCATCCTGTGCACATGTCCAAACCATCTCAATATCGCCTCTCTCACTTTGTCTCCAAACCGTCCAACCTGCACAGTCCCTCTAATATACTCATTCCTTATTCTGTCCATCCTCGTCACTCCCAACGAGAATCGCAGCATCTTTAACTCTGCCACCTCCAGCTCTGCTTCCTGTCTTTTTGTTAGCGCCACCGTCTCCAAACCATACAACATAGCTGGTCTCACTACCGTCCTATATACTTTCCCCTTAACTCTTGCAGCTACCCTTCTGTCACAAATCACTCCTGCAACTCTTCTCCACCCACTCCATCCTGCCTGCACTCTCGTTTTCACTTCTCTCCCACACTCTCCGTTACTTTGGACAGTTGATCCCAAGTATTTAAACCAATTCACCTTCCCCACCTCAACTCCTTGCAACCGCACCATACCACCACCCTCCCTCTCATTTACGCACATGTACTCCGTCTTACTCCGACTGACTATCATTCCCCTTCTCTCCAGTGCGTACCTCCACCTCTCAAGGCTCGCCTCAGCCTGCTCCCTACTCTCCCTACATATCATGATGTCATCCGCGAACATCATAGTCCATGGAGACTCCAGTCTGATCTCGTCCGTCAACCTGTCCATCACCATTGCAAACAGGAAAGGGCTCAGAGTCGATCCTTGGTGCAATCCCACTTTTACCTTAAACCGGTCCGTCATTCCCACCGCACACCTCACCGCTGTCACACTGTCCTCGTACATATCCTGCACAATCCTCACATACTTCTCCACCACTCCCAACTTCCTCATACAATGCCACAACTCCTCTCTTGGCACCCTATCATAAGCTTTCTCTAAATCCACAAACACACATTGTAACTCCTTCTGGCCTTCCCTATACTTCTCCATCAACATTCTCAAAGCAAACATCACATCAGTGGTGCTCTTTCCTGGTATAAACCCATATTGCTGCTCACAAATCGTCACCTCTCTTCTCAACCTAGCTTCCACTATTCTTTCCCACAACTTCATGGTGTGGCTTAACAACTTTATCCCTCTGTAATTTCCACAGCTCTGCACATCACCCTTGTTCTTGAAAATCGGAACCAGTACACTTTATCCCCACTCCTCCGGTATTCTCTCACTTTCCAAGATTTTATTAAACAATCTAGTTAACAACCCCATTGCCATCTCTCCTAAGCACTTCCATGCCTCCACTGGGATGTCATCTGGGCCAACCGCCTTTCCACTCTTCATCCTCTTCATAGCAGTCTTCACTTCATCCTTACTGATCCACCCCACTTCCTGATTCACTATCTCCACCTCTTCCAACTTTCTCTCTTTCATTTTCTTCATTCATCAGCTCCTCAAAGTACTCCATCCACCTTCTCAACACACTCTCCTCGCTCGTCAGCACATTCCCATTTGCGTCCTTTATCACCCTAACCTGCAGCTCATCCTTCCCAGCTCGGTCCCTCTGTCTTGCCAATCGGTATAAATCCTTTTCCCTTTCTTTTGTATCCAACTTCTCATGCAGCTCGTCATATGCCTTTTTCTTAGCCTTTGCCACCTCTCTCTTTGCCTTTCGCCGCCACTCCTTGTACTCCTGCCTACTTTCTTCATCTCTCTGACTATCCCACTTCTTTTTGCCAACCCCTTCTTCCTTATACTTTCCTGTACGTGTGTGTGTGTGTGTGTGTGTGTGTGTGTGTGTGTGTGTGTGTGTGTGTGTGTGTGTGTGTGTGTATGTATGTATGTATGTATGTATGTATATATATATATATATATATATATATATATATATATATATATATATATATATATATATATATATATATATATATATACATACATATTGTGACGTCCACGGGACTTGAACAGTCCCGCCAACGTAGAATGAGCCGAAACGATGGAGGCGGTTTATTTATTTATAACCCAAACATGGCGGTTCTAATCGCTCTACCGCAAACGGGACGAGGAAGGTGGCACGAGTCACTTTTCACTGAGTTGATGATGTTTATTTGTTTTTACTATTAACCAGAAATAACAAGACTCGGCAAGAAAAGGGATCCGGGGCGATTCGACGGGATGGTGTGGGATCGGGCGTGGGGAAAAACAGACAATTCCAATGAATATACAGATCTCAAACCCTCTAAGGCGCCAAGCACACACACACACACACACACACACACACACACACACACACACACACACACACACACACACACACACACACACACACAAAACGTAGCTATTTCTGGTGGTCAGGCTGGACCGTGGTGTGGACGCAACTGTCCCTGGATCGGCGTCGGACGAGCTGGCCATGCTCTCGTCAGGGGGGCAGGAGAAACCGTGGTGCTGTCGACCTCCTGGTCTTGGCCCAAGTCCGCTCACAGCCGCCAGGGAACCAGTTCTGGCGCCAAGTTGCGAGCAGGAGAGGGAGGCAGGTCCGCCTGCCGTTCGACCCCGTACTCCGAGTCAGCAGAACCCCAGAGCCAACCAAAGTGAGGCACGAGGCTCAGCAAGGCTCCAAGACACGATGAAGAACACGATCGAATCAGCACAACAACAAGGACGCTCTCCGCGCAAAAGCCTCCACACCAAAAAAACACGATCGTTTTTGTCCCAATCTTCTTCCTCTTCCTTTTCGACCCCGAACAGAACCTTCCTATCCTCCCGTCCTCGTCACTTCCAATCGAGCCGTTTATTGGCCCACCGCCGTCGCCTTCTGCCAATCGTGATCACGGGGCGGAGCCATCCGCTGCACTGTCCTGTGACGTCACAGACAGTCTCCAGAGAATACCAAAAGGGGTCTACGCAGACACACTTACCCCATCCCGTGTCCCTATCTAATCACGTGACAATTATCATTTCCCCCCTTGAAGAAATGAATATTTACTAGACAACTTATCACCACTGAATTGCTACTTATTACATCGAGATTCTGGTAAACTCGAACAGCATGGCATACCTAATTAAACATCCTAATTACCCTTTGAATGCATACCCCCCCCTCAAACGTAACACTGCCCCCTCCTCTGGTACCGCAGCTCCTGCAAAGTATATCACAGGCGCTACCGTACCAGCCTTAACACTTACTGACTCACTCCTAATTAACCTAACGAAATAAAGTAGGAGGGGCAATGGGCAGCGAGTCGCAGCTAACTTACCTATCCTGCTTAATGTACTACCCCCTTGTGGCCTTATCCTCGCCTAAACAATCATTCGTTTTTTTTTGTTTTTTTTATTTTTTTATTTTTATTTTATCACATGAGAGCACTGAGCGAAGTTGCACTCCATCTTCTGGATCATCGCTCTTGCCCAGCACTCTTCCAGTGATCTGGGGAGGGGAAACGAAAGGTTCCACAAAAACACAACACTTATACTTTACATTCCTACTCTAAGCCTTAACGACACTATTCACAGGATATTTACACTTGACCGCCTCCCCCA
Source organism: Eptatretus burgeri (assembly GCF_056783735.1). Lineage (NCBI taxonomy): Eukaryota > Metazoa > Chordata > Myxini > Myxiniformes > Myxinidae > Eptatretus > Eptatretus burgeri. The sequence continues at coordinate 127,490,842 of NC_140964.1, read as the reverse complement.
GTGGATGCTAATAGACCCAGCGTTACCTGGGGAGCCAATTTTCAAATTTGCTTGCCCCAAAATTATGCGGACATCATGCCCTTGCTGCACATGTCAAGTTGTGCGGGATCGAGTGGGGCTCGCACATCTTCACAACACTCACACCATGGTCATCATCACATTTCTAGGTCATGGTCCTCACTTTAATGGTGCAGGCTGCATCCCGTCATGGCCGTGGGGTGGGTTACCACAAGATGATGGGGGCATCTCAGGTGCAACCATGCCCACAGGTAAGCTTTAGTCCAACCCGGACGTTTCTCCGCCCCGCTCCCTTTGATTCCCTCCCCCCTGGTAGCCATCAGCTCTAATCCCGTACAACACTCTGGAAGGGGTCTCATTGGCTCCTCTGGCCTTCCTGGGTCGCCAAGGTCCTACCCGCCTTGGTCGCCCAACCAGACCCTCTCCCAGTTGCCTCCAGACACTGTCACCATTAGCCACCAGGTGGTGAATCTCCTTGAAGGGGGTCGCAATTCACGCTCACCGTGAACTTCAGCAATCCCTGTGGACAAGTACATCATCCCCACCCACAAAACCCACATGACTCCCCCACCCCATCGGCCTTACATGTGACACCTGCATTTCTAACACTTCACCGACCATGACCTTCCCTGTTACCACACCATGTCCAATAAAAAATCAATGTGTGCACCATACATTTCACTTCTTAACTTAAAACAACTCACACAGCGGCTGGTCCCCGCAACGTTGCCACCAAATTCCCTGTACGTTCCCGCTCATTCCACCCGTTTAGTCGGGAAATGCACTCAAATTGCGTCAGAAAAGCTTCAACGCTCCCTGACCCGTCGAAATTTACCAGGGAGATCACTTTTACGGTGGCCCGCTTCTCAGTTTCTCCCTTGTCCGAATCCAGCCCAGGGATCAAACACCCTTGTGGCTGCGTATCCAATTTCGGAGCCCACTGTGGCCAAAGATGTTTTGTGGTGAGGGTCTCATGGGTCAATTTTGCCTCCTGTTCCAAACGTTGAATGGACCGATTCACCTCTTCCCGCAGGATCTTCTGGGCCCGCACAACCTCCTCCAAGGCTCCGTCGCGAGTTTGTAGCTGCTCCTCAACCAACCCGGACACTCTACTTACAAAAGACGGCTCTACCAGGCCTTTATCCAAGACTTCATCTTGGCTCATAATTTTATCTTGTTCATCCAAACGAGCCTCCAATCCTTTTACCTCCTCCGCCAAATTCATCCCTTGCTTCCTCAGCTCTCCCCACTCTTCAACTTGCAGCTGCATACGAGCATCCACACAGGCACGATGACGTTCCAGGCTTTCATTCACTTTATCAACCCGAATGTTCATTGCATCAATTTTATCTACCAATTTTTTCCGTATATTTTCCCCCTCCAATGTAATTTCTACCTTTGTTTCCTCCAATCTATCCTCGAATTTACTTTGTATTTCCCCCAATTTAACATCCACACACTCCTGCATCTCAGTTTTCATTTTCTCCATCTTTTCCCCCAATTCATCCCTCATTAAATCAATCCGTGCACCCAACTGTACCCCCATTACCCCCAATTGATCTGTCATTTCTGCCCTCTGTGTCACGAATTGATTTTCCATTTGTGCCGTCATTTCTGCCCTCTGTGTCACGAATTGATTTGCCATTTGTACCGTCATGTCCCCTATTAAACGTTCCAACAGTGTCTGGATCGACATTACACCGGTTTCCGGCGCTGCCGGCCCCGTTACGGGCAATGAAGCACGGTCCACGCTCGGAATGGGGGAGGTTCCAACCCTACCCCCGTCTCTCCCTTCTTCCCCCGACTCGCTGCCAGACACGTGGCCTTCCTCCTCAAACATCTGCACATCCGCCATGGTGCAGAAGTCCTGTTTGCCGCCAATTAATTTAAATTTGAAAAATCCCGCCAAAATTTTCCCGCGCTCGCGCGCTTTTCTGCAGTAATTTTATATTCCAATTTGTGGCGAGATTTTATTCCTGGTATATAATTTAGAGGGGTTCGAACATCCAACACCCTGACACCAATGTGACGTCCACAGGACTTGAACAGTCCCGCCAACGTAGAATGAGCCGAAACGATGGAGGCGGTTTATTTATTTATAACCCAAACATGGCGGTTCTAATCGCTCTACCGCAAACGGGACTAGGAAGGTGGCACGTGTCACTTTTCACTGAGTTGATGATGTTTATTTGTCTTCAATGAAATGTTGCCTTTCAAGTTCAAGTTGCCTTCAATGAAATGAAGCCGAGTGCGCTCTCCATGGCATATGCCTGCCCACACCATAACACTGGCACCACCGTGTGACACCCGACGAAGGACATTGGCGTCAGTGTAGCGCTCCCCAGCCCGACGCCAGACGCGGAGTCTGCCATCAGCCCGATACAGCTGGAACCGCGACTCATCGGTGAACAGCACTCTCCTCCATCGTGCGAGGGTCCAGCGCAAGTGAACATTGGCCCAGTTCAGTCGGGTCTGATGCCGGACTGCAGTGAGGTCGAGTCCCCGGTGTGGTCGGCGGGCTCGGAGGTTGGCCTCCCTCAAGCGGTTACGCACCGTCTGGGCTGAAATGCGCCTGTTATGCAGCCCGACAGTCTCATCGGCAGTCCTCGTGGCCGGTCGGAGTCGATCCCGGAGATGTTGCAGCCTCATGTGACTATCCTGACCGGCGGTGGTCACACGTGGTCGCCGGGCATGTGGGCGGTTCACGGTGCTTCCAGTCTCTCTGAGGCGCGTTCTCAGGCGGCTAATGGTGGAGTGGTGGACATTGAAGTGTGCTGCAACGGCCCGTACTGACGTCCCAGCATTCAGCATGCCAATGGCGCGCTCCCTCAAGATTTGTGACATCTGTGGCATGTTGACATTTGGCACCAGTCCACATTTTGGGGAGGCCTTTTATAGGGCAAGCTATAGGGAGTGTTTGTGTCCTGGTCACGCTCACTGACCATCACTCTGTCAAGCCCCATGGTGCTCATGGGAAGGATTACTCAACGTGTGAGTCCACACACTCAGAGTGGTCAATTTCAATGGGAACATCTGTCTTGAGCAAAACAAAGGAACCATTGCTCAAACATATCATCGGTTTGACCATTTTCCCATAATGGCAATCTTGACTGAGATATTTAGGTTGGTGCGTTTATATTTTTGTTCAGTCTATATACATACACAGTCATGGGCCACTTAACGACGGGGATACGTTCTGAGAAATGCGTCGTTAAGCGATGTCGTCATTGTGCGAACATCATAGAGTGTACTTACACAAACCTCGATGGTATAGCCTACTACACACCTCGGCTATATGCTCGAGCTTATTGCTCCACGACGACAAACCTAGGTACAGCATGTTACTGTACTGAATACTGTGGGCAATTATAACTCGCATCCAAGATAGACGGAAGACGCGTTAGTTTTACCTTCGTGCTGTTCATGACAGCCATGTGTGTTGTTAGTGGCTGCTTACAATCTTCTCTCGCATCGATTATAGAAATGTGAATAAATAGCGTTTGGATTTTATAAATAATCATTGCATCGATGTTATAATTTACAAATGAAGAATCAAGCACCTGTCAGTTGTGTGATATATTTTCGGAACAGTGCGAATGTTTAAACAACATAAAAAGCTTTACTAAAAACTAATTTGTCTTTTAATTTTGACTGTAACAACGATTTATTTGCGGAATTTTTTTTAACTCAAAGGTAATTTACTTGCTAGAAGGTAAACGTGCAAAAAACGGGTCAAATAGGGCGAAAATAGGGGTGTTTTCGGATGTGAGGTCAACATTCGGTCAGGTTGAACGCTGATTTTCTTGAATCCCGATTTAGCGCGACCCCACTTTTTTCATGATGACATTTTATGGACCTCAACGATCCCGTTATAACGGGGCCACACTAGTTGTTTATTGTCAGTATCAAGAATTATGTACTGTACATAATTGTATGTGCTATACTGTACTTTTATATGACTGGAAGCGCTACAACATCACTAGGCGATAGGAATTTTTCAGCTCCATTATAATCTTATGGGACCACCGTCATATATGCGATCCGTCATTGACCGAAACGTCGTAATGCGGCGCATGACTGTATGAGGTGTGTTCAAAAAGTATCCAACCTTAATTTTTCGTGCGTAAACAAATGAAGTTAGGGAGGCGTGGTTTGGTGCACGTATGTAGGCGATCCTAATTCGTATGCGTGAATATTTTCCCACCTGCAGAAGCTGTCAGTCGTCGACAGACCGCCGATGAGTGAGGAAGTGTAAGTGAGTGCCGTCGGATTTTCGTTTTTGACAAAATGACGGAAAAACTTGAACAACGCTACTGCATCAAATTTTGTGTAAAGCTTGACGATTCCCAAGTGGAAACGATCAGCAAGATTCAACAAGCCTTCGGGAACGAAGCAATGGGCACCACACAGATAAAAGAGTGGTGCAACCGCTTCAAAGATGGTCACACATCAGTGGAAAGTGAAGCACGTTCTGGTAGGCCATCGAAATCCCGAAATGAGATCGTCATTGACCAAGTGAGGACCCTGCTGATGCAGGATCGTCGAATCGCGATCAGAGAACTTGCAGACGAGGCGGGCGTCAGCATTGGATCCGTTCAGTCCATTGTAACTGAGGATTTGGGCTTAAGGAGAATCTCGGCGAAGTTCATGCCAAAGCTGCTAACGATCGAGCAGAAACAACTCCGTTTGGAGATCGCACAGGACATGCTGGAGACTGTGAACAGTGATCCCAACTTCTTCAACACGGTGATCACTGGCGATGAGACCACAGTGATCCGTCATTTTGCCAAAAACGAAAATCCGACGGCGCTCACTTACACTTCCTCACTCATCGGCGGTCTGTCGGCGACTGACAGCTTCTGCAGGTGGGAAAATATTCACGCATATGAATTAGGATCGCCTACATACGTGCACTAAACCACGCCTCCCTAGCTTCATTGTTTACGCACGAAAAATTAAGGTTGGATACTTTTTGAACACACCTCGTATATTGTTGTGGGCCAGGGGTCGGTGGCGAGAACGACCGCTAGGTGGGGAAGTTTACACCGTCTCCCACCGGTCTCCCCGGAATTATAGGCCATCGGATGTTTTGGATAACTCCGAAGCCGGTGGGTCGATTTAATCAACCGTGAAACGCCAATATCTCAACCACGTGGCGTAGGGTTAATTGTCGAGATCCCAATATCCCTAAATAACCACGCAGTCTTGGCTACCGGGGATTCACGCCTTCGGCACGTCTTTCTCGAACTGGGTCACTCTTCCGATTGCAGTAGAATTCCAACTACCGACTACCAACTCCGGTTCGGTTGCAGCCGAGCGGAAACTGCCAAAGCCGTGCCGGCTCGGATTAACGGATTATCGGGGATAAAACCCCGTCTGAACTCAGACCCGGACCATGCTGGACCAAATAAAGAAAGGACGGAAACGAGCTTGGTTTTAACTATCGCGGTTTTGAATATCTTGGCATTTTCCAGCAATGCAATCCCCACATTTCAGGATTTCTGTACTAAAAGGTAACTGTGATATTAAATTGTCTTTCACAGAATTTTGAATAATTATCGCGCTATGTTGACATTTCTCACTTCCTGCAAAGGTTTAATGGGGAATAGCATAACAAAAGTGAAAATAGGCCAAACTTTCACACACTACTGTACATTTGATAGTTTACCAAGGTTTAATGCAAGTTATTCAAGAAATATACTTCAATAAAATTTGGAAATAAAAATAAAAACCTCATGCTAAAAGAATTCCATTACTTTGCTCACTCTAAGTACTGTAAGGGATTGTTATGAATTATCCAAACCAAAGTAATCAGTCATTTGTAACGGACTACTTTTTATAAACATTCCAAAACTAGTTTAGGCTCAGCCGCGTATGATAGTAACAATTGATCTGTGTTGGCACCACTGCATGGCCAATGACGATCAATAACCGCCACATTTTCCCAGCATATTGGTAGCACTTCATGATTGCAAGCAGAAAGGCCTAAATGCTTCTTTGAAGTTGGGGATTTGGCAGGCCAATGGTAGTCTTGCATCAGTGACTAAAAAGTACTTCATTGTATTGGATGTGTACAATGCAGACATACACATTGTTTTTGTTGCCACTCCTGACTAATCCCTATTCTGTAGCTGTTTCTTCAGTGTCGTTTTTCTCACCTCGCGCATGTGAAGCGAAAAGCGGGTTTAATCAAGTGGTTCACGTCCGTCCATCTGTCCATCTAACATATCTGCCTGTCATCAGTTTATGATTGAGGAACAACTTATTTATATCGAATGTTATATTTAACCTCTGCCATCGAATATGGACGGAGGTTACCGTTTTCACCCCTGTCTGTTTGTTACTTACAAATCTAAAGATTTCGTAAGTATATTGATGACTTCCGTTTCTGTTTGTTTGTGTGTTTGTTTGTGTGTTTGTTTGTTTGTTTGTTTGTAGGCACGATAACTCGAGAACGGAAGAAGCTACCAATGTCAAATTGCACCACGTGATTCAGGAGGGAGATGGCGAGCGCTGATTAGATTTTGGTCAAAATCGGTCAAAGGTCAAGGTCACAGTGAGGACAAACATTCGATTTTTGATGATTTAGTACAGATAACTCGAGAACGGAAGAAGCTACCAATGTCAAATTACACCAAGTGATTCAGGAGGGTGATTGCTAGCGCTGATTAGATTTTGGTCAAAATCGGTCAAAGGTCAAGGTCACAGTGAGGTCAAACATCCAAAACATTCGATTTTTGATGGTTTGGTACAGAATCATCGTAGAAACTTCTGGTTTGCGTCGCTACCTTCTCAAGAGACAGCTTTTATTTGACAAGGTCAGAGGTCAAGTTGACGATTTCGAAAGTTACAGTCTATGACTGCTTGTTTGTTTGTTTGTTTGTGAACAGTATTACGGAAAAACTCCTGGACGGATTTCGACGAAACTTGGTGAGGGGGATTAGGCATGGTCCAAGGATCATGCCATTAGATTTTGGACTTGGTCCAAAGTCCAATATGGCCGCTATGGCAACCATTTTGAAAAAATATTTGAATTTTTTTTTTGCATTTCTACATGTTTCAAGTGATTTCCAACCAAAAATAAATAAATTTGTTCTAGGAAAAAAAAAACATTTTGCAACTTTCTTTCAAAAAAATTTAGATTTTATTTGAAAAATATTTGAATTTTTTTTTGAATTTCTACACGTTTCAAGTGATTTCCACCCCCCCCCCCAAAAAAATTGTTAGAGAAAAAAAAAAACAGATTTTGCACCTGTTTTTTTTTTTTTAATTTCGATTTTATTTTTTTGGCATTTCTACATGCACGTCGATCTAGTTTAGTTTCTTCAATCGTGATTCAGTAGAGTATTATCCATTTTGACCGACAATGAATAGGATATCAGGTTCACTTAAGTGACGCAGTAGTATTGGCGGCGGAGGTTTTGCACTCTACCGAGTGCTCCCCCTCTAGTTTGAACATGAATCGGACCATTAGTTGGAAGACGAGTATTTCGTTTTGCCGTGATCTGGCTCGGAATTCGTCCTGGTCGCACATGCACAGAGATGAGTGAGATCGAGTTTGCTCTGCCTGCCCGCCTGGCAGTCAAACAAAATTGAAAATCATTCCAATCAGGAAACTTACTGTTTTTATGGACGTACGTACGATAGGCAAGGATAACTAATGTAAATGTGTTCGAGAGGGTGGTGTAATAGACACTGCAGAAAATGGCGGTAAAACACAATTTATTTACACGACTTTTACAATCTTTATTTCATTAACCTCCGCCATCGAAGAACGGAGGTTACTGTTTTCACCCCTTTCTGTTTGTTACTTACGAAATCTAAAGATTTCGTAAGTATATTGATCACTTCCGTTTCTGTTTGTTTGTTTGTTTGTTTGTAGGCACGATAACTCGAGAACGGAAGAAGCTACCAATGTCAAATTGCACCACGTGATTCAGGAGGGTGATGGCTCGTGCTGATTAGATTTTGGTCAAAATCGGTGAAAGGTCAAGGTCACAGTGAGGTCAAACATCTAAAAAATGAAAACTCGAGAACGGAAGAAGCTACCAATGTCAAATTGCACCACCTGATTCAGGAGGCGGGTGGCTAGCGCTGATTAGATTTTGGTCAAAATCGGTCAAAGGTCAAGGTCACAGTGAGGTCAAACATCCAAAACATTCGATTTTTGATGGTTTGGTACAGAATCATCGTAGAAACTTCTGGTTTGCGTCGCTACCTTCTCTGGAGACAGCTTTTATTAGACAAGGTCAGAGGTCAAGTTGACGATTTTGTAAGTACCAGTCAATGACTGCTTGTTTGTTTGTTTGTCGGCACGATAACTCGAGAACGGAAGAACCTACCAATGTCAAATTACATGACCTGATTCAGGAGGGTGATGGCTTGTGCTGATGAGATTTTGGTCAAAATCGGTCAAAGGTCAAAGTCACAGTGAGGTCAGATATTCGATTTTTGATGGTTTGGTACAGATAACTCGAGAACGGAAGAAGCTACCAATGTCAAATTACACCACGTGATTCAGGAGGGTGATGGCTAGTGCTGATTAGATTTTGGTCAAAATCGGTCAAAAAAGGTCAAGGTCACAGTGAGGTCAAACATCCAAACAAGCAGTCTTAGACTGGTACTGACGAAATCGTCAACTTGACTTCTGACCTTGTCGAATAAAAGCTGTCTCTGGAGAAGGTAGCGATGCAAACCAGAAGTTTCTACGATGATTCTGCACCTAACCATCAAAAATCGAATGTTTTGGATGTTTGACCTCACTGTGACCTTGACCTTTGACGGATTTTGACCAAAATCTAATCAGCGCGAGCCACCACCCTCCTGAATCACGTGGTGTAATTTGACATTGGTAGCTTCTTCCGTTCTCGAGTTACCATTTTTTGGATGTTTGACCTCACTGTGACCTTGACCTTTGACCGATTTTGACAAAAATCTAATCAGCGCTAGTCATCACCCTCCTGAATCACGTGGTGTAATTTGACATTGGTAGCTTCTTCCGTTCTTGAGATATCTGTACCAAACCATCAAAAATCGAATATTTGACCTCACTGTGACCTTGACCTTTGACTGGTTTTGACCAAAATTTAATCAGCACTAGCCATCACCCTCCTGAATCACGTGGTGTAATTTGACATTGGTAGCTCCTTCCGTTCTCGAGTTATCGTGCCTACAAACAAACAAACAAACAAACAAGCAGTCATAGATTGGTACTTACGAAATCGTCAACTTGACCTCTGACCTTGTCTAATAAAAGCTGTCTCTCGAGAAGGTCGCGACGCAAACCAGAAGTTTCTACGATGATTCTGTATCAAACCATCAAGAATCATAACGTCGACCGAAGCAAATATCTCCATTTCTCCACGCAATTATACCTTTACGTAACTCAACGACGCGTCTGCTCGAGCGCACTGCATCATGGGACGACCCATGACGCATCGAGTGAAATATTTTTTATACAATCTTCAAACGTCTCCAAAACATCCGATTTTTACCAGAATTTCTACAACCGAGTTTTAAGCGTCCTAAGCGATCGCAAAAAAACGAAGACAAAATTAAAATCGAAGTTAAAATGGAGTCGTAACGTCGAGCGAAGCAAAAATACTCCATTTCTCCATGTGAATTTACGGAATTATGTTTTACCTCACTGTGACCTTGACCTTTGACCGATTTTGACCAAAATCTAATCAGCACTAGCCATCACCCTCCTGAATCACGTGGTGTAATTTGACATTGGTAGCTTCTTCCGTTCTTGAGTTATCGTGCCTACAAACAAACAAACAAACAAGCAGTCATAGACTGGTACTTACGAAATCGTCAACTTGACCTCTGACCTTGTCTAATAAAAGCTGTCTCTGGAGAAGGTAGTGATGCAAACCAGAAGTTTCTACGATTATTCTGCACCAAACCATCAAAAATCGAATGTTTGACCTCACTGTAACCTTGACCTTTGACCGATTTTGACCAAAATCTAATCAGCGCTAGCCACTACCTTCCTGAATCACTTGGTGTAATTTGACATTGGTAGCTTCTTCCGTTCTTGAGTTATCATTTTTTGGATGTTTGACCTCACTGTAACCTTGACCTTTGACCGATTTTGACCAAAATCTAATCAGCACTAGCCATCACGCTCCTGAATTACGTGGTGTAATTTGACATTGGTACCTTCTTCCGTTCTCGAGTTATCTGTACCAAACTATCAAAAATCGAATATTTGACCTCACTGTGACCTTGACCTTTGACCGATTTCGACCAAAATATAATCAGCACTTGCCATCACCCTCCTGAATCACGTGGTATAATTTGGCATTGGTAGCTTCTTCCGTTTTCGAGTTATCGTGCCTACAAACAAACAAACATACAAACAAACAAACAGAAACGGAAGTCATCAAGATACTTACGAAATCTTTAGATTTCGTAAGTAACAAGCAGTCATGGACTGGTACTTACGAAATCGTCAACTTGACCTCTGACCTTGTCTAATAAAAGCATGAATCAGTCAGAAGCCCAAGGGGAGCTTGAATTCTGAATTCATTGTGGTCTACGATTTTACACTGTGGTTTGCAGATAATGAGTCCCAGACAAAAACTAGATTTCTCATAAAAATTCCATTGTTTTGTTTTTATTTTTAAAAAAGTGATTCAGTACCAGCAGGATATGCCAGATAATAGGTGTATTACTTTTCAGAAGAATCTGATAAAAGACTTATTATTATTTATATATGTATATATATATATATATATATATATATATATATATATATATATATATATATATATATATATATATATATATTTATATGAAGCCTGGTGTTGGCGCAGTGGTTAGGGCAGCGGCTTAGGATCCAAAAGGTCCTGAGTTCAAGCCCCGTTGGCCACTGAATTAATACACCAGGGGGTTGACTCAACCTGTCATCCTTCTGAGGTCGGCGAAATGAGTACCAGTATACTGGGCCGGTGTATACCCCGGTTAAAATAGGTGTACCATATCCCTGTGTCGTAAGAGGCGACCAGGGTTGCGTCAGGAAGGGCATCCGGCGTAAAACATGTGCCAAATCACTGTGCGGATCATACGGATCTTCCGCTGTTGCGACCCCTAACGGGAGCAGCCAAAGAAGAAGAAGATGTATATATATATATATATATATATATATATATATATATATATATATATATATATATATATATATATATATATATATATATATATATATATATCAGTTATTCACCGCTGTTCCAGAATTTCGACAACCGAGTTTTAAGCGTCCTAAGCGATCGCAAAAACCGAAGACAAAATTAAAATCGAAGTTAAAACGAACTCGTAACGTCGAGCGAAGCAAAAATACTCCATTTCTCCACGTGAATTTACGGAATTATTTTTGACCTCACTGTGACCTTGACCTTTGACGATTTTGACCAAAATCTAATCAGCACTAGCCATCACCATCCTGAATCACGTGGTGTAATTTGACATTGGTAGCTTCTTCCGTTCTCGAGTTTTCGTGCCTACAAACAAACAAACAAACAAACAAATAGAAACGGAAGGCATCAATATACTTACCAAATCGTTAGATTTCATAAGTAATAAATAAAAACAAATGAAGGTCAAGGCCAATCGCCACCAAAAATTAATCAGCTGAGCGCCAGAGCATGAACTATATTCCCATGAAGTTTGAAGATGATCCGATCAAAATTACTCAAAAAATAAGCGTTTCGTCGACTCCCCTGATTTGCGACAAAGTGACCTTGACCTTTGACCTTGACCTGCAAAATTTTGTGCACTGAAAGGGACCTCTATAGGCCTCTGATATGCGAAGTTACAAAAATTTCCAATGATAACTGTGCTCTGCAGAATTTTTTATGCATGATTACAGACAAACAAACAAACAAAAAAAATTTAAAAAAATAATTAAAAAACATACAAGCTGACTAATATATCTTGCAAAAACTTCGTTTTGGCAAGATAACAAGCAGTCATAGACTGGTACTTACGAAATCGTCAACTTGACCTCTGACCTTGTCTTATAAAAGCTGTCTCTGGAGAAGGTAGTGACACAAATCAGAAGTTTCTATGATGATTCTGCACAAAATCATCAAAAATCGAATGCTTGACCTCACTGTGACCATGACCTTTGACCGATTTTGACCAAAATCTAATCAGCGCTAGCCATCACCCTCTTGAATCACGTGGTGTAATTTGACATTGGTAGCTTCTTCCGTTCTCGAGTTATCGTGCCTACAAACAAACACACAAACACACACACAAACAAACACACAGAGGACGGAAGTCATCAATATACTTACGAAATCTTTATATTTCGTAAGTAACAAACAGAAACGGAAGTCATCGATATACTTACAAAATCTTTAGATTTCGTAAGTAAAATTGATAACTCGAGAACGGAAGAAGCTACCAATGTCAAATTACACCACGTGATTCAGGAGGGTGGTGGCTCGCGCTGATTAGATTTTGGTCAAAATCGGTCAAAGGTCAAGGTCACAGTGAGGTCAAACATCCAAAACATTCGATTTTTGATGGTTTGGTACAGAATCATCGTAGAAACTTCTGGTTTGCATCGCGACCTTCTCTGGAGACAGCTTTTATTAGACAAGGTCAGAGGTCATTTTGACGATTTCGTAAGTACCAGTCTATGACTGCTTGTTACTTATGAAATCTAAAAATGTTGTAAGTATATTGATGACTTCCGTTTCTGTTTGTTTGTTTGTTTGTATGTTTGTTTGTTTGTAGGCACGATAACTCGAGAACGGAAGAAGCCAACAATGTCAAATACACCAAGTGATTCAGGAGGGTGATGGCTAGTGCTGATTATATTTTGGTCAAAATCGGTCAGAGGTCAAGGTCACAGTGAGGTCAAACATCCAAAACATTCGATTTTTGATGGTTTGGTACAGAATCATCGTAGAAACTTCTGGTTTGCGTCGCTACGTTCTCTCGAGACAGCTTTAATTAGACAAGGTCAGAGGTCAAGTTGACGATTTCGTAAGTACCAGTCTATGACTGCTTGTTTGTTTGTTTGTTTGTTTGTGAACAGTATTATGGAAAAACTCCTCGACGGATTTCGACGAAACTTGGTGGCGCGATTAGGTATGGTCCAAGGATCATGCCATTAGATTTTGGACTTGGTCCAAAATCCAATATGGCCGCTATGGTGGCCATTTTGAAAAATATATTTGAATTTTTTTTTTTGTATTTCTGCATGTTTTAAGTGATTTCCAACCAAAAAAAAAAATTTGTTTGAGGAAAAAAAAACATTTTGCAACTTTCTTTCAAAAAAATTTCGAATTTTTTTTTTTGCATTTCTTCATGTTATTCGTGATTTCCAACAAAAAACATGCCAAATTTATAATTGTGGCTAATTTTGGAACTTCAGGTGGATATACCCACGTAAAATCAATTTCTGTCTCAAGGAAATTCTGCTCTCCCCTCTGGGCTGGTGCTCCTTCCTCCCACCTTTCTCGGCTTCACGCTGTCGAAACCAGGGCATTTAAGATCATCGGCATCTCCCGCAATGAAGCTGAATCTTTGGGCCTATCACTCAATCACCGCAGGTTGGTCGATGGTCTTTCTGTCTTCTACAGACTCCTCTCCAGCCTTGCCCGCCCCTGCTCTCTCTGCGATTTGTCCCCACCACATTTCCACAGGGCGCTCAAGGTCCGCCAACAACCCCCTTCTGGTAAAACTACCAAAATCACGAATCACTGCTCATCTTCACTCTTTCATTCCTCTTTTTTCCCACCTTTGGAATAAACTTCCTCACTCTATTCTTTCCCATTCTTCCCTCCAGGCTTTCAAAACAGCTGTTCACCACCACCTCTTATCTTTCCCCATCCAAATCCTCGATCTTTTCTACCCCCGATAATCCACCCAAGGCCACTTCCTTCAATTCCCCTGCTTTCCTTCCTGAAAGTCCCTGTAATGTCCATCTTCTCTTCGCCATGATCCCCGTCCCATCCCCATCCCTCTCCCTTCCACAGTTCACCTAATGTGTCTGTTCCCCACTGTTTTCTCCCTTCCACTCCCGCCCCTCTTGTCTCATGCCCCCTTGCTGTGAGTTGTGTGTTAGCTCTCATACGAGCCTCGACAAGGTATACAAAAAAAAAAGGAATCTAGTTATGACGAATGAATTGAGTATGTAAAAGTTAAAAGTAAAAGGGAAAGTTGCAAACTATAACTCTGTGAGCACTGTTGACGTCAAATTGAATGAATAGGATATCAGGTTCACTTGAGTGACCCAGCAGTATTGGCGGCGGAGGTTTTGCACTCTACCGAGTGCTCCTCCTCTAGTTTAGATTGAATTATATACTTGAACACTGTCGAACACACGTCGCCTGTCATAATACTTCGAGAAGCCTCCCGTTTTGTAGTATTTCAATTTAAATAAAGTTTCACTAAGGTGGTGTATAAATCAGGGTGATGTTTGGGACTGCTTCTGGAATACTTCAATTGCACTAAACTTTCAGATGAAAACTTTTTTTTATAAACGACCGTTAAAATCATTATTTTGTTAAAATTTCAGTAATACTGCATGGAGCATCGTGTTCTATGAACTCTCGAGTTTTTTTTTTGAGGTTTCGATGATTGCGGCCTTAAAATTCCTGCTCGCATCAGTTGCCCTCAATCTCAAGGCCCTATCAGGCTGTGGACACACAAGATCTTTTCAAGGACAGTGACATTCTTTCAATGTCTCCATTCTCCAATGTGTTCAAAGTTAAGGTTTTATCGCACGTGTTTGTCATGATGCATTTTGTCTTCCTTGGTTTTTTTCCCTTGCCAGGCTGACTTCCCCACTGCGTTGGGCACGATTCTTGAACGAGACGAGGTGATGGATATTGATGGGTCGATTGATCGGGGAGGTGCGGTTGGTGGATCAGGCAGGAAGTTTTGCATCGGTGTGAACACGCTGCACGTTCCAAAAGAAGGCATGGAGATCATATCTCCACTAAAGAACGGCATGAGTGAGTCGTTAAATAATTTTTGGGGGTACGTTGATTGTTGGGAAAATCTACTTTGGTGTTCCTGTTTGTTTTTTGTTTTTTAACATAGCAAGTAGCAAGTGTCAAGGCTCATGGAAAAGCAGGACAGTGGCAGTGGATCAACAGACAAAATTGGGCAAAGGGAAAACGGTGGGATGACGCCAAATGGATGCTTCACAGCATAAGCAGAGCAAATTGTGGGAGAATGGAAGGAACAGGGTCTCACCAGGTGCAATCGAGCTCACTTGTTGAAATGGGAGAGACCATGATGTGGACTTTGTGAACAGTCGAAATTTAAAGTCAGGTCAGGTTAGATCTGTGACCTGCTACAGGTACCATGTAAACCTGTACTAACTGTTCCATGGTCAGATTGTCGGCGACTAAACCGTCTCCCCCACCAGGTTTTCTGGTGAGGAGGGTGTTTGGATATGGACACCCAGCAGGATTAAAAACAAAACCTGTCAAAGGGCGGAGGAGCTCCTTGTGAGCCAACGGCCATCTATATCTAGTGCCCAACTGTGTCTGCGGACGTCCTCCTGCAGTTGGGTTACTTTTTTATTCGGAGGTTGGTTGCAGGATTTGCACTCCGACCACCGTAAAACCCTTCATTCCGCAAAACACAAAAACGCAAAAAAATCTGAAAACCCACTCTGTGGGAATACCTCCTGTGCAGCTTCCCTTCGCAGGGCAGCTCATCGGATGACGGGATTGGGGCAAAGCCTTCGGGACCCCCAATCTTTGATGATAGGAGGGAAACCACGGGGTAACATCCCTGGATCAGATCGCGGGAGAGTGTGTCGGAGTGGTGCTGAGGTGTCGTCCACCAGACGGCGGTCTCCTTGGGTTAACCTGAGGCGGTCCCTTCGGTTGGGCGCCTGGAATGTCCGATCCCTAAGAGAGGATGATCACCTGTCTCTGTTATCATCTGAGCTCAAGCGTTTGGACATCGGGATTGCAGCTCTCTCTGAGGTTCGGAGACCGGATTGCGGCGAGATAATGGTGGGTGGTTACACCTACTATTGGTCTGGTCGCTCTGATGGTTACCATACCCAAGGAGTTGCTGTAGCTGTGTCCAATAAGCTGACCCCAATGATAATTGAGGTAACACCGGTCAACGAGCGTATTATGAGATTAAGGATTCGTCACTCCTTAGGTGTCATTTCCCTGGTCTCTGTTTATGCTCCAACTGAGGCGAGTGATCTCACCGTGAAGGATGCATTCTACGCCACGCTCGAGTCTGTGGTTGATCAGTGCCCCAGACGAGATACACTTCTAGTCTTGGGGGATTTCAATGCATCGACTGAAACTGATAGGGATGGTTCTGAGGTGTGTGTTGGTTCCCATGGGTCAGGAACTATGAACCAGAATAGCACTAAGTTCCTTGACTTTGCAAGAAGTCATGGACTTAGGGTGGCTGGTTCATGGTTTCAGCGCCCACAAGCTCATCGCGGAACTTGGTATTCCAATGCTGGCGGTGTGGCAAAGGAGATTGACCATGTCCTCATTGACGGTCATTGGAGGATGATCCAGAACTGCAGGGTCTACCGGAGTGCTCAGTTCCTCAATACTGACCACAGGCTTGTTGTAGCAACTCTAAAGCTGCACCTTAAATCCTGGAGAATGGTACCATCCCAGCCTCGGCTGGATGTTGGCAAGCTCAGGGATGAGAGAGTAGCTGAGGAGTTTGCGAACAGGCTGAGTGGACACTTGGGGGGTCTGGATGCTTTGGGGGGTCCTGAAGAGTTGTGGAGTGCCTTCAAGACCGCCGTCCTTTATGTTGCCGGTGGATGTCTTGGAACTCAATGCAGGGCAAAGAAGAATTTTGTCTCTCAGGGGATACTGGATACCATTGACCAGAGTCGCAGGGCCAGGCTGAATGGCAGAGCTGAGCTGTTCAGGGAGCTGAGGCGTAAAACTGTGCGTGCACTGAGGGTGGACAAGGAGGCCTATGCGCGAGGAATCTGTGAGGGGGTAGAGCATCACCTGTGGACAGGTGATTCTCGTCCCGCTAACAGGGGAATTCGCGCTTTGCGTTCATCCAAGCCCATCCCTCGGAGCACTGCAGTTCGAGCAGAGAGTGGTAGGCTCTTGACAGAGGAGTCTGAAGTGAAGGCCCGCTGGGCCGGTTACTTTGAGCGGTTGTACCAGGCTGATCCTCCAGCTGTTGAGTTGGACGTCAAGGGTGTTACAATCCCTGTTGCTGACCCTCGAATCAACTGTGGTCCACCTTCGCTTGTGGAAACACGGGCTGCGGTGAACCGGTTGAAACGGGGCAAAGCTCCAGGGATCTGTGGCATCCATGCCGAACTTCTCAAGGCTGGTGGAAATGCTGCACTCGTGTCGTTGCATGCAGTTCTGTGCTCTGCCTGGAACACAGGCATCATCCCAACTGACTGGAAGAGGGGCCTTGTTGTTCCTCTCTGGAAAGGGAAGGGTGATCGCCAAGACTGCAACAACTACCGAGGGGTGACGCTGCTCTCAGTGCCGGGCAAGGTCTTTGCTCGGATAATTATTGATAGGGTTCGCCACCATCTGCTTGAGCACCAGCGTCCAGAGCAGTCAGGCTTTGCACCAAAAAGGTCAACGATTGAACGTATCCTTGCTCTTCGTGTCCTCATTGAACGCAGACGAGAGTTTCGGCAGGGGCTGCTTGCAGCCTATGTTGATCTCCGTAACGTGTTCGATTCAGTGAATCGGGATGTCCTCTGGAGGATTCTTGGTCTTCGTGGGGTGCCACCAAAACGGATCGATCTGATGTCTGAACTCTACTCTGGTACTGAGAGTGCTGTGAAGTGTGGTGGTACCATCTCTGACTTATTTCCAGTTGTTACTGGAATTCGTCAGGGGTGTGTACTGGCCCCCACACTTTTCAGCACTTGTATGGACTGGATTTTAGGGAGGATGTCGGAGAGATCAAGCTGCGGTGCATCGTTTGGGAATGTCAAGATCTCGGACCTTGATTTTGCAGATGATGCAGTCATCTTTGCGGAGACTTTAGATATACTTTTGGGGGCCCTCGAGGTGCTGAATGAGTAGTCGGAGCCGCTGGGATTACGGGTTTCTTGGGTCAAAACTAAGATCCAGGCTTTCGGTGACATCTTGGATGCTGCTGTCCTGTCTGTGTCTGTTTGTGGTGAGGATGTTGAGGTCATGGAGAGATTCACTTACCTTGGCAGTGATATTCATGTCTCTGCTGGCTGTGAGTCAGAGGTCAATAGACGTCTGGGTCGGGCCTGGGGAGTCATGGATTCACTGGATCATGGGGTGTGGCGCTGCCGGTACCTGTGCGGGAGGACGAAAGTCCGAGTCTTCAGGTTCTTGGTACTTCCAGTCTTGCTCTATGGATGCGAGACTTGGACTCTGACCAAGGATCTGGGACGGAGACTTAATTCCTTTGGTACCAGGTCTCTTCGGAGAATCCTTGGCTATCGCTGGTCAGATTTTGTGTCCAACGAGCGGTTGCTGAGAGAGACTCGGATGAGATTTGTTACCTGCATGGTCCGTGAGCGTCAGTTGCGGCTGTATGGACATGTGGCTCGTTTTCCTAACGCTGATCCTGCTCACTAGATTCTCTCAGCGAGGGAGTCTCATGAGTGGAGGAAGCCATTGGGTCGACCACGTTCCTCGTGGTTGCAGCAGGTTGACCATCATCTCAAGGAGATGGGGATGGGCCTGGCATCTGCCTGGGAGATGGCCAGACGGAGGCACCTGGAGTACCGGCGAAAAGTAGACGCAGCGACGCGCTGTTCTGGCACATGCTCCCATACCTGACCTACCTGACCTGAAATTCCCCACTCTTCTGAGCGAGCAGTCGAGAACTGGGATTGCCTGCAGGCCATTCTGGAGCATACATATAAACGGCACATCAGATCGGAACCAGAACTGCATCCCGTACTCATGTCTGAGGCACCGGTGAGTTCTTTGCCGTCGAACTGAATCATTATCGTGTCAATAAATGAATATACGTGTCGCAGTAAGCAATGTATTGTTTTTGCTTTGTTGTTATCATGATTTTCTTGTCGCGTGGTGAGCAGTGGAACACACGCAGTCGACGGGAACGATTGACGGAGCTTATGTTTGAACAGTACAACATCCCAGCATTCTTCCTTTGCAAGACAGCAACACTCTCTGCGTATCCTTCATTGCCTTTGTGGGGAGATGAGAAAAATCTACAAGGATGACTGTTCGTGAGAGTTTTGTGGTTTGTCGTGGTTATAGGGTTTATTAAGGTGTTGGATAGTAACCTGTTATGGCACCACCGCATGGCAACTACGATCATCACCTGGCACAATTTTCCAGCTTATTAGGAGCACTTCATGATTGCAAGCAGAAAGGCCTAAATGCGTCATCGAAGTTGGGGATTTGGCAGGCCAGTGGTAGTCTTGCATCAGATTATGGTACTCTAATATTCGTTGCATTGTGGTTATTTGTTTTTGCAACTCGCACCTTGACTCGAGTCACAACACTCGACGAGAAAGAGCAATCGGGCATTACAGACCTCGCCATGACTTAGTTTGTGTGGTTTCATAATACCTACTTTATGGACATACACTCGCATTCTAATTGTATGTATTCTTTGTCGACGTACTCAGTTGAAAATGATAACGAGTAATATTGGCAACCACCAGGTTGTTTGTAGCCTATGTTGGTACATTATATGCAGACAAACAAACCCAACTGCAATACCCTCTCCTCCTGGTGAGGGTAACTAGGTTTGTGTTGGTCTTTGAAACTTGTGACTCGACTCGAGTCGAAACACATAGTATGACTCTCGACTTTATCCTTCAGATTTGAGTTAGATGTGCAACTCGATCGCTTCTTGGGAATACGTTGGCACACTTTAACGCCACAAAAGGGAGTTGAAATGAAAAATAACCGTGCTTTGATCAAAGCTGATGAGAACGCAGCAACGATGTGAGGTTGGCGAGAGGGCCAGTCATTCGTCACGGTCAGTAAACCGACCATGCCTTGCATTTTGGCTCTAATTTTCTCATGGCATTCACCAGAAACGGTGAACAATTTTCAAATTTCGCAAACACGACATCATGGAGACGGCAGCGAATAAATCGATTTTATCTGTCATATGAATACTCGCAGTGCAGTAAGTAGTTTGTTGTGGCTCTTGCAGGAGCTAGAACATAGAACTGATCAGGACGGAACAGTAGACAGAGTGGGGAAACGTACTAACAGCCGGGATGAGGGACAAAATAGATGGAGTCTTGGAAAAATAAGGGATGTGGGGAAGATTTGGGGGGGGGCAGGGGTAGAGAAGGATACACAGGGGTGGACACTGGATGCAGCCACAAACTATCAGGAAGGAAAAAGTGGAAATTTGGAAGGAGGTTACCTTGAGAAGAGTTAAAATAATTATATTTCTCGCAGGTGATTCTCCTTTGCTTTGGAATTGAACTCACCTGTAGTAAGTTGCAGGTGACTGCAATGTAAAAAATCACTCATTCAACCAGTTTGAATGGAGAAAAGGAGTCATTCTGCTGTTTTGTGTCACTGTGTGTACCACCATGAGCATGGAGAAAAGAAAGAAAACCACAGAATTGTCTGAGGAGGTCAGACACAAGATTGTAGCCAAGCATGGACAATCTCAAGGCTACAAGTCCATCTCCAAAGACCTTGATGTTCCTGTGTCCACCGTACACAATGTTATCAGGAAGTTTAAGGCCCATGGCACTGCAGCCAACCTTCCCAGACGTGGCCGCAAGAGAAAACTTGATCGAAGATTGCAGCGAAGGAGTGTTCGAATGGTGGAGAAATCCCCTTATGTCAGCAGTTGAGAGAAGGCACCCTTCAAATCTGGGGGAACTGGAGCAGTTTACACAAGAAGAATGGGCCAAACTACCAGTCGATAGGTTAGAAAGCTCATTCATGGCTATAGGAAGTGCTGACTGCAGTTCTTTTGTCCAAAGGCGTTGCTACCAAATATTAAGTCGAGGGTGACAATAATTTTATCAATGCCATTTATTGATATTTTCTGATTTAAAAGGATATATTAAGTTCTGAATCAAAAACAAAGGTTCTGTAATATTAACAGTGAAATGAAGAATTGTGGAGACAAAATACTCTTGTCAATTTCAACTTCTTTTTTTTAGAGAAAATTGTGAGTTATTTGAAAAAAAGTGCAAGGGTTCCAATATTTTTGGCCACGACAGTATATGCTTTGTAACAATGTTATCATTGTTTTTGAAATTTATTTTGTAATTGGAATGCCATGCCGCGGAAGGATGTATGTATTAAGCTGCTCTGTGCATCTCAACATCGTGTGCATTTAGACCATGGGAATTCTTCCGTGTTTGTTTCAGTTAATTAGCCGAATCAACTTAGGAGAGCGTGACGATCATTTTGGAGTATCGTACTCCACATAGGCAAGGTCCAGTATAGTTCCACAAAAAGCAACGCACGCACGCACGCACGCACACATACACACCTCATCCATTTATACTAGATTCCATTGAGCACTTCAGGAATGCATAGAAGTCAAACGAACAGACACTTCTCACGTTGTACAATAGTACTGTCTCATCGGAGGCATCTGTTAACACAAATGCCTCCGCAGATCCCAAAACGGCAGTTTAGAGTTACTGCGTTCAAAATGACTGGGATTTCCCAAGGTTCATCCAACATAGCAGAAACTGGTGATGTTCGTGCGGGGAGGCAGAAAAAAAACAAAACAGCCTTTTTACAGCCATTTTCCCCTGCTGAGCAGGGGTTAGCTTTTTGCGGGCTCCATGCAACCATGGTTCCCTTCTTGAGGCGATGTTTTTTTTTTATGGCCAGATGCCCTTCCTGACGCCAACCCTGGTCGCTTCTTACGACACACAGGGATATGTTACACCGATTCTAACCGAGGCATACACTGGGACCAGTGCACTGGTACTCATTTCACGGACCTCAGAAGGATGACAGGCTGAGTTAACCCCCTGGTGTTAATTCAGTGGCCAACGGGGCTCAAATTCAGGACCCTCGGATCCCAACCCAGCCACTCTAACCACTAAGCCAACACGAGGCTGGCGCGTGGAGGCAGAAAAGTGAGGAAACGTTTTCTTTGCAATTGAAGTGGTTTATTAAAGGTATGTGGGAGGAGAGGGATGTAATGTTAAAAAAAAATATATATATATATATATATATATATATATATATATATATATTCTGGCACAAAGCTGGTGAATGTAAAGGCTCGGGGTGAGCAAGATCAGGCATCCCAGGTGCAGGATGAGCAGGATGTCAAGATGGGGATGCAAATGGCGGCCATGCCTCGAGGTCTGGCCACCCCGTCCCGGCGTCGAAGCAAAGAGAGCGAGTGTCTACTATAGCTGCTACCCCTTTGACGCCCAAGTTCAGCTCCAACTCCAAAAACTCCAACACAATCTACCACTCCAACTCCAAAGCTAGAACTCAAACTGCCGCACTCAAGCTTGGTTACGGCCCTCATAAACTTTGACACTACCTTTGTGGGCGGCGAGTCCCGCTCATTGGCCATCAGCTTCTGTGGGTGGGTCACCTTCCGAACCATCTCGCCTCATGGGTCGCTCCCAATAAAAAGTTTTACACCCTTTCTCCAAGGCTCCGCAGCCGATCTCGCCACCATGGCCTGTGCTGCACAGGCCAAACAGTCCATGCTGATGATTTCTCCAAAAGCGTAATGTGCTTTCCAGGTGTGCCTTTGTGCTCAAGACCTCACTCGGCCTTGCTCGAAAACAGTAGGTGTTGCACAACAAACTTGCTCTTGAGTGTGTTAAAGATTCAGTAGATAAAGAATCCTCACTGCCACCTCAGTCAGTGCAAGTTTTACAAGACGGCTTACTCTGACATTTTCTGTTGCAAGAGTAATCTAAGCTACACGGTCGCACGGTCCACAATCTAGCTCTGAACTGCCCACCCTGAACTGAACTATTACCGTCCCATCTCTGTGTATCAGTATCATTTTTGCAATCTGCCTATCGTGTTCCCTGCTGATTTCTTTGACATCCGATACCCACCCATACCCATCAAGTTTTGCAAATGGCCGTTCTACATGCCTGGTCCTGGACAGTGGAGCCACCCACACCACAGCCATTCCTGTCCATGACGGTTATGTGCTGCATCAAGGTGGTTATGCTACATGTTTGCAGTTGTCGTCATGCTTTGTGTTGCTCCGATGGTGACCTCCCTTCCTTTTACCCCAAACCCCTCTTCCTGTTCTCTGCCATTAACAGCCATCGTAAAGACGCCTCTTGCTGGAGATTTTATTACGATGCAGTGCAGAGAGATGTTTCAAGAGATGAATGTCGACATTGTCCCTCCTTATCTTATTGCCTCAAAGGTAACACGATCATGCGGGCACCCTGCGCGATTCTTCCGGTCAGCAAAGGCCTTTGATATTTGAGGTTTATTTGAGATTCTTTGGTTTGGCATTTTTACCTCCACCACCGAAGGTGGATGGAGGTTATCTTTTCACCCCCTTTCTGTTTGTCTACCTGTTTGTTTGTCTGCGAGCAGGACATCTCAAAAAGTGAGATGGATCCAGACGAAATTTGTTGGACAGGTTGGGTGTGTGATGAAGACAAATTCATTCGATTTCTGGTGAAGATCCGGATACGGGATTTTTCAAATAATTCCTCGGTGATTCTTCACCATTGAGGCGAAAAACGATGTATGGCATGATGTTTCAAAACGTTGTGGAAGAACTATGACAAAACGTGATGGATGAGTTGGGTGGGTGACGAGAACAAGCCGATTAGATCCAGATCCAGATCCAGATCCAGATCCGGCCTATCAGTGATATACAAAATGTAAACTGTTCAGCCTGGCGGAGGTATGCGCTCTACCGAATGCCGTTCCAGTTAATTTTTTTTATTTTTGAAGTTCCGTTCTTTGGTCGACTCGTTTTATGGAAAATGCACCCGTATACTTCCATAACCTCCCTCAGGAGGCGGTGCGAGAAGGTGTGACCCCCATCTGGAAACGAAAGGATAAAGTTCCTCAAGTTACACGATCATGGCATAACTACATGTGCAACGTGAGAAATTATTATGGTTGTTGTTACTTATTTAATTTGATGAAACGCTCAACATGATTCGGATTTTGTGACATGTTGGGGGTAATAAATACGTCAGGGTTTTGGAATTGATGCTTTTTCACCCCTCTGTGAAGATGTATGAATGCTACCCACTGGACTCTCGTGCGTGTCATTGGTTATTTTGTCTGCAGGAGGTTATACAGGACTTTCAAGCATCTGTGTTACAAGTTTCAGACTCATCTTATGAGGACCAGTGAGTATTAGCATTGCATGTTTTTCTTTAATTTATTCTAATACTCGGTGTGGTGGGCTGGGGGGAAGGAGTGGTACCTGATTCTGCCGAGCTGGGTGAGCTTTTCCTGGCGGGGGTTTCGGAACCTGTTGGACATTGAAAACTGGAGTTGTTGGCCTCATTGTGGTTACCTTTTGTCTGTGGGCCGGCAATAATTTCATGCAGAACAGGGCTTATAAAATGTGTTAATGGGGGATACATGGATCAGATATGCCTGGTGTTGGTTTAATGGTGAGGGTGGTGGGCTTGGGATCCAAGAATCCTGAGTTCAAATTTCCCTCGGCTGTTGAATTAATACCAGGTGGAGTTGACTCTGCCTGTCATCCTTCTGAGGTCGGCAAAATGAGTGCCAGCTTGCTGGTATCCTGTGTCGAAGTGGCGACCCGTCCAGGATTGTACCCACTAGCCAAGGAGACTGCTTAGGAACACCAACGCTCTGCACAGAGTATGGTCCCGATGGATGGATGGATGGACCGGATGTGCTATTTTCAGGGTAGACGCGCTACCTCTGGGGACAAAAGAATGATATATTAACTGTAATAACCTGAAATCATTAATGAACGCTATTAAACATTAAAGAACACTGAATGTTGGTAATTTAAAAAAAAAAGTAAATTTTGTACATTTACCAATGGAGGTGTCTTGGAGCTGGTGTTTTGCCCACTGACTGCCTTCATTCTGTAGAGATGTAGGTACACGAGAAAGGGGCTTGAACTTCACCAAAGGAGTGTCAGGCGGTCTTCTGCAACCTTGAATCCAGAGGCATGCTGCTCTTCCTTAGAAATGAACGTACGGGACGGTACCCTCTTCCAAAAAAGCCCCGTTTTGTGCACATTAATTACTAGCTGGGGAGGGTAAACTTCCACAAGGGTGTTAAAGTTAAAGTTAGACAGAAATCCAACTGCTGCCTGCCGGTCCATGCTCGCAGCTTCGCCAGTTCTGTGAATGTCATGCAAATTGTCATGGCGTTTAAATCGATCGAACCACTCTCGACTGGCCACAAACGTCTCCTTGGTCGATCCCTCGCCTTCATGCTCTTTCACTTCATCATATAAACTCAGCACCTTCATCATAATTACTGCCTTCCTTTGATGCATTACATGCTGATTCGTATCAATGAAGGAGGATAACAGTCTCTCCATTAAACAGCTCCCATACAATATCTCATTAATTTTGTAGTAACTACAGGAGTCGTGTATGCCTGGTGTTAGCTTAATGGTCAGGGTAGAGGGCTTTGGATCCTCGGGTCCTGAGTTTAAATCCCGCTCAGCTGTTGAATTAATACCAGGTGTGGTTAACTCGGCGTGTCATCCTTCCGAGGTCGGCAAAATGAGTGCCAGCATGCTGGTATCCTGTGTCGAAGTGGTGACCTATCCAGGATTGTTCCCAATAGCCAAGGAGACTGCTGAGGCAGCACCAACACTCTGCACAGAGTATGGTCCCAATGTCCTCCTCCAGGAGTCGTGGACTGCCTGGATGCTTGATTTTCGTTGTTCTTTGCAATTGGCCTCGATGACTCCCATAAACCAAATTCACACCCAACAGTGGTGGCACTAATACCCCGACTCCATCCGCCTTAACACTTTCAAATTCAGCTCAAGACTGCTGCTTTTTCCTGACACTTTTGGCATACCAAGGATTTTGGCACAATTACCAATATGGTGGCGCACAGAGCAGGAAGACAACGTGCACACTGAATGGTTGAGAGACTCGCTCACATACGCACTGATTGGCTGCCAGGAATATCGACGCTGGTGGTCGCATTTCCGGTCGAGGCGGTGCAGTTTAACTTGCAACTTTTGACTCGCTTGATGGATTTAAATATATGTATATATTTTTTTAGGTAATTAAAAACTGAATATTTAGTTTGAATCCCCATAAAGTGAGGTTGTTCAGTGTGGGTTATCATCGTACACTTCACAATGGCCTTCAAGTCCAACATGCGGTGGCTTAAAACCTTGCCCAGATTCTGAAGAACCGACACCCAAAGTCTGGAGCCTCAAGATGCTACCGTTTGGCCGTGAAAGAGTAACAAACGCACAAACACTTTAAATTATTTACAATACGAGTAAAAGTACCCGTCCACAGTGACGTGAAAAGTTTGAGTTGATCTATCAATTTAAACAATATTTCATGGACTTTGAAAAAGGTTTATTGTGTTGCAGTCTCGGTTTCCCTCCGAGCCAAAGGTGCAACTTCAGGCGGTGGAGGTTCACTTTGTCTAAAAAGAGGGCAAAATAACCTGCTTGCAAAATATAATTTGGCATCAACGTTATTCATGCCTTTTCTCCTGTCATTTCAAAAGTGAATGTTGAGCTTTTCAAACACAAAGCGGGAAGTGGCCGCTGGAAACGGGAGACAGACGAACGTACGGACAAACACTATGGTTCGCAATGTATAATAGATGACTTCCCTTCCAAGAAACTTCAACGCAGAAAGAGACCAATCAGCCCATCAAGCTCGTGCAATAGTTGCCAACCTGTTGTTGTTTTTTTTGTATACAGAGGCAAAGCTTGTGAAAGAGCTGGAACACTTAACGGATCAGGACACAACAGGACAAATGAAACAGTGCAGAGTGGGGGGGGGGGGAAGATACCCCTCTCTCCCTCACATCCCCTTCTCTCCCATGATCTCTCTCTCCACCTCCTCACCCCTCTATCCCCCCCTTCTTTCTCTCTCTCTCTCTCTGTCTCTATCCCTCTCTCTGCATGTCCGTCCTTTTTAAATGTTGAGCGTCGAACAAGGAAGCAACACACACCATTTTCCAAGTCTTTGATATAACTCATGACTTGGCTGGGGTTTGAAACACCAACCTCCTCAACTCAGAGCGGACGCTGCAACTCTTAATTAGTTACGTCGGAGTACACCGAGGTTTTTTTTAAATCCTTCAATCAAATGACCGCCATGCACTGCAACGTTTGTTCAAAAACTTTCAGTACAACACTGGCATGGTTTATTTAACTTTTTGATAATCCGAAGGTCGTATCTTAACGCACTGTTAAACAACCCGATTCCATGTTGCATCTATATGTTTAAAATGTATCTCGTTTGGTATCATGCTCTTCTTCTGGTTGAATGTTGAGCCTGGCTTGCTTGCGGAGCTTTTCAAACGCAGCCGCTGGAAGCGGGAGACAACCGAATGCACAGACAGACACCGCGGTTCGCATTATATAATGGATTACTCTCGACAAAAGAGAGGGCATTGCATTTGGGTCTGTCTGTCCGTTCATAATGTGTTGATGTTGGCCACAAATGCCACTTGGTGGTAGCCAGTATTACACGTTATCTTTTTTAACTTTTTTTTTTTTTAATCGAGTACATCTATAAAGTACGTCCAATTAGAATGTAAGGTGAGTCTATGAAATTTGTACTATTACAATGCGAGTGTCAATAATAATCTGAAGAATAACCACTCATTTTGCGTCTTCAAAAGCATCGGGCTGCCCGAGGCAGTTTTTCATTGGCTCGGGGGACATGATCCTGAATGGGTCGCCATTCCGACGCAGGATACTCGACTGGCTCGTTCTTCAGCTGGTACTCATTTTGCTGACCTGAAGGATGAAGAGCTGAATCAACCCACCTGATGTTGCTTTAATTGATAGACAGGGGCTTGAACTCGGGACCCCAAGATCTTAAGCCAGCCACATTAACCATGAACCGAACACCAAGCTCACGATTATAAAGTATGTACTATTAGAACATGCATACGTCTCGATCACAAGAAAGTAGGGAGTGTGACTACGTTGATAAAACACGTACAAACAAACGCACCACCACACAAAACAAGTCCTGGTGAAGGATTGCGATCTTCGATTGCTCTTTCCAGTTTTACTTTCTTTAATATTTTACCTCGCCCCACCCTGCTGTCCCCCTCTTTCCTTTCCTTTGCCTTTCTTCCTCTCTCCTTGTCCCTCTTTTTATTGATGACACTTTATAATGCTACACTTGATGGATCAAAATCCTTGTTGTTATAACTTCTCCTTCAAATAGTAACCAATGCTGAAGAACATAATTTTGTTGAGATCCTGCCCCCACTCTCCCCCCCCCCTCCCTCACAGGATAGCTGCACAAATGCCAACTATGCACCACGAGTTCCCCACTGGCTACAACTGTGACTTTGGTCCAGAAAGGTTCCGCATTCCAGAGGGTCTCTTTGATCCATCACTCGTCAGGGTGAGACATCTGCATTGTCACCAATTTCCTGTCATCCTCATCACTGACCTGTACGATGGTAACCTACATGGTCCTTTCCCACCACCACCACTGTTGCTGCCTACTGAAAATACTTTGCCTCTAAAATGTACTCGGAATGGAAATGTTGCAATTATCTCATTTAATATTACGATGTTATTTTACCGGTATAATCCAAATGCATGCATGGTGACCTGCAAAGGAAATCGTCATGTTGAAAGCATGTGTATTTGTTCCCAGGGCCTGTCTGGAAACACAATGCTTGGCGTCAGCCATGTGGTCAGCACAAGCGCCGGCATGTGTGACGTCGATATTCGACCTGTACGTTCATGGCTTTCTTTTCCCACTCTATTTCCTTTTGGCATGATGTCTGGTTTTACTTGCAGTATAAGTTATATTACTTCCTTACTTGAAGGGTATTCAAAAAGTCCTCCCATTTGATGAGGTTATACAGGCAAACATTACTTGTATTCCATGAGAATCAGGAAACCCCCACTGCTGGGAAGAATGTGTGACCCTGGCCACAATTGACACAGAAAAAGACGAACGTCTTTGCCAAGTTCCGCTTGCATTGGATTGACCACTCCATCCTTTGGATGGGGAAGAAACCTTTTGACTTTCTTTCATCAACTTTAGTTTTGTACGATAGCGATGAACAAATTGAGGTTTATACTTTTACAGTGGCATGCAAAAGTATTCACCCCCCCCCCCTTCAATTTTTTTATATTTTGATGTCATCTGAGCCTATTTCATGATGTGTTCAAGTCAAACTTAATATATAGAGTCTTCACAAACTACTCCAAAGTGATAAAGCTAAAAAAATTCAGATAAAATGTGAATAAGTTTGATTAACAGAGAAAAATCAGATTATTCTTCGTTGCAAAATTAAAATTAGCCATAACTGAAAAGGATGCATCTAAAAGTATTCAACCCCTTTATCTAATTAACCCTAAATAACTTCAGGAGCAAATTATTTGTTTGAAAGGTTCCAAAATAAGTGTAATAGGTTTCACCTGCATGTAATCAGTGGTTTAACTTAAAAATTAATCTCCCCCACTTATCGAAGGAGTTTTATGGTGCAACTCACTTGGTCAACCATCAAGGCAAACATGAAGATCAAGGAGCTTTCCAAAGAAGTCAGACATAAAGTGGTGGAGAAGCGCCGTTCAGGAGAGGGTTACAAAAAGATTTCTAAGTCACTCATTACCCCTTTGAGTACGGTGAAATCCATCAATAAGAAGTGGAACACATATCACACCACACAGACTCTACCCAGATCAGGTCACCCATCCAAACTCAGCAGCTCTGCAAGCAGGAAACGACTTCAGGATGTCACTGTAAATCCAACAATGACTTTGAAAGATCTGCAAGGCTCTTAGTCTGGGAATTATTTTGTCTGAAGAATGGGGAATTATTTCACCATCACACTGTGCAAAGCTGGTAGAGACCTACCCACAAAGACTCATAGCAGTCATTGCTGAAAAATGTGTTTCTACCAAGTACTGACCTCGGGGTCTGAATACTTTTGCAGGTCACTGTAAGTGCTCCTTTGAAATGAAAAAGTACACAAAGGTAAGCGTCACTGCTGTGTTCTTGTGTGCATATGCTGTGTAACAGGGTCTTTATGGGAGCGTCATTCTGGTCGGAGGAAACACCTTGCTGCAGGGTTTTACAGACAGACTCAACAGAGAACTCTCACAGAAAACTCCACCGGTACATTAAACGTTAAATTTTTTCTCTTATCTACCCACCAGTGATCCGGGTCTTCCTGTTCCCTGACATCCCTCCATCCTCAGATGCTGAGGATGGTGCTTTAATATGGCCACACATTTACAATATTCTATTCTTCTTGAATTATTTTTTATTTTGGTAGGCATCATGATCAGGAGGAATCATTTATAGATATGATTTGGTCACGTGTTATGCCTTGTGTTGGCTTAATGGTTAGGGTGATGGGCTTGGAATCCTAGGGTCCCAAGTTCAAATCCCACTCAGCTTTTGAATTAATACCAGGTGGGGTTGACTCTGCCTGTCATCCTTCTGAGGTCGGCAAAATGAGTGCCAGCTTGCTGGTATCCTGTGTCGGAGTGGCGACCCGTCCAGGATTGTGTCCAATAGCCAAGGAGACTGCTTAGGCCGCACCAACGCTCTGCACAGAGTCACGTGTCGCTGGAGGGTCACGTGTCGAGAATAACAATTTTAAGCCATCGAGTTGTTTTGTGCTGCAGAGCATGCGCTTGAAGCTACTAGCGAACAGCAGCTCAGTGGAACGGCGATTCAGCTCATGGATTGGCGGCTCCATTCTCGCATCTCTGGTGAGCATTGAACTTCGAGTGAGCGTTGGAATTTTCCAACGTGTGAATCTCCATCATCTTTTGTCCCGTTTCTCTTGTCCCAGGGCACTTTCCAGCAAATGTGGATCTCCAAGCAGGAGTACGAAGAAAGTGGGAAGCAGTGTGTGGAAAGGAAATGTCCCTAAACTTTTTACCTCTATTATCACCAGCTTCTCACATCCCTTCCTTTCACCCATGCAGGCTCTTGGTAATCTTCTCTCGTGCTCACTTGTATGTAGTTTTCCACCACCATTCAAAGCAGGCAGTTCTTTTGCTTTTCCTTAAAGATTATGCTCGTAAAGTACCGTGCTCACTCTTTGTTGCTACATTTCCTCTCGCCTTCTTTCCAGGAATAATTTAATTAGTACGTGTCGCTTCTAATGCACGAACTACTGCTAAATGGATGTGGAGAGGGAGGGAGAGACGGGTGGTTTAACTTCACCAAATGTCAAACTTTATTTTCTCATGCCCTTTTAACGTTCATCAGCCAAAGTAATCCTGAATGCTGTGCAGGCGATTTTTTTTTTATTTTTTTTATTTATTTTATTTTTTTCAGAGAAATATATTAATTTTGCAAAATGTTTGGTTAAAAAATCGATTTATTAATTCAATCTTTCTCCTGGATGTTTATGGGTAAAAGTGCCTCTTGGATACAGATATAGTTTTCTATTTCCACGTGCCTTTGCTTTTATATTTCCCCCAGAAAATTAAATAAAATGGAGCCACAGCACAACTAACATTGGAGCCACAGCCACTAACAGCACAACTCCACAGATGGAGCCACAGCACACAACTAAATGGAGTCTTGTGTGGTGCACGCACTCGTGGCAAAAGGTGAAAATACAAAGATGACAAATCAGCAGTGGAGGAACGGGTTGTGCTGGCAAACATGGAGATCATAAACTAATGAAACGATCTTTCTTGTGTCTGACAAATTACAGATCTAAGTCTAGGTTGGGCCACCAAGTCACAACACTGTCTTCTGTTTAATGGAATGCCTTAAATCGATCATGAAATTTCCGTCGGTGATGCTCGTCACGTCCTTCCGAAGGATTCGCTCGTTACCCTCTGTCTGTCTGTCTGTCTGTCTGTCTGTCTGTTTGTCCGCACAGAACTTTCGTGTGTTTCTTCGCAACCGCTTGTCGGATTGAGATGAAATTTTCACCATTGGTGCAACTACTCACGTAGGAAGTTTTAGTGATAGTTATGACGTCATAGGTCATGTTGTGTGGTAGCCGTATTGGAAAAATTTGGACCTCTGCATCTCTGAAACCGTACCAAGGAAAAAATTGGGTCTGGGTGACCAGTCAGATGCTGGGCTGTCTTTAAGATTCCATTTATGGATGTGGGGTGTTCTTGTGAGAAGACTAAAGTGAGATCCAAGTCATTAAGAAAATCCATTTCTTAATGGTCAAAGCCTCTGCGTTCTTTGTGAAAATAACGTTTTCTTATTGTTACGGGTGGTGTTTTTGGTGAAAGTGAGAAAAAGCGTTTTTGGTCGACATGATACAAAATTGCCAGGCTACATGGCCATACAGGGTATCAAATCATAGGTAGTGACCTGAATAATACAAATATGTATAAACAACATCATTACATTGTGTTTAGGTGAATTCATTGGCAGTTTTAGCTCAAAATAGTTGATAAAAATTCACTCGCTAGTATATATTTGTATTAAAATATCTACATGATAACTTTACCTTTCTCAGACCAGCTGTTATTGTTCCAGTTACATAACAAGTGTCTGGTATAATTAGATGTATTTCAATGAAAATACATAAAGGAAAATGAATATTGACAACAATGTTTGAACACGACTTTTCTGGTTTTCAGGCAAGGCTGACAATTCAGTTGCATCACACAAATATGAGTATGAATTGTAATATTTATGATAACTTAAAACATACTGATATTATTATTGAATTTCCAAGGTGAAATAGACAAGTGCATTTGAAAACCATTAAGTGTTAGCTTAAGAACCATAACCATTAATATATCTTCCCCAAAGTTTCTAGCTTAACTATCACCAAGCAAGTATATATGGTACAATCAAGCATGATATATGTTTGTGCTTTTTTGTTGTTGAGATGTGTCACTAATTATTCAAAGTCATCTTCAGATTCATCTGAGGAAGAGTTGTATTCCACTTTGCCATCATCATCATTGGTCAACTCTGCATCTAAGTCATCATCAATATGATTGTATAGTTCTTCTGGTACTTGTCGGCCTTCAAACCACTTTAGGGCATAATGGCCATCCTTGAGTATCCATCCATTTTCCTGTGGGTCCCAGCTGAAGGAGTGTGAGATTATTGCTGTTTTCCACACTGATACTACCAGATTGGTGCGTTTCAACTTCTCAAGTAGTACAGATCTGCAAGGAGGCAGGTTGCTAGGATCCGTTCCTTTGATTTTATACAAAGGTTGAAACCGGTTCTTTGGGGCAAAATGTTGGTGAAATAGTGCATTTCTGGCTAAATTGACTGATGTCAGATGTGGTTTCCCATACATGCTACACACAAAAGCTTCAAAATCTGTCAATAAATCTAGTGGTATGACAGGAGATTCACCAAGTTTCTTGAATGCTGTCAAGAACTTTTCATTTTTTTTCCATCAAAGCCAGAGGGCGCACTTTCCCTTTGCGTAAGAAACTGGCTGTAAAGTCACAACCTGTGAAGGCATGCAGTCCTGCAATGGCACCACACAACTGTGGGCCCATACTAGTAGCTAACTGAGATACATGAATGTATCTTCTGGTGTTGCTGGAGCTAATTCCAACATCAAGCCATAGATGAGCTGGTAAGAGGTGGTTATGTGTGAGCAAAATAACAAGGACATCAGTGTCCGAGGCCCTGATAATAATGTTGCCATCTTCAAGAGCATCACACATATGTTTTATGTGCCAAATCAGCCTGGTATCTGCCTCCTGATGATTGCAAAACAGACCGGGGACCTCTTCCATCTGGACTTTGTCATCAGTTACTTCATATTTGTATGCTTTCTTACCCAGTCCCATAAAGAGTACATGGCCACGGAGTTGCTCTGTGTATGGTTTTGTTTGCCACTCTCTAAAGAGAAACTTCAAAAGTGCTGTCTCGAATTTAGGGGACTTGAGTGCAGATTGAAAATCTTTTGGACACTTCTGATCTGGTCCCGAAATATTGTATTCAGCCTGTCTGCTTTCAGACCCACGGATGCAACGCTCTATATCTTTTATTGATTGAGTTTTGTATGAATCACAAACAAAGTCTATTCTCTCAGCAAATTCAACTAATCTTGTGAGGAGAACTTTAGCAATTCCACCAAATGTCACAGGCACATTCACAAGCGTGTGTATCAGAAACATGGCATCAACTGCATATGCATCTCGAGTAACTGGTTTATCACTTTGAACTCTTTCTTGTAGCTTGTGCATGAGTTTTGATTTATCAGTTTTGTTGATGGAGCCATCCACATGTGCCAGTGCTAAGGGCACTGGTGTGAGAGGATAGCTGAATACTAAAGTGAGATCCAAGTCATTACTTGCTGCTAAATAGAGAAGTCTGCCAAAGAGGTCTCTGGTACCTTGGAGTTCTTTAATTTTCCTGTCCTTAACAATGAGCTTGACTTTGACGGCATCTGCTGAAAAGTTTTTTTAGTTTGTTTCGAGATATGGGTTTCTCAAATCTTGAAGGGTAAGCAAAACATTCATTGGTGAATGTCTCACATTGTCTCCTACCAGTTTCGACACAGTGCAAAAGCTCAGTCTGAACTTGCTCTGATGTGGCCTTACCAGTTGTTAGGCAATACAGATGCCTGTCATTAATAGCCTCATCAAAAGGATTCTGTGTATCTTGAATCGCAGAACTGATTTTCTGCAAATCACTTGTCACGTGTTAATGCGGTGATTTGTTAATTCCTGTGTAGAATCTTCTGGCTTTCTCAGTCCAGCCATATCAAGTAGGTGACCGAGAATGGCACTTCTCATTGAATGGGTGATCATCCACCTTCATCTTGCATTGAAATTTTGGGTGAATGCAGATATGCCAGTCATTCGGGAAGCAGCATCGGCATTGATCGTCTGCTCCAGGGTTAGATCTATTGGTGTTCTTGCAAATGGCTTGGTGCTCCACCTGACAGAGAAACCTCCAGAAAGAAGAATATGGCGTATCCCAGGATGTGTGCTGTCTATGTTCAGGAGATTGAGATGATACCTCATCACGTACCGGGCATAATTTGGATGGTTTGTGACGAAGAATATTGAGCACATATCTCCGAAGCAATAGATAAAGAGATCCAGGTCATTGGTACGTGTGGCACGACTGAATAGTTGGTTAAGTTCTACAAAGGATACATACATCATCCAGTATTGAGCAGTTGCACCATGCGACCTGATCGAGATGTTTCTACAAATTCTGCATACATTTGCATTCCCTCAGAATATACATTTGAGCATTCAAACTCTTCTAGAGCAACTGGCGAAGGATTCTCATGCAAATTTTGAAGCTGCTCCATGAAATCTGGAGGTAGTGGACCATTCCCAGAAAGAAAGCGTTTAAAATGTAATTTTTGAATAGCAAGCATAAGCAGTACATGAAGCCGTTTGCACCTGTTGTAATGCCTACCAGAAATAAAAACCATTCAGAGACACAGCAGCTAAGACACCAGTGTCTGCCAATGTCTGTGGTCCTATCCCCCTGAATCAGCCAAGAGGAACCCGAATGCTGCAAAATATGCCATTTGTATATGGAAGGCTCCAAAGCACACGAACACATTGTCATACATAGGCGACTCTTCTGATTGAATTTGTAGTTCTGGTTTGGCAACAGCCAGGTCATAACTAACTACTACATATGACTCCCCACATTCAGTTGCTAATTTCTGTGAAATTTTCATCGTCTCTGCAACAACATCCCAGCCTCGTTGGTGGTAAATTCAGATTATATCCATGTACCCAATTGTCTGTTGAGTTAAGGGATCAACTGTCAATCTGGCTTTCCATCCAACCCACATGGGTGAATGGTTTTGTAGTTCACTAGACATCATCCATAACTTGTCTCTGTTCTTTACTTGTAATAGATTCCTGGGTACGTCACAGGTTTGTACATCGTACTGGAATATTGAAAGCTTGGGCTTCTTTCTGTATGGTTCAAGCTGAGTGTCTTTCTGTTCAAAGGTCAGTTTTAGTGCTCTTTTTGGGGCAAATGTGTCTCACCTGCCAGTGCTGTATCAGACTGAGGTTCAGAATGGGCTTTTTGAAAGTGTTGTGGAGTTAGGTTCTGATAACAGATACCGACAGTATCGTGAAGTGTGCCAGCTCCAGATAATGTTTCTGAATCCTCGTCGTAGTTGTCCCATGCAACACCAGTGGCAAGTCCAGCCTGCTGTAGCAGTCCATGAGGTGTGACATGACCCTTTTCAGAAACAGTCATGGCTAAGTCTGTTTCCAGGTATTCAACTATATGATAACTTATACAATGACCAAAATGGTTCATAATTTCTATGACTTTCCTCCTGCCAGTCATGCTTTTCAACCCCATTCCTTGGCATAAATGTTTGGCTGGCTTTACAATACCCCTGGTTGTGGCAAATATAGCATCTTGAGCAGCTGACTGTACATAACGTTCTGCACACTGATTTGTCCCAACCTTCTCAGAACCTGTGTACAATACTCGATAAAATTGCAACAATACATCAGGTGGTGTGACTTGTCCTTCTGCAAGGGCTTCTGTTGTCAGTGGGTTTGGAAAATCTTTGCATTTTGCTCGCAATTGCTGAATAGCACCTCTGATGAAAAGTGCAACCTTCGTGACTTTACGCTCAAAGGAAGGGGCATACTGCTTAGCACATATTATCGCATCATCTTTAGACATATTTCTGTTGTACAAAACATTACCCTCCTTGTTACTGGACTTTCCTAACACCAGATCAGTTCCAAAATGATGCAATATCTTTTCAGATAATAACTGAACTTTATATGCTGCACCATCAAGTCCTAAGTCATCCAATATTGATTTGTAACGAGCATGAATAGAAGTCATGAGCTCAGCACGCTTGTCATCTATGACATGTTTTTTTATGTACTGGACAATCATCTCAAAGGCTTTTGTATGAATGTCCCTTGATTTTCCATAATCAGTCTTTTCACTTGATGAATCTACTGCCCTGTGGGCTTTGTTGACATATGCTTTCCGACAAGAATGGTGATATTTGACTTCCTTTGCAACAAAGTCCACATGTCCAATTTTGGCAAGAAGATGTGTGTCCTGAAGTATAATCGCAGCATCTTTTATGGTCTGCTCAGCATCTTTTGTTTCACAACTGCCGATCAATTGAACTTTATGATTCACAGTTTTACGTTTGTTGTTACAGAAGATACAAATGGCTTGAAACACCCCAGATGCTGAGGTTTCCTGATGCTGTATATGTGATCTTAATAGTTTGTTTGGCAGATCTGTTAAAGGTGTGCTAATGGGATTAACTGTGTCTTCTGTAGTTTTAGGAACTGCTGTGAAATTTTTGTAACAGATTGTGTGATATCCTATACTGTCACTGTCGTTATAGTCTGTGGGTAAACTTGCACACACTGATGAATATTTGGAGCTTGTACTGAGTTTGGATAGTCTGGAAGTTTTAGCAGCCATCGATTTATCCCAGGTTCTATTGTCAAATGGTTTGATTTCATCTTTGCTGCGATGTCCCGTGTGCAAAACACATGAATGTGTCGTTGATGGTGAGCTTCTGAAAAATACAACAAACACTCAAAGTAAATTTACAGTAAAAAAACTTCTTCATTGCTCTGGACATGCTTTAACCACCAAAGGTTCCATGTGCTCAGCAGAATTGGTGCACATCCAAGACATCATTATTAATACTAGTCGACTTATTTATACAAAGGTTTGGAGTATTTCATGATGAAAATATAGCACAGATTAATTTTCAAAAGACCTTTAATGCTAATGTTCTATTGACAAGGCTACAGCAATTCATTATATATATATATATACATATATATATATATATATATATATATATATATATATATATATATATATATATATATATATATATATATATATATATACATATATATATATATACATATATATATATATACATATATATACATATATATATATATACATATATATATATATACATATATATACATATCTATATATATATATATATATATATATATATATATATATATATATATATATATATATATATATATACACAACGCCAACCCTAGTATGTAAGTAAGAATGTACACCGTGATTTTTCCAAAATGACATCAAGAGAATGGATATTTTTCTCTAATTTTTGGCCATAAACAGCACTAATAACCACAAGGATCATCCTATATCCCATTATTTATATATAGTAACCTTCCCCAGGTCATTAGCTTTAATTTGATACCTGACATGCCAAGGTTGCCATGTGATATTGGATCATGAAAGCTGAAACTGATATTTTCTATTTTTGCAGAAAAGGCTACCTGCAACAATAAGAAAATGTTATTTTTCACATAAAACACAGAGGCTTTGGCCATTAAGAAATGGATTTTCAGAATGTACACAAAATTCTGGTTTAGAAAACATCCGCATACCTTTTGGCCTCAGACGGGTAAATAAAAGTGCCCAAGCTCCTGGTCTATACAGATCCTGTTGAGTGCAGACCAGTTTCCGGGGGAGGTCAAACCTGGAACCTCTTCTGTTCGATCACTTACCAGTTCTTTGTGAGCAATGTTAGCTCTGTTCAGGCTTGTGTTCTCTGTTGTATACAAAGTCAAGGCTTGTGGAAGAGCTGGCTCATGGAATTTGTCCTGAAATAATAATAATAATAGAGGCCTATACTCTTCAGAGCTCCAGGGTGTGTCGTAAGTTGAGAAACCTTTCTGGGTTTAAACCAAACCTGGATGGGTTGCCGTTAAGCCGTAGGATACTTGATTGAAACTGGCAGGAATTTGCAACTTGTTCAGGATGCCGGCAACAACTGGCCTCTGCGAAAGACACCGCGTGACGTTAATATCCGTGGCTTGGAGACGGGTCCTACGACTTGACGTGCATCCAAGGGACGGCGCACACATTGCATCACCCTTCGTGCGATGCACCAAGATGGCAGTTTATCGTTAGGTTGTTTTAAACCAAGGCTCAACAGCTTCGAGGTCATCATTATCAGCTGAGAGCATGGCTGTGCCATTGATGCACTGCCCCTTATTTCCAGTAAGCTGGTACTCACCTTGAAAGGACAGGCTGAATCGACCCACCTGATGGTAACGGCTTGACAGGTCCTCAAACTGAAGACCTTAAGCCAAACAACTTAACCATTAATCCAACACCAGGTTTGGCTCATTTCAAGGCTGTCCTGTCAAGCTGAGTTCATGAGAAGACAAAGTTGTATTATAACCACGTTTTTGATCTTATGACTGTATATTACCATTTCCCAACCACAAAGATTGCCAGCCCCTAAAACAGTTGAAATTTATTGTGGGTGTCATGGATTTTCATTTTAAATTGCTTTTCCAAAGATGATTTTATTCGTAGAGCATCGATGCTTTTGATATGTTACATAACAGAAGTGCCTTTGTACTTGCAGTCGAGTCGTCATATTGTACGTGTTCAGTCGTGTCTTGCTTCTGGGATAAAACTTTGACTGAATTTTACAATGTTTTCTTTTGTGCTTTTTTTTTTTTTTTAGTCATTGGTTAAACTCCACGATTGAATAGGATGTACATTGTCAGTACACATTCACTTCAGATTACCATTTATAACCATCTTTCCATTAATTAAATTACCATAGTCAAATGGACAAAGTGGAAAGACACATTCAAGATCTGACAACGACAATGTGTTCCATTTTGGACAACACTGCACGTGATATACAAAATGGGATACCTGTGTGAAAATGAGGTTCCGTTATCCAAGCCCAGGACCTCCGTCAAAGTACAGATTAGTTTGCAATCTACCAGCGAGGAGCACCTCCCCCCCGTCCTTATGGACAGGAGGAAGCAGCAATTGGAGAATGTGGTTGTTATTGCACATTGAAAAAAAACGAACATCTTCCCTCTCATAGATAGTGCAATAATTGCTTCGGTGTTAAACGGCAGGTAAAGGAGAGATTGATAAACACTGGGAATGATTGCAAGGTGTGAGCCGGTATTTTTATGAACACCTTTTTTTTCACAGTGCAGTCACGTGCAATCCATGCTGGAGGAAATGAAATTAGACTTCAAAGCTTCCATAGTGTTCATGAAGCCAACGAGCCGGAAAACAAAATCGACTATAACGAGTCATAGTTACTACCCCGACACGAAAAACCAAAAAAGGGAGGATAACGTAATCGACTCTGTCCCTCTGTCCATCACACGATCTCCTCAAACTTGGTAGTTATGATCACAAAACTTAAACTCAATTTGATACGTCTCCTCAATAACCATGAAACCTAGTATCCTGAAACTTTGCATGCACAATAAGAAAACTCCAAGGTTTTGGGTTAATTGAAAATTGGGTGTTTGGGTTAATTAAAACACCCCTTTTGAAGATAATTAACGGCCTTATTGAATTGCATCCTTTATCAGGTACGTCCTCGGTCACCACTCTCTTTGGGGTCTGAAGGCGTATCCCAAGTAACCTGAAGCCACCATGTTTTTTTTGGCCTGCTCAACCATGCCTTGACTTGGAACAGGCCACAACGATTTCTTAATGATAGTTTAGTTTTTTTTCACTTTCCTCACTCGTATTGAATGCCTATTCATCATAGCTACAAATCGTTGGGTACATTGCAATGCTTATGAACACCTGGAGACGTCGGCGTTCATCGTTTTATTTCATTTCCGTACATGCGATCTCCACGAGTATCTCTTAAACCAAGGAGAATTACAAAATTTAAGCTCCACAATCCAACTTACAAGCAGTTCCGACTCCTAGAAAAGCATTCATTTGGACATATTTGACATTTCGGGCGGAGGTGTATGTTTAATATGACGGTTTGGTGATTGCTAATCGCGTTCCAAGGGAGCCGTTTCTTATCAACCGTTTCGTTGGAGTGCTTAAGCTGATTGGTTGTTCGTTTTGGTAAAAGTACCCGTGCTTTCGATAGAACACTGATGAGGCCTTTCTATGGCCTTCATTATGAATAACTGACGAACAGGTACGTTGGACTTGAGATAGTCCATCACATGGCCAGGAAATGTTCCGTTTCCTCACATACCTTATTTCATCGATTCGTTATGTGCTTAGATATCGGCGTTGCACGTTTGCAAATTGCATTGGTACTTTTATAGACCTTGTCTTCATTGCATGGCCAACAAGCCACTGGTGGCCTAAAGTGCGGCACCTGACGGGCGGCTAATACACAAATGTGAAAACACCATCATGATCCGTCACAAATGAGTGCTCCAATGCAAAGCATAAAAGTAACAACAATTTCACTATATGGCAGTATACAAACAATTATGCTTTCAGCCTAATTAACCACAACGAAGAAGAATACGTGGAGACTGGGCCGAAGAGCAGCCATTCTGTAGGTGGTGTGGCGGCTGTCACACTGATGTCTTTAATCGACAAAAGTGGCCCTCAAAAAAAAAAAAAAAATGGAAGATCACTTATTAATTACACACCACAGACAGAGGCAAACGTGATGACCTGGCAACATCAATGGCACATTCATAACTAAGGTAACACTTTTATGCTACATCCTTGACATTGAAATCACGGTGACGAAGCATGATGCTTAAAGCTCCCCTGACATGCCAAAGTACATAAATTTCATTTATATATGTCCTATAGGAGTTTTTCATCGTGATTTCAGATCTGACAGTTTTTTTTTTCACAAAACTCATTCTGTAAAATGTAAAATTAAAAAAACAAACGTCTTCGGGAACGCCCCTAACAATTCTGAAAGGGGCGTAACCCACATGACATCACGTACAGTATGTCAAAGGCTGCACGCAAATTACTCGGGTTGGTGGTCTACATGATTGTATTGGTTTTCTGTGTGTTTCCACATTTGGTTGGTCGACTCAATCGCTTCGTTCATTTCTGCTTTAAAAAAAAAAAATCAAACATTTGGTTTTGAATAATGGATGGCATGGACTTTCATTTGTCTGGTAACGACAGTGAGTATGAGAAATGAAGGATTTTGGTCTGAATCAGATGGAGAATTGTCGGATAATGTAGTCGCGGGAGGTGAAGTTCAGGCAGCTTTAAATGAAGTACGGCCTTACCAGTTCAAGCCCAAAGCAGGACAAGCAGAGAAAAATGGCGATGAAATCGAATGATGACATCGAAGGAAGACTCAGAAATAACTGGTAAGACTAAATCCTATTCGTAATTCAAGAATGTAAATTCGACTTACATACTGCTCGATATCAGAAATATTTTAGTGAGGTGACGTGAACAGCGCAGCGGACATGTTTCTCCGTGGCAAATTAATCACAACAAGGCCAGCGCATGTCATC
This sequence comes from Eptatretus burgeri, assembly GCF_056783735.1. Lineage (NCBI taxonomy): Eukaryota > Metazoa > Chordata > Myxini > Myxiniformes > Myxinidae > Eptatretus > Eptatretus burgeri. Next base: position 127,448,563 of record NC_140964.1, on the reverse strand, counting down.
GGCCGTATCTCTCCGTGCATAAAACGAAGCAAACTCGCTGTTCGGATACGATAAAAACTTGTGTGCAGAACAAACCTTGTGACACAATTGTCTGGAGTAGTCCGATAAATCTGACGTTCTGTTGCATTTTTATTTATTTTATTCCTACTGTCGTCATGTAGCGCCAGTAGAAAACAATGAAAAAAAAGAGAATAATAAATAAAAGCTACATCACGTCAGATTTATCGGCCGAGTCGGACGGACGACGGATTTATCAGACTAGTCTAGACCAGTGTTTCTCAACCGGGGTTCCCCGGAACCCGAGGATTCCGCAAGAGGTCGCTCGGGGTTCCGTGAGAAACACTAATGTATTTTTGAGTAGTTTTTGTTTGATTTAATATTCGTAATTTTACTATACACGTACGGCATATTGTTGGAAACTCCTTGGTTATTATAATAGAGGCTTCAACCTCTTATTTACAATTATAACAACCATAGGGAATGTATTTAACGATGGCTTTATGGCGCCAGCGTGAAACCGCCCTCACTGGTTAGTGGACGTCCTGTACGGGGCGGATTCGTGTATCATTGAGTGACTGACTCAAGTACGGGACGCATGCACGGTGTCCATCTATCTTCTCTTTACCTTTATTGCTTCAGCTTTATTTATCAAGTTACACGAGGTGTGTTTTTTTTTTATTTAAAAAGACCTTTTTTTGTGAATTAAAACCTCAGTGTGAGGTCTCAAACGAGCAATGTTTTTTTTTTTCATTGCCAATAAATTTGAGAAAAAGGGGGTCATTTTTTCCTTAAACCAGGTATCCGAAAAAAAAATATTACATTTACCACGTGAACTACAATAAAAATATAAAAGAGCTAGATATTAATAATGGTATATAATAATTTTTATGCAGGGGTTCCCTGAGACATGAAAACTATTTCAAGGGTTCCACAAGGGTAAAAAGGTTGAGAAACGCTGGTTTAGACTCTAGAGATCTCAAGTCAATCCACTCTGTGCGAGTTACTGTATGTGACGTCACGCTGCGATTCGCTGAAGTCCATTTTTTTAGGGGCGGGGCATAGCAAGTTGTGAATAGCTCCAGAAATGATCGAAATATTGCTCTAATTATCCCATTTTTGATTAAAACAACAAAAAAAAAAACAGGTGATTTCTTCACTGGGAAGGTCAAGTTAATATATATAACAAGTTTATTTTGCATGTCAGGGGACCTTTAAGTATCAAACATATTTCACGATAAACTTCACCAACCACTCTGATCTCAGGAAACAGTCTGCATGCTACAAGAACTAAACAAAGACAAGGAAGGGTTTGGTGAAGTTGTACGTTCATGCTCGCACCTTCATCCTACATGTACCGTCAACATTACATTAATTTACCAAAAATACTGCAATCACTCGTCTACAACAGTAAACCTTGGATTTTCACTTAATGGACATGAAAAAAAAATAGCTCCGCAAGGGGCTCCCTCAGCCCCTTGACGCAAACCAATTTCAAGATGGTGGCCATATTGAAAATCGCAGCACGCCCATTTTCGAAAGGAACCTTTCTACTCAACCCCAACACGCCCAGCAAAAATGGATTTAAATCAGACAAGGTGTTCTCAAAATTGACGGAAACCAATTTCAAGATGGCTGCCGTGGCAGCCACAGTGAAAATCGCAGCGTGCCCATTTTGGAAAGGAACCTTCCTCTACTAAACCCCATTATACCTCGCCAGAATAAAATCAATGTGTGAAGCCGTTCTCAAGTTATTGTCCGGAAACCAAATTCAAGATGGCTGCCCTAGCCGCCATATTGGATATCGCATCGCACTGAATACAGAAAGAAACCTTCCTCTACCCAGCCCCAACACACACTGTAAAAATGGATTTAATCGGACAAGGCGTTCTCCTCGAAATTGACGGAAACCAAAAGTTGACAGACGGCCGGACGCCCGCCGGACAACGCCTATGACGACAATACCCCTTAGCCAATTCAGGCTGAGGGGTAAAAACATCAAAAATTCACCTTGGAGACGATTCCAGGGACATTATCGAACTAGCCACTCGAGCTGGACTTTGAGGTAGATGTTGACGATGTGAATGAGCTGCTGACATTAAATGGGAATAGCTTAAATGAGGAGCTGCACAAACACAGCTAACCAAGAGGCCAAAGACAAGATACTGAACCAGAAAAATTCCTCAGCAAAATTACAAAGCGATGCCTACAGGATGTTGTTTGATGTACTCGAGCTCATCTACAATAAATGACCCTGAAATTGAGCGAAGCACAGGAGTTGAGCGAAATGTATTCAACGGTTTTGCCCCATACATGGAGCTGCTTCGCAACATGAAAAGGCTCAACAGTTGACCATCAATCATCAATGCCTTCTATGTGAATAAACATGAAGCTTCGCAGGAGGATGGGCCACAGCCTGGGCCGCCTTCCTAGGAGTAGCTGCTCCCTCTCATCTCCCACCGTTGCCAGGAAGGAGTATGTGGACAGCAGGAGCGAGGCAGCGGTGGTGCACATACGACATGGCAAGCTCCAAAATAATTGGTAAGTTTTGTTAATCAAGTCTAAATTTGATCTATAAAACGCCTTATTGTATTTTTAATCACCAAAGGAAGTAGTCGTAGTTTTGGTAGAGTAAGAATTAACACCGTCGGGAATGCATCTCCCTGGGCACAATGTTATGATGACCTCGGTATGTGGAGGGGAAGGATAAGATGATAGATATTGTCGGTGATGCAAGTGTGGGTTGAGGACGCAAAGCAGGTGGTGGTATTAATAAAGTGACAACGTATTTGCAAAACGATGCGAATCAGGACGTTCACGTACTTCATGGAACTGGCCCGTTAGTAGAGAGCTTTAAATTTGATTGTTGATGAATAAATGATTCAACAATTTTAACTTACGAAGCAGGCCACCAATTATTTATTTTGTGCATCGAACTTTATTTAAAATCTGAAGGAAACTATTGAGGATAGCGAGAAGATATAAAACATTTACATTGAAAACTCAGAAAAGTTAAAAAAAAAAAAAAATTAGCGTAGCTCTAAAACCTAGGTTACAGCAACAGAAACCAGAACCACTGTGTATTGGCTGGACAACCAAATTCCAATTGCATAAAAAAACAACAATTTGAAATTTAACACAGATGGTGATACTTGGGTCTGCCAAGGAAGATCGTTTCGTTGTTACTCTCTCTGGTTTAGATGCAGCTCAGAAAAGGGAAAACTTCCATTCTCCTTGTCTTGGCTGATGCGGTGTGGGGCAGACTTGGGACGGGCCAATGGGCTGGTGCTCTGCATGGTTGCTCGCACCATTTTGACAGCCTACAAATAAAGCAATAGGTTGGTGGCAAAGGCCAGAGCAAGAATAGTGGTCAAACAAGGATTTAAGAGAACGGTCGTGTTCAAAAAGTGATGGATGACACTCACCGCGTGTGAAGGAAGTCTGAAACTTGGGGAGTTGTCACTGGAGAGCGTTCCCAACGGAGAGCGATTGGATAGACCTGGTACCCCAGCTTTTCGGAATCTGGGCTTTGACATCTGCCCCTTGGTCGCCTGGCAGCCTCTCATATCTGTCAATGGCAGCAAAAGACATTCCGTGAAGGGTTAGGAGCGGGTGTTTTACCATTGCAATCGTGAGACCACAATCAGATGAGATACTTACCGGTCGGGTGTCCAGAGTCTGCAATGGATATTCCTGGCAGTGCTTGAGCAGCCTGTCCGGCCAGCCTTAACTCGAGGCCAAAACTCGTATCTGACCAAGACTCTGGAGACGCTGCAAAACTGGAGGGCAGAAGATGAATGCCAATAAAGTTGTGCAACCTCAAATCAGTTTGGACCCTGAAACATTAAAAAGTTTAATGCGGCACTATTAAATCTGAGGTTAAAAGATTTTGGACGTCAAACTATTCAAAGCAATAAGCTTTAATTATCTTTTAGGAGAAAAACTCCCCAACTTGGTATTTGACCTTTTAACCCACTGGGGGTGGGGGGGGGGAGGGGCAAAAATGAAACTACTCTCACAACCTCAATGATCATAACTACCATGTTTGAATATCTGCACAACCATTGAGGAGCAGATAACATGACGGACAGACAAACAGGAGCCAATTATGATTAAAAAAAAAATAATAATAATAACGGGATAATCATCACAAGTGCTTCAGGATCGATAATCCCCAGGGTGCTTTCACCCTCCAATCCACATTCGACTTTGCTGTCCAAATGCTAGAAATTAAAACATTCAGCCACAATGAATAACGGCGTGTTCACACCTTTTTGAAATTGTTGGGCAAACAAAACAAAACTACCTCTGCTCAACCTCCGGCCTTGATCCCTCAGTTTCTCCAACTGAATCGGTACATGGAAGGTAGGGAAGTGGTTCAGAAGGTTGTGGTTTCTTCACTGGACCTTTGGGAGGATTTGAGGCAGTCATGAAGTACTATACAAGGATGGCGTCAAGCTAAAACTTTCGGATGATATTACCACACGGCAAACATAGCATTTTACGTGTAGAGTATTCAAACATTCCTCAGCACATGATTGCCCAGGAAAAACTATTCAATTTATTTATTATACAAATACATCGAGTAAAAAAAAAAGGAAGACGTAGTTACACCGATTTTGATGTATGGATCGCCCATATAGGTGTTTGGGGAAGGGGGGGGGAATTCCGTTGAAATGCACATAAGAAACATGATAAATACTGGAGGGCACTCGGTAGAGTACATACCTCCACCATGGAATACCTGATCCACGAGAACACATCGGGCCAAACACATTTTTGAAATATAATGCGATACAGTACAACATCGTTTTTGGTCATATCTCTCAATGGTGAAGAATCACTTTGAGAATGAAGTAGTTTTCTTATCACTTTTAGAATTAAATAAATGTCTCTCTGAAAGGACTGTTTAGAACCCCCCCCCCCCCCAAATCTACTTTCTCAACAATCCTCTGAAAGAAGTCCTTTCATTCAAGCTTCTGGGTCTCACTATCTGCCATGATCTTTCCTGGGAAAGCCACATTTCCAACCTGGCCTCCAAAGCCAGTCACCGACTGGGAATCCTCCGTCGTACAAAGTCCTTCCTCGGTCCACCTGAGCTCCTGACCACATACAAAGCTTTCATCCGCAGCCTGATGGAGTACTGCTCTCCCCTCTGGGCTGATGTTCCCGCCTCCCACCTTTCTCTGCTTCACGCTGTGGAAACCAAGGTATTTAGAATCATTGGTATCTCCCACGATGAGGCCGAGTCTTTGGGGGTCTCACTCTCTCACTGCAGGTCGGTGGTCTTTCTGTCTTCTACAGTCTCCTCTCTGGTCTCAACCCCCCCTCCCCCCCTGCTCTGTCTGGAATATGTCCTCACCATATTTCCGCAAGGCGCTGAAGATCCGCCAACAACTCCCTTCATGAATCACTGCTCACCTTCACCCTTTCATTCCTCTTTTTTCCCACCTTTGGAATAAACTCCTTCACTCTTCAATTCCATTCTTCCCTCCAGACCTTCAAAACAGCTGTTCACCACCATCTCTGATCATCCCCATCCAAATCCTCGATCTTTTCTACCCCCGTTGATCCACCCCAAACCCACCTCCTTCAAATTCCCTGCTTCCCTTCCTGAAAGTCCCTGTAATGTCCATCTTGTACACCCCATATTCCCCCGCCCCATTCCTCTCCCTTCCACACTGTTTTGTCCTTCCCTCTCCCACCCCTCTCATCTCATGCCCCCTTTGTTGTGTGTTGTCTGTTCACTCTCATACGAGCCTCAACAATGTACAAAAATACAATTCTCGAATGCAGATCCGGATTCGGATCTTCACCAAAATCAAATCAATCCTTCCTCGTCACACACCCAACAAATCCACCAAGTTTCATCCGGATCCAGATCCATCCACAACTTTTTGACATATCCTGCACACAAACAAAGACAGAGGGGTGAAAACACAACCACCTTCACCTTCGGGGGCAGAGGTAATTAGCACAGACGGACAACCCCAAAACAATGCTTCCAGCGACTTCGTCAGCAGAGGCATAAAAAAATTGTTTACCAGTTTTGGGGGTTTTTTTTTTTACCCTGAAAAAGACCGCAGGAAATACAGTCATGTTAAAAGATTGGCCTTTAAAACCCCACTCAAATCATTCTTGTGAAGGGGGATAAACAAATACCGTTTTATGTCGGTTGATTACCTCCATCACCAAAGGTGAACGGAGGTTCTGTTTTCACCAGTCTTCTGTTCGTGAAAAGACATGTCAAACTTATGGACAGCTTTGGACGACATTTGGTGGACAGGTTGGATGTGTGAGAAGGACAAATTGATTAGATTTTGGTGAAAATCCAGATGAGTTGTTTTTTTTAATTTCCAAGTGATTCTTCACATTTGAGAGATTCAGCCAAAAACGATTATATATATATATATATATATATATATATATATATATATATATATATATATATATATATATATATATATATATATATATATATATATATACATACAGTACCAGTCAAAAGTTTGGCCACACTTACTCATTCAAGGGTTTTTCTTTTTTTTTTTACCATTTTCTACATTGTACAATAATAGTGAAGACATCAAAACTATGAAATAACACGTATGCAATTATGTAGGAACCAAAAAAAGTGTGAAACAAATCAAAGTATATTTTAGATTTTAGATTCTTCAAAGTCAGCACCCTTTGCCTTGACAGCTTTGCACACTCTTGGCATCCCATCAACCAGCTTCATGAGGTAGTCACCTGGAATGCTTTTCCAACAGTCTTGAAGGAGTTCTCACATATGCTGAGCACTTGTTGGCTGCCTTTCCTTCACTCTGCGGTCCAACTCATCCCAAACCATCTCAATTGGGTTGAGGTCGGGTGATTGTGGAGGCAGCACTCCATCACTCTCCTTCTTGGTCACATAGACTTAAACACAGCCTGGAGGTATGTTTTGGGCCATTGTCCTGTTGAAAAACAAATGATGGTCCCATTAGGCACAAACCAGATGGGACGGCGTATCGCTGCAGAATGCTGTGGTCACCATGCTGGTTTAGTGTGCCTTGAATTCTCAATAAATCGCCGACAGTGTAACCAGCAAAGCATCCTCACACCATCACACCTCCTCCTCCATGCTTCACGGTGGGAGCCACACATGCAGAGATCATCCGTTCACCTTTGTTGCGTCTCACAAAGACACGGTGGTTGGAACCAAAAATCTCAAATTTGGACTCATCAGACCAAAGGACAGATTTCCACCGGTCTAATGTCCATTCCTCGTGTTTCTTTGCCCAAGCAAGTCTCTTCTTATTATTGGTCTCCTTCAGTCGTGGTTTATTTGCAGCAATTCGACCATGAAGGCCTGATTCACGCAGTCTCCTCTGAACAGTTGATGTTGACATGCGTCTGTTACTTGAACTCGTGAAGCATTTACTTGGGCTGCATCTGAGGTGCAGTTAATTGGCGATTTCTGAGGCTGGTAACTCCAATAAACTTATCCTCTGCAGTAGAGGTAACTCTGGGTCTTCCTTTCCTGTGGCGGACCTCATGAGAGCCAGTTTCATCATAGCGATTGATGGTTTCTGCGACTGCACTTGAAGAAACTTTCAACGTTCTTGAGATTTTCCGGATTGACTGACCTTCATGTCTTAAAGTAATGTTGGACTGTCGTTTCACTTTGCTAAGTTGAGTTGTTCTTGTCATAATATGGACTACTACAGGACAGCCAAAATAATGGTCTTTTCCCAAATAGATCTATTTACTGTACACCAACCCTACCTTGTCACAACACAACTGATTGGCTCAAACACATTAAGAAGGAAAGAAATTCCACAAATCAACTTTTAACAATGCACACCTGTTAATGGAAAAGCATTCCAGGTGACTACCTCATGAAGCTGGTTGAGAGAATGCCAAGAGTGTGCAAAGCTGTCAAGGCAAAGGGTGCCGACTTTGAAGAATATGAAATATAAAATATATTTTGATTTGTTTCACACTTTTTTGTTTACTACATAATTCCATCCGTGTTATGACATAGTTTTGATGTCTTCACTATTATTCAACAATGTAGAAAATAGTAAAAATAAAGTGAAACCATTGAATGAGTTGGTGTGTCCAAACATTTGACTGGTACTGTGTACATCACGATATTTCAAAACATCGTGGACGGGTTTGGACAAAACTTGGTGGACGAGTCAGGTATGTGACGCGAACAAGCCGATTTCAATTTTGGTTCAGTTCAAGACCATTAGTGGGATACAAAATGTAAACTGTTCAGCATGGCGGAGGGTTATGTGCTCTACCGAGTGCCACTGTCGTTTGCGAAAGAGTACAATCACTGGTCGTATTTCTGTTTAAAATCTTTATTCCTGTCAATACAACACATTTCAATTTAAACACTTATTTCCCAATCATTCGATCGCCGCATCAGTCAAAAAGTCAATGCCAAACAGACGAGGAAATGTGCACCGTAACATTACCATCTTCCAGCGCTAAAAATGGAGTACAGGAGCTTCTTTTAGTCCTGTACCAAAAGTTCGTTTGCTTCCGATTTTAAAAAGGAACACCTAACTAGTTACTAAATCCTGACAGCACAGCAGTTCTGCTGCATGGGTCCACTCCTGGTGATACCGATGCTGAAACGTCATTTACATTGACCCCGGCTCCTGCTCACGGGGCAGATAATGGAATCGGTGGTTACCTTTAGCCCTGGACCTACGGAAGTTCCAAGAAATTCTGAAGCATGGTTCTTACTTGAATCCCCCAGTATTCAGGTGGGGAACATATACTTTCTCTCCCATAAACCACAAGAGCCTGAAAGGTTCCAGGCTCGCAGGCCATACTGACGAGCAGTTGGTGAAACATCTGAAAAACTTTAAAAAAGCAAGGCTCTTGGATTCGAATGATCAAGATATTTGGTCTGATATGGCTATGGTCATTGATCATTTTCGGTATCCTCGCTCCAGTGAAGAATTTGCAGAAAAAAAAAAATTCAATCAAAAGGCTGGGAAAACACTCAAATGGTGGACAACCCAACATGGTAGACCGTCTCAAATTCAGAAAGACCATCACGAGGCTCGTCGACAGACGCTTCAAAACGCACGGCCAAGTCGGTTCCTAAACTCTGCAAACTTCTGTTTGTGCGACACAAATTTCATCTCTTGCAGTTGCGATTCCCGTGAGCAGCGTCGACGGTACGTGGTGGCAGTCGGCAAACCTTATGCAAACAAGAACAGGAAGTAGTCTCCTCAAAACCACCAGTTGGACGAGATTGTTCCGATTTCCAATGAGGGGCCTCATCTTACAGAATTCAATTTTTAAATCCTGTTGTTGAAGAGCAGAGAAAGACGAAGTTGAAGTGCATCTTTCAAGTAACGGACACTCGAACCAGCCACGATAGTCCTTCAAATGCAAATGCTTAGTACATCCATCAGTCAGTCCCCATGCATTTATTTAATAATTCCGGTTGTTGTTGTTGCTTTATAATTTAATGAGAATTCATTGAAGAGCGATTTTGAAATTGTGAAAAACACGTTACAGATGAACTCACGTGTGGGGATGCCGTAGCCATTTGAGTTATTCAAGTTTTGTAGCAAATTTATCGGTAACGTACACGTTACCGATAAAAGTTCTGCTCGATTCTCCTTCTTTGTCAAATGACCTTTTACAGGCTGTTTGTGGATATTATTAAACAGCAACAGAGTAGCTCTTTAATAACCAGAATGGCACTTGGTGGAGCGCGTACTTCCACCAAGGTGAACAGTTTAGGTTTTGTAATCCCACCGACAGGCCAGAGCTGTATCCTGACCCGAATCAAAATCTAATCGGCTTCTTCTTTTCATCTACCCCAACTCATCCACCTCGTTGTCATAACTCGTCCTCAACTTTGATAGATTGTGTTGTATATTGTTTTTGGCTCCATCTCTCGCCGGTGACGAATCACTTAAAAATTCCGGCCACAACTTTTTGAGATATCCTGTTCAGACAGATGAACGGGCGAAAACATAACCTCTGCCCACCGAATAGCTGGTGGTGGTGGTCGTATGGTAGCTTAGCTGCCGGGGTAGCTATCATTTCTTGAAGCGTGACTGTCGCTGCTGCAGTGCCCCTCTACCAGTACACACTGGAACTGGTACTCATTTCGCCGACCTCGGAAGGATGACAGGCCGAGTCAACCCCCTGGTGTATTAATTCAGCGGCCGACAGGGCTTGAACTCAGGACCCTAGGATCCCAAGCCGCCACCCTAACCACTAAGCCAACACCAGGCTGACTAGCTGAAGGATAGATGAGATGAATAATGGATACCATATGAATGACTATTTCAAGACGTCAAAACTGGAGAAACCTTGGTGTTGTGATCGACGACGGACTTGACTCTAATCAAGACATATCCAATGCTAATCGGATGCTCGGGGTCATCAATGGGTCATTGTCACACCGAACAAGAGGAAAATCTGCCAACGGCCACATCCAGAGTTATGGAGACGTACTCTGGCTCTGCAGGTTCAAGATGGATGGAGGTGGGATCGAGAGTACACACAGACGAGCAACAAGCGCGATCGCTGAACTGCGTGCCCTGTGTTTCGAACAGACTCAAAACTCTCAATGTACACTCAGTCGAGTCAACACAGGGGGTCACGTGATCATTGTGTTCACCACACGGTACATGGAGATCTTCGAGTTCCTTGGAGCAGTTGAGGCTAAACATGTCGGTGTGCTCGAAAGTTGCTTGGTCAGACATTGGTGGAGCCAAAGGTTCTTGACCAAGTGATTGATGTAAGAGGAGCAGGAGTAGTTTTTAACGATAGTCTTACTCGACCGTGGTATCTGTGAAGGAGATTAAAAAAAATGCTCCGCATTAAAGATACGACTTATTGGGAAACGTTTCCCCAATTACCTGGAGAATCAGTTTCCGACGCGCTCGGATCAACCGGCGTAACGAACGTCTCGAGCTTCATCTGCGCCATGGTATTCACCTCAGCTGCAAGGAAGAGGCAGAAAAAAAATAAACTAGAGTAATTTGACTGCGCGCAGTCGACGGGTATGCCTCCGCTCTCCCGCACAAACACTTGAGTATTGACATATTTGACCCTTGACCTTTATCATATCTGGCCCAAAATCTAATCACTAAATTGCCCTGTCTGACTTTACCTTTGTACCAAGTTTGATGAAATTCTGTCCAATATTTGTTGAGTTAGGGTATAAACACTGAAATTTCAGAGCTTGACCTTTGACCCTTACCACATGTGGCCCAAAATCTAATCACTTAATTGCCCTGTCTTACTTTACCTTTTCATCAAGTTTGATGAAATTCTGTTCAATATTTGAGTTCGGGTGTAAGCAGTAAAATTCCAGACTTTGACCTTAACCTTTGACCTTTATCACATGTGGCCCAAAATCTAATCACTTAATTGCCCTGTGTTACTTTACCTTTTCATCAAGTTTGATGAAATTCTGTCCAATATTTCTTGAGTTAGGGTGTAAACAGTAAAATTCCAGACTTTGACCTTAACCTTTGACCTTTATCACATGTGGCCCAAAATCTAATCACTTAATTTCCCTGTGTTACTTTACCTTTTCACCAAGTTTGATGAAATTCTGTCCAATATTTCTTGAGTTCGGGTGTAAACAGTAAAATTCCAGAATTTGACCTTTGACCCTTGACCTTTATCACATGTGGCCCAAAATCTAATCACTTAATTGCCCTGTGTTACTTTACCTTTTCACCAAGTTTGATGAAATTCTGTCCAATATTTCTTGAGTTAGGGTGTAAACAGTAAAATTCCAGACTTTGACCTTAACCTTTGACCTTTATCACATGTGGCCCAAAATCTAATCACTAAATTGCCCTGTGTTACTTTACCTTTTCACCAAGTTTGATGAAATTCTGTCCAATATTTCTTGAGTTCGGGTGTAAACAGTAAAGTTCCAGACTTTGACCTTAACCTTTGACCTTTATCACATGTGGCCCAAAATCTAATCACTAAATTGCCCTGTGTTACTTTACCTTTTCATCAAGTTTGGTGAAATTCTGTCCAATATTTCTTGAGTTCGGGTGTAAACAGTAAAATTCCAGACTTTGACCTTAACCTTTGACCTTTATCACATGTGGCCCAAAATCTAATCACTTAATTTCCCTGTGTTACTTTACCTTTTCACCAAGTTTGATGAAATTCTGTCCAATATTTCTTGAGTTCGGGTGTAAACAGTAAAATTCCAGAATTTGACCTTTGACCCTTGACCTTTATCACATGTGGCCCAAAATCTAATCACTTAATTGCCCTGTGTTACTTTACCTTTTCACCAAGTTTGATGAAATTCTGTCCAATATTTCTTGAGTTAGGGTGTAAACAGTAAAATTCCAGACTTTGACCTTAACCTTTGACCTTTATCACATGTGGCCCAAAATCTAATCACTTAATTTCCCTGTGTTACTTTACCTTTTCACCAAGTTTGATGAAATTCTGTCCAATATTTCTTGAGTTCGGGTGTAAACAGTAAAATTCCAGACTTTGACCTTAACCTTTGACCTTTATCACATGTGGCCCAAAATCTAATCACTAAATTGCCCTGTGTTACTTTACCTTTTCATCAAGTTTGATGAAATTCTGTCCAATATTTCTTGAGTTCGGGTGTAAACAGTAAAGTTCCAGACTTTGACCTTAACCTTTGACCTTTATCACATGTGGCCCAAAATCTAATCACTAAATTTCCCTGTCTTACTTTACCTTTTCATCAAGTTTGATGAAATTCTGTCCAATATTTCTTGAGTTCGGGTGTAAACAGTAAAATTCCAGACTTTGACCTTAACCTTTGACCTTTATCACATGTGGCCCAAAATCTAATCACTAAATTTCCCTGTCTTACTTTACCTTTTCACCAAGTTTGATGAAATTCTGTCCAATATTTCTTGAGTTCGGGTGTAAACAGTAAAATTCCAGACTTTGACCTTAACCTTTGACCTTTATCACATGTGGCCCAAAATCTAATCACTTAATTGCCCTGTGTTACTTTACCTTTTCATCAAGTTTGATGAAATTCTGTCCAATATTTCTTGAGTTCGGGTGTAAACAGTAAAATTCCAGACTTTGACCTTAACCTTTGACCTTTATCACATGTGGCCCAAAATCTAATCACTTAATTTCCCTGTGTTACTTTACCTTTTCACCAAGTTTGATGAAATTCTGTCCAATATTTCTTGAGTTCGGGTGTAAACAGTAAAATTCCAGACTTTGACCTTAACCTTTGACCTTTATCACATGTGGCCCAAAATCTAATCACTAAATTGCCCTGTGTTACTTTACCTTTTCATCAAGTTTGATGAAATTCTGTCCAATATTTCTTGAGTTCGGGTGTAAACAGTAAAATTCCAGACTTTGACCTTAACCTTTGACCTTTATCACATGTGGCCCAAAATCTAATCACTAAATTTCCCTGTCTTACTTTACCTTTTCATCAAGTTTGATGAAATTCTGTCCAATATTTCTTGAGTTCGGGTGTAAACAGTAAAATTCCAGACTTTGACCTTAACCTTTGACCTTTATCACATGTGGCCCAAAATCTAATCACTTAATTGCCCTGTGTTACTTTACCTTTTCATCAAGTTTGATGAAATTCTGTCCAATATTTCTTGAGTTCGGGTGTAAACAGTAAAATTCCAGACTTTGACCTTAACCTTTGACCTTTATCACATGTGGCCCAAAATCTAATCACTAAATTTCCCTGTCTTACTTTACCTTTTCATCAAGTTTGATGAAATTCTGTCCAATATTTCTTGAGTTCGGGTGTAAACAGTAAAATTCCAGACTTTGACCTTAACCTTTGACCTTTACCACATGTGGCCCAAAATCTAATCACTAAATTTCCCTGTCTTACTTTACCTTTTCACCAAGTTTGACGAAATTTTACAATTTCCTTCTTGAGTTCGGGTGTAAACGAAAATCCGGACAGACGAACGGACAGACGGACGGACGGACAACACGGAAACATGAGCGGATTAAGTAGTGGTGGTGGTAGTAGTGGTAGTGGTAGCCGGAGCCCGAGCCCGAGCCGGCACTGACCGGACACGGAGAGCGGCGTGCGGTCCACTCCAAGCGACGGAGATCGAGGGTCGTCCAGGTTCACCGTCGGGCTGTAACTCGCCGCCTCACCGACCGTCCGCGTCTTCGAATCGGCCAAACCGACTCGGCTGGAGGGAGAAACGGCGGCACCGACCTGAGGTCGGGGAGCGGGGACACTGTGATCAGAGCGGGTCCCTCGGGCTCGGTCGAGAGAACGTGACGCGAGAAGGAATACCTGTATCGGGGTCCGATCGATGGTGCTGGAAGGCGAGCGGGGATCAGCGAGCTCTTTGAATCCTCGATGTGTCGTCCAAGAGGGACACGATTCATCGTACGGACAATCGGCCACGTCCTGACTGGCCGTCAGCCCCATGGCGCCGAGAACTCGCAAACGCCGTCAGTTTGAACCGACCACGTCGTCCAACAGATATCGAGTAGTTAAATCGGGCGGTAAAAATACGCAGTAAAATTAACTACGATTGGTTACTTTTCAATTAGTTGAACCAATAAGAATCGCTCCTGAGTTCACGTGACCTGATCGCTGCAAGATGAGTTCCCATTGGTCGATCCATCCACCAAATACGTCATCGAACTCGTTCAAAACTGAAAGTCGTCGGATCGGATCAGGCGAAGAATGACACGTTAAAGTATCGTCAATAAATGTTAAAGGTTCACTGAACAGGGTATTCTATTACATCCCATAATTCGTCCCACAACCTGGAACTTTCTCCGGATTTGTACTTCGAAATATAAGGCTTTTGCCTTTCAGGACATAATTCCACTCAGACACTCACTGTGGTGGTTTTTAGTGTGTGTTTGAAGTTTGAACGTTCATCATGAATTCAGCACTCAACATCGTCACTCGCAGTCAGACCCTCCGAAGACCCCTGAACGTGGGTACCGGGACCAAGTGTTATCCGATATCGAATAAAAACTTCACCAGCAGTTTAATAACAATCATACAAACAAATAAACAAACAAAGCACGCTGTTTACATATTATATGTGGGTAAAAGTGTATATGTGTGGGGAAAAGTGAGTATATGTGGTTAAAAGTGGACATATATGGGTAAAAGTGGTTATAAGTGGGTAAAAGTGGGTATATATGGGTAAAAGTGGGTATGTGTTTGTAAAAGTGGGTATATGTGGGTATGTGTGGGTATATGTGGGTATGTGTTTGTAAAAGTGGGTATATGTGGATAAAAGTGGGTATATGTGGATAAAAGTGGGTATGTGTGGATTAAAGTGGGTATGTGTGGGTAAAAGTGGGTATGTGTTGATAAAAGTGGGTATGTGTGGGTAAAAGTGGGTATGTGTGGGTAAAAGTGGATATGTGTGGGTAAAAGTGGATATGTATGGGTAAAAGTGTAGAAATGTGGGTAAAAGTGGGTATGTGTTGGTAAAAGTGGGTATGTGTGGGTAAAAGTGGGTATGTGTTGGTAAAAGTGGGTATGTGTGCGTAAAAGTGGGTATGTGTTGGTAAAAGTGGGTATGTGTGGGTAAAAGTGGGTATGTGTGGGTAAAAGTGGGCATGTGTGGGTAAAAGTGGATATGTATGGGTAAAAGTGTAGAAATGTGGGTAAAAGTGGGTATGTGTTGGTAAAAGTGGGTAGGTGTGAGTAAAAGTGGGTATGTGTTGGTAAAAGTGGGTATGTGTGCGTAAAAGTGGGTATGTGTTGGTAAAAGTGGGTATGTGTGGGTAAAAGTGGGTATGTGTGGGTAAAAGTGGGTATGTGTGGGTAAAAGTGGGTATGTGTGGGTAAAAGTGGATATGTGTGGGTAAAAGTGGGTATGTGTGGGTAAAAGTGGGTATGTGTGGGTATAAGTAGGTATGTGTGGGTAAAAGTGGGTATGTGTGGGTAAAAGTGGGTATGTGTGGGTAAAAGTGGGTATGTGTGGGTAAAAGTGGGTATGTGTGGGTAAAAGTGGATATGTGTGTGTAAAAGTGGGTATGTGTGGGTAAAAGTGGGTATGTGTGGGTATAAGTAGGTATGTGTGGGTAAAAGTGGGTATGTGTGGGTAAAAGTGGGTATGTGTGGGTATAAGTGGGTATAAGTGGGTATATGTGGGTATGTGTTTGTAAAAGTGGGTATATGTGGGTAAAAGTGGGTACATGTGGGTGTGTAGGTATAAGTGGGTATATGTGGGTAAAAGTGGGTACATGTGGGTATAATTGGGTATATGTGGGTAAAAGTGGGTATGTAAGATTCAACATATTATGGCAGGATTTATATCATGAAAATATTGCAAGAACATTGTTGTTGTATTTCCGAACAAATACCAATGAAAAATATACCGTTGTTCCTCCTTTTTCATTGGTCATGATAAATTGCATTGTTCTCCTGACATCTCATGAGAAGAGAAGGGAAATATTAAAACATGTGACGTTTGTTTATCCAAAACAGACAAGTTAAAATTCCCTTTAACAACCAACGAGGACGAAACACGATTCATCCCACCGGAAGTTCCGTAAATACGTCAAAGATGGCGGACGCAGCGGACCTTTTGCTGTCTTGCGTTGCAATGGTTCGGGCTCCCGGCGCCGGGGACAAAGTGTACAAGGATGAATGTGTTTACTCGTTCGACACGCCGGTACGTGGCCCGTTTATCGGATGAGTGGTTAAAAATGAAACATTTCTCCTTCAGGAACCGCCCGATTCGATTTAACCGTCGGGATTCATTTTGAATGGGCGTTCGATGGTGAGAAAGCCGCTGTGTTGTCCTACCGTCCCCAGCCGGGATCTTTCTCGAGCCGTTGTTGGTGTTTTCCTGGATTATCGGCTTTATCGGGGGTATTTTTTTCGCTTTGGGGCGGGATCTCAAAAAGAAGGGGCTCTCTGATGTGTTGCCAGCAGGGGGTGTTGCATCATGGAGCACGGAGTCTTTTGGGTGATGTAAATCCGACTGTCCTGTCTGCGAGGTGGACGTTTTAAGATGTTTCATAATTTCGAAGCGGTGACGTAAATAAATAATTCCTTGTCCTACGAGAGTGTGATACTGACCCCCCCCCCCCCAGCTCACCTCTTCAGGACCATTGCTGTGTAACTGTTCCTGGAGTTCCCACTCAATGCTTTGCAATCATTGTTGATGATGTTCAGTTGATGTTGTGGGGTTTGTTTCTACGATTGGTGCCCCCATTTTTTAATAGCACTACAACCCCTTTGGGGCACTACAACTACCATTGAGGTTATTTGTTTGTTTGTTTATTTGTTTATTTCCTGCACTCCCAATCTCCGAGCTGTATATCGGAGCCCGCTGGGATTTTCGGAATGAAATTTTGCTTCAATAATGAGTTTTTATTTATTTATTTATTTATTTTTAATCTTGACCTAATTTTCAAGGTCAGAGCCAAATTATAGACATTTTAACTTTTCTACTTTTTTTTTTTTTCACCAAAATTTGAATCGGGTTTAACCAATCACACCGAAATTGCCCTCCCGAGATAGCTTCGAGCAAGCCGCATTTACGCTTCGTAATGTACATCATACCCCTCCAGGTTAAAGGTCAAGGTCAAATGATTGTCTGAAATTTATTTATTCATATTTGTCATCGCTCAATTTTGCCAATCCATCCATCCATTGAGACCATACTCTGTGTGGCGTATCAGTGCTGCCTAAGTCTCCTTGGCTATTAGACACAATCCTGGATGGGTTGCCACTCCGACACAGGATACTAACAAGCTGGCACTCGTTGTGCCGATCTCGGAAGGATGACGGGCAGAGTCAACCCCACTTGGTATAAATTCAACAGCCAAGTGGGATTTGAACTCGGGGTCCTCGGATTGCACGCCCACCGCCCTAACCATTAGGCCAACACCAGGGACATTTTCCCAATGCGGAATCTCAAAGACCGCTTGGCATTCCAAGATGCTCTTGCATCATCGTGAACCTGCACTGATGTTGTGCACCTGATATTTGATTCGTGTTCTTGACCTATTTTGGGGGGATTTTGACGTAATTAACAAAAAAAAACACCTTTTTGATCATAACTTGAATAATTGTCCTCTGGTGGTGGTCGTATGGCAGCTTAGCTGCCGGGGTCGCTATCACTTCTTGAAGCGCGACTGTGTCACTGATGCGTGCCCCCCTTCCAGTACACACACTGGAACTGGTACTCATTTCTCCGACCTCGGAAGGATGACAGGCTGAGTCAACCCCCTGGTGTATTAATTCAGCGGCCGACGGGGCTTGAACTCAGGACCCTAGGATCCCAAGCCGCCACCCTAACCACTGAGCCAACACCAGGCTCATTGTCCTCTGATTTTCATGATGTTGAGTTTTATGGCTAGAATGTAGATGGGGACACATTTTCTTAATTTGCACTTGTTACCTAAATGTTGAAGGTCAAGGTCATGTGGTGGTCCAAACAAAAAAATGGCCATCATTGAATCGCGTGCCAACGGTAAGTCATGGGTGATCATCAAGGATAAGCCGGGGGAGGCTGGCCCTTGTTGATCACTTTGTGATCGCGGATAATATAGTTTGTGATTGCAGTTTTACCAAGGAACTCGTACTCAGGAGAATGCGTTATTAATAGTAATCTCAGGCTCATGGAAGATTAAGAGTAATTAAATATTAATAGTAATCTCAGGCACATTGGGAAACATCAATGTACTTTTGCATTCATTGCAAGGATGTTGGTAGACAAGAGATGAACACCTGTATTACAAACAAACCTTCCTCTATGTATGTGCCTGTATCTTGTTTTTCAGCAAGAGGATGAATATGTTTGTCACCCTTTTAGTGTTAAATGTGTACTGATTTTGGTTGAAAGGTGATGCATTAACCTTTGACTTCCCAAGTACTCTTCTTTTTGTGTGAGTAAATTCTTCTTCTTTGAAAATTTTTTTTAATCCCCCTCCTTCATCCATTGCACCATGCAGGAGTCACTCAGCGGTTTGTACGTCTGCTTGCGTACTTTTCTTGGTTTCGGAAGGGACCATGTGGAGAGATTTCATTCGCGCACCGGACAGCGTGTCTTCCTGCACATTAAACGCACACGCAAGCAGGTAATTTTAGCTTGATTGGTGTCCTTTTTAAAATTTCTATTTTTATTTTGTAATATTATTGTTATTGTTTTTTTTTTTAAGTGGCATCTTCGTCATACATTGCAAATCAGGTAAGGAAAAAAAAGCATTTGTTGTTCAATTTGTACACGAGTTGCAGATAATAATTTGGATTGAGTAGGAGTTCATTACCTTATTTGATGGCCAGAAGGGAGATTTATTCCACAAAAGATTAATTTGTTCTGTTTCAACACACTCGTTCAAAATTTGCCACAGAGGTGCCGACCGCCAAGTTGATAAACTTGGACTCGCAGACAGACACGCCCACACACAGAGACAGACGGACAGAAAATTGCACGTGCACACACAGAGATGAACAAACAGTGATACTCACATGCACACAGAGAGACAGACAGGTGGACGCACATACGGCGGGGCGGATGAGGTTTTTGGAGATATCTTGTTGTGGGCCGGGGGTCGCTTGCGAGGAAAGGCCGCCAGGTGGAGCAGTAGAGCCGTCTCTCACCGAACACCCGGAATTGCAGGTCGTAACCTTCGGCCAACTCCGAAGGTCACGGGTCAATTAAGGACCGTGCTCGCCAATTCTCTGACGGCGTGGGCTAGGGTTAATAGCCAAATGTCAATATACCTAAGTACCCACGTCGTCAAATTACTGGGGAAATCACACCCTCAACGGACTCTGTCAAACCGGGTCGCTCTCGCGACCTCGGTCCAGTGTAACCGAGCGGAATTACCAAAGTCCGTCGGTCCAAACGACAACTTGCAGCCCAATCGGCTTACTGGTTCTCAAGCACGAACCGTGCTGGGTCAATACTAGAAAGCACAACAACGAGCTGGTACATTGAACAATTGGGGGTTTATTTATAATGGGGCAAGGGAGCACAAAGAGCAGAGTTAAAACAGAATATGAGAAATGCAATTTATATACAAACAAACAGCAATTTCTACTTCAGGACGGGGCCCACGGACACACACACACACACACATACACACACATACACACACATACACACACATACATACACACACATACACACACATACACACACACACACACATACACACACACACACACACACACACACACACACACACACACACCCGAAAGAAATGGACCCTGCCGGGTTTTTATTGGACCCTCCAGCCGAGGAGGATAGGTCAGCTGGGGAGTCAGGTCTGGCCGGGTCCCTGTCCACCTCGTACGGTCACACCAGATTCCAACCCACCACGGTGGGACTTCGAACCCATGACCCGGAATCCACCGAGCCCATGATCCTGCTGCTCGACCACCACCACCATGAAGACCCCGCAAAAAACCGCAGACCACGACCTCTGACGACGACGACTCTAACGACACACACCAAGAGCAATGGCCACGATGTCTGCTCTACTCTCCTCTTGACAACGACTCTACTCTTCTCTTTTGCGAGGTCCGAGGGATTTCTTCCCCTAGCCACTCACTTCCTGATTGGACGGTTGCGTCACGCGATTTGCCGACCGTCCCTCATTGGACAGGCCCACAGTAGGCGGGACAACTCCCACCATTCTGGGTGGAGTCCCGATCTGAGGCGATGAGCCTCCTGATTGGAGGAGGTCCGGTGGAAGGAGGGAACCTCACCCCCTGTACGTGATACGTTGCATGTGGGCAATGGTGCGAAGAATGAAGGATTGATTGGAGATGTGAATCTGGTCACCTGGTCGCTAGGGGCCTTCAATTTTCGGGCATACCCCATTTGTCAGGGGCGCTGCGAGTAAACTATTCCATATATCACAAAAACGGGAATATATTTGGTAGAGCATCACCTGTAGATGATGCATGCCAAATTTCATAAGCCTACGTGGGATAATGGCTTTCGGAATTGATTTCGCATGAACGGTACCGATTTTGAAGGTTTTTCGGCTGTTGCTGGGGAACCAAAGCGTCCCGAGCAACCATCACAATTTCCAAAGCACTAGGTCATAAAATGTACCTACCACCCGAGTTTGGTCAAAATCGGCCCTGGTTTACTACCAATTATGCTGATGACAAACGAACAAATAAACAGACAGAATTACTGACAATAAGGGTCACCTATTTCGGCGACCCAACATATTGTTACGTTTGAGGGGGGGTATGCATTCCAAGGGTAATTAGGATGTTTAATTAGGTATGCCATGCTGTTCGAGTGTACCAGGATCTCGATGTAATAAGTAGTAATAATTGTAATAATAATTGTAATAATTCAGTGGTGATAAGTTGTCTAGTAAATGTCCATTTCTTCAAGGGGGAAATGATAATTGTCACGTAATTAGATAGGGATACGGGATAGGGTAAGTGTGTCTGCGTAAACCCCTTTTAGTAGTCCCTGGAGGCTTGCCGTGACGTCACAGGACAGTGCTGCGGATGGCTCCGCCCCGTGATCACGATTGGCGGAAGGCGACGGTGCAGGGCCAATAAAACGGCTCGATTGGAAGTGACGAGGACGGGAGGATAAAAAGGTTCTGTTCGGGGTCGAAAAAAGAAGAGGAAGAAGATCGGTACAGAAAACCGTTTTGGTGGAGGTTGTTGTGCTGGGAGCGTGCTGTGTTGTTGGGCTGATTTGATCCTGGTTTTCATCGTGTCTCGAGGCCTTCCTGTGCCTCGTGCCTCACCTTGGTTGGCTCTGGGGTTCTGCTGGCTCGGAGTACGGGGTCGAACGGCAGGCGGACCTGCCTCCCTCTCCTGCTCGCAACTTGGCGCCAGAACTGGTACCCTGGCGGCTGTGAGCGGACTTGGGCCAGGACCAGGAGGTCGACAGCACCACGGTTTCTCCTGCCCCCCTGACGAGCGCAACGCCAGCTCGTCCGGCGCCAATCCAGGGACTGTTGCGTCCGCACCACGGGCCAGCCTGACCACCAGGTCCAGCTACGTTGTGTGTGTGTGTGTGTGTGTGCGTGTGTGTGCGTGTGTGTGTGTGTGTGTGTGTGTGTGTGTGTGTGTGTGTGTGTGTGTGTGTGTGTGTGTGTGTGTGTGTGTGTGTGTGTGTGTGTGTGTGTGTACCTGGCACCTTAGAGGGTTTGAGATTTGTATATTCATTGGAATTGTCTGTGTTTTCACCACGCCCGAACCCACACCACCATCCCGTCGAATCGCCCCGGATCCCTCTTCTTGCCGAGTCTTGTTATTTCTGGTTAGAGAAATAAACGTTATCAACTCGGTGAAAAGCGACTCGTGCCACCTTCCTCGTCCCGTTTGCGGTAGAGCGATTAGAACCGCCATCTTTGGGTTACAAATAAATAAACCGCCTCCATAGTTTCGGCTCATTCTACGTTGGCGGGACTGTTCAAGTCCCGTGGACGTCACATTGGTGTCAGGGTGTTGGATGTTCGAACCCCTCTAAATTATATTCGGTATCGGGAGAATATACCAGAACTGAAATCTCGCCACGGATTGGAATATAAAATTACTACAGAAAAGCGCGGGAAAATTTTGGCGGGATTTTTCAAATTAAATTTAATTGGCGGCAAACGGGACTTCTGCACCATGGCGGATGTGCAGATGTTTGAGGAGGAAGGCCACGTGTCTGGCAGCGAGTCGGGGGAAGAAGGGAGAGACGGGGGTCGGATTGGAACCTCCCCCATTCCGAGCGTGGACCGTGCTTCATTGCCCGTAATGGAGCCGGCAGCGCCGGAAACCGGCGCGATGTCGATCCAGACAATGTTGGAACGTTTAATAGGGGACATGACGGCACAAATAGCAAATCAATTCGTGGCACAGAGGGCAGAAATGACGGCACAGAGGGCAGAAATGACAGATCAATTGGGGGTAATGGGGGTACAGTTGGGTGCACGGATTGATTTAATGAGGGATGAATTGGGGGAAAAGATGGAGAAAATGAAAACTGAGATGCAGGAGTGTGTGGATGTTAAATTGGGGGAAATACAAAGTAAATTCGAGGATAGATTGGAGGAAACAAAGATAGAAATTACATTGGAGGGGGAAAATATACGAAAAAGATTGGTAGATAAAATTGATGCAACGAACATTCGGGTTGATAAAGTGGATGAAAGCCTGGAACGTCATCGTGCCTGTGTGGATGCTCGTATGCAGCTGCAAGTTGAAGAGTGGGGAGAGCTGAGGAAGCAAGGGATGAATTTGGCGGAAGAGGTAAAAGGATTGGAGGCTCGTTTGGACGAACAAGACAAAATTATGAGCCAAGATGAAGTCTTGGATAAAGGCCTGGTAGAGCCGTCTTTTGTAAGTAGAGTGTCTGGGTTGGTTGAGGAGCAGCTACAAACTCGCGACGGAGCCTTGGAGGAGGTTGTGCGGGCCCAGAAGATCCTGCGGGAAGAGGTGAATCGGTCCATTCAACGTTTGAAACAGGAGGCAAAATTGACCCATGAGACCCTCACCACAAAACATCTTTGGCCACAGTGGGCTCCGAAATTGGATACGCAGCCACAAGGGTGTTTGATCCCTGGGCTGGATTCGGACAAGGGAGAAACTGGGAAGGGGGCCACCGGGAAAGTGATCCCCCTGGTAAATTTCGGGTCAGGGAGCGTTGAAGCTTTTCTGACGCAATTTGAGTGTATTTCCCGACTAAACGGGTGGAATGAGCGGGAACATACAGGGAATTTGGTGGCAACGTTGCGGGGACCAGCCGCAGATGTGTTAAACGTGATCGCGGAGGGGATGTTGACCAGCTCCCACATTTGCGAGGCGTTGAGCCGTCGGTTTGGGTTTGCAGCGAACTGTGATCTGGTGCGGGCCCAGCTCCAGCATCGCAGATTAAAGTCGGGCGAGACAGTGCAGGAGCTGGCACAGGACATTTACCAATCAGTTAGGATCGCGTATCGGGACCTAACAGTGGAGGCGTGGGACAGACTGGCACTAGAGAAATTTTTAGCTGCTCTTCCTGACCCTGAGGT
>NC_140964.1:127351105-127424105 GCF_056783735.1 Eptatretus burgeri | reverse complement strand
AGAGGTGAGATTGGAGGGAGAAAGATGAGGGGAAGAGAGTGAAGTTTGCTTTGAGGAGGGAAGCGACAGCTGATTTGAAAGGGAGGGGTGACAGGGAAGCTTTGTGAGGGAGGGGAGCCGATGATAGAAGGCACAGCCATAGGGGAGGAATGAGAAGGTGGAGAGAGGGGAAAGATGAGACTTGATAGTGGCATGGTGAAGATGGGATCGAGCAGGGGGGAGGTGGGAAGAGGGGGAGGGATGATGAGAGGAAAGTAAGAGATGTTGAGTGTACTGATTGAGAGAGTGAGATATCTGTTTGGTTGGAACGAACACCACACTGTTTGGTACACCAGAGGAGGAGCTGTTTGTATAGCGGAGGACAGTGGAGAGGTGCTAAGAGAGGAGGTAGGATAGGCGGTAAGCAGGGGTATAACATAGAGGAGTTAGGAGGAAGTTGATTTGAGCAGGTGGGGTGAATTGGCATTGAGGGTGGACAAAGAATGATTGATGGAACACAAGCATGCATTGCAACTTGGGGTTCTTGAGATTTTTCCAAGTCGGAGCTATGTTTCAAAATGTTCGGGGAAGGGTGGAATAATGACAGGTTAAGAAAATTAAACCTTTGAGATATGGGGCCAAAAACGATATTGCATGATGTCTCAAAAGGTTTTGGATGGATTAAGACAAAACCTGGTGGATGATTTGGGTAGGTGAGAAGAGCGAGTCTATTCAATTTTGCTTGACGTCCGGTTGCAGATCCGGCCTATCAGTGGGATACAAAATGTAAACTGTTCAGCCTGGTGGAGGTACGTGCTGTCTCGAGTGCCGTTCCAGTTACTTTTGTTCTCGGAAGTGGCCTTGAAAAAACGCCATGATAAGGTCTTTTTCTTCTTGCGTATGGCAGCTGAGCTGCTGGGATAGCTATCATTCCTTGGAAGCGCGACTGTCACTGATGCAGTACCCCTCTACCAGCACACACTGGTACTCATTTCGCCGACCTCGGAAGGATGACAGGCTGAGTCAACCCCCTGGCGTATTAATTCAGCGGCCAACAGTGCTTGAACTCAGGACCCGAGGATCCCAAGCCGCCACCCTAACCACGAAGCCAACCAGGGATGAGGGGAGAGGGGGAGCAAACGAGGTGGCTGCAACTTTTGTCTTATCTTGGTACCCCTGACAAGTTTGGTTGAGACTACATAATAATGACCAAATGCATCAGCCACAGACGTACAGACAGACACCAAATTGTGTGTTTTAGTGTGATGATCTGACGTGCCAGGTTGGTTCTGGTTTAAATTTTGCATTTGCTTCTGGTGTAATTTTGTTTTCAGCTTTCTCAAGCATGTCGTGCAGTGTTGGCAGCAGATTCGGCATCCCGGCGCCAGGAGGTAGCTGCTTGGGATGGGGAAATCCGTCACGTGTCTCGGTTTGCCGACTCCCTAACACAGCTGGATAACGGCGTGCGCATCACTCCAAGGTGATTTTCCCGAGCTGTTACGCTGATTGGCTGTGTGAGGCTCGGTGCAATGCGATTGGCTCCTGGCAAGATTGAATAATGTATTGTCTAGGCTTATTAAAAGCTGATGTTCAAAATCTGATTCCATATTTGATGATCCAAACTCGTGGCTTACATAATTGTCAAAATCTCGAATGAAAACGGTTTCTTTCTCATCCGATATATTTAAATAGTACGCTTGTGGAAGAAATGGTAAAATGGCTCCAAAATTTACTTTTTTGCTCGTTTTAAAGTAATTATTGTACGTCTGATTTTATTTTACACCGTCCAGGGACATGAAAAAAAGGATCTTTTTGGATTCGGATTCTACTTTTATTATCTGCTCTTTTTTTTTTTTAAACGTATACATGCAACATGGAATCGCAGTTTGTTTATTTACAGTGCAATAAGATATGACTTCTAATAGGATGACCTCGAAGTACCCACATTCGCCTCTAAGCTATCTAGCTTTGGTTTGAATCTCGACCCAGCTATAAAATGTCATCCTGGTGTTTCACAGGCAGAATCAATCGTGTGTGCGTGCATGCGTGAGTGTCGTTCCTACGCATTAAACTGAGCGTCCTGTCTTCCAACATTACTTGATGGACATTAACATTCCCACGGTGTGCTTCGCGAAGAGTGGGCGAGTTATCATTCCTACCTGAACTACTTTTGGGAAGTCAATAACAAACCACCCAGTCTGAGGGGAGGGGGGAGAGAGGGGAGTGGGGGAGAAAGAGAAAGAAATAGAGGGGGGGTGGGAAAGGAGGGAGAGTCGGAGAGAGACGGGCAACGGGAA
Organism: Eptatretus burgeri; assembly: GCF_056783735.1. Taxonomy (NCBI): domain Eukaryota; kingdom Metazoa; phylum Chordata; class Myxini; order Myxiniformes; family Myxinidae; genus Eptatretus; species Eptatretus burgeri. The sequence continues at coordinate 127,421,829 of NC_140964.1, read as the reverse complement.
TACGGAGGATTGGGCAGGGGGGAGGAAGAAGTTTCCTTTTGTGTCCATCCTTTCCACCCCATTCCTCCCTACCCCATTGTTTGTCCAATTCTCCCTCTATTTTATCCTTCAACTTCACTGTTGGTATTCCCCCCCCCCCACCGTCACGACTGTTTCTTTTGTTCTGCTGTGTCATGATCCATTTTGTGTTCGAGCCAGGGTCTGGCGATTATATCAACACACCGGTTATATCGTTATAACTTTTCATGTTGATATATTGCTATTCCAATCCATTGGGACCACACTCTGTACAGAGCGTCGGAGCTGCCGAAGCAGTCTCCTGGGCTATTGGGCACAATCCTGGACGGGTCGCCACTCCGACACAGGATACTCGAATGGCTCAATCATCCCAGCAAGCCGGTACTCATTTTGCCGACCTCAGAAGGATGACAGGCTGAGTAAACCCCACCTGGTATTAATTCAACAGCCGAGCGGAATTTGAACTCAGGATCCTCGGATCCAAGCTCACAACCCTAACCATTAAGCCAACACCAGGCATACTGTGAACCAGAATAGCACCAAGTTCCTCAACTTTGCAAGAAGTCATGGTCCAGGTTCATCGCTGGACCCGGCACTCCAACACTGGTGTCGTGGCAAAGGAGATTGACCATGCGCTCACCGATGGTTGCCGGAGGACGATCCAGAACTGCAGGGTCCACCGGAGTGCAAAGCCCCTCAACACCGACCACAGGCTTGCTGCAGCAACTCCAAAGTCACAGCTCAAATTTTGGAGAATGGCACTATCCCAGCCTTGGCTGGACGCCGGCAAGCTCAAGGACAAGAGGCCAACCAAGGAGTCTGCGAACAGGCCGAGTGGAGACCTTGGGGTCTGGGCACCTTGGGGAATCCGATTGCAACTAAATATACCAGTGTACCGAAAAAACAAAATCGGTGTGAAAAAAACAAAACAAAAACAGTATGTCACCAACAAATTGAAGAAAGGTATTTATAACCTTTAAAATACCGTACTTGATTTAAAAAAACCTTTGCACTTGGTGTTTCAGCCAAACATGGAACAGGAACAGTGGAACAGTTGACATCAAGACGTACCAGGAAGTAAGTACGGTCGGTTTTAACTTTTAACCATCAGCATTCAAGTACCATCCAAGTAATCGTGTCTTTCTTTGCCATCGTGGCTGTTTTTATTGGTTATTTTATATGAATCGGGTGTGCTTTCAAAACTCTGTGCCGAGTCGGTGATCTGCTATAGATCTGTGATCTCTGCCGATTACCAACACTGATCTCGCTTTAAAACGAAACCATTTTTAATACAAGTTGAAGTTGGAAGTAAAATAACCGTTTTCATCATGGGGGGGAGGGGGGGTGGGAATAGCCCCATGTGGGAATAATTTGACAAATTACCATGTCAATGATGCGTACATCATATTTGAGTGTATTGGACCATTGCGTATTTTTAGAACCTGCGTTAAAAGATTTTTTTTTTAATATCGGTAATTTGGTATGACCCCATCGGTATATCGATATCGAAAAAGACTTGAAACTGACAGAGCCTAGTTCTAGCTTTTCCATGAGCTTTGACTGTATATAAAAAAGTCATAGGTTGGCAACCATTGTACAGGCTTGATGGGCCAAATGGTCTCTTTCTGTGTTGAAGTTCCTTGAAAGGAAAGTCATCTTGTGTATATATTTTTTTTGGCCTGTTTGTTTGTCTGTCCTTTATGCAAGTGCAAACCATTTGACCTGCAGCTACCAAATTTGGCACAGGAACCTCTTATGGGATGAAGAATGGGAACACGGAGTCGGTCAGCCTGTCTGTTTGTTTGTCTGTCCTTTATGCAAGCGCAAACCATTTGACCTTGGCATCGGAACGCAAACCAGAGCTACCAAGTAAGGAGTGTGCCGCGCATGGGATCTGCAACAACACTGTATTTGACTGGACCTGCAGTTCGATTTGGCGCAATTCCAGGTTTTGTTGCATTTCCCCCTCCCCCCCCCCCCGCCCCCTGGAAATCCTTCCCATCATTTTCTGCCACATCAGGTCACGTCATGTGCGTAATGGTTGTTCAGGAAGTTAATGTGGCAATGTTTTTATTTTTGCAGTTTTCGAAAATCCCAACAACTTTACGATGCCGCCAAAGAAATGGGCAAGTTTTTGGGCAGATCTACATCAGCAGCCAGAAAAAAAAGAAGAAGCCTGGAAGCAGGAAAGATCACAAGAAGCCAATCACGCATTAAAGCTGATCATGAACAACATGCAACAGCCAGAGCAACAGAGACATTGCAAGAAAGACAATCTCCTCAGGAAAAAAAAACCTTTTGTCTTAAACTTTATTTTATTTGAACTGGGGAAATAATGTGAAATTTATCCTGGGCAAATCAGGGTACCTCAGCTCGTCTAAAATATAAAGCTGAGTTTGTGTCTTTGTGTCTGTGGGTGGGTCATCAGCACCGCCCATTAGCCTGGCCATGCCTCCCCTCTCCTCAGCGTCACAAGCACCGTCCATTAGCCTGGACACTCATTTCCCTCCAGCCATCCAGAAATTGCTGCCATCTTTTTCGCTCCGCGTTGCTCTGATTGTTTATAGGCCTCTGATGTACATTTGAACACCGAACAACGTGCCTTCTGTCATTAAATGAAGATACCGTTTTGAGGAAACAAAGGTACATTTTGGTTGTTGAAGGAAACAAAATGAAGATACCTCTTTAAAAAAACAAACAAACAAAAAAAAAACAGCCATGAGGGAAAAGAAAACTTCCTGTCCCAGTCGTACACTTGCTGCAGTGATAAACATGCGTCACGGTAGTGCATTTTCATTCTGCGATGGATTTCACTGTGATTCACACCCTCACTTCCCAAGAAACGGATAACAGAACGTTGCTTCTCCCTGGTGCATGCTTAGAAGGGAGCCGCCATCTTGGAACTGCTCGACTGACATCATACGCTCAATGTTGCCAGATTGAAAACGGGCAAAACATGACTCTTACCCATAGATATCACATCGTCTACAACTACACACATTACATTCTCAAATTTTATGTCGCCATTTTCAGGTTACTTATTGACTGCTCCTCGTATATTGTGAATCGTGGTGTCTGTCCGTGCATTCATCTGTTTCCCGTTTATGGTGGCCTCATATTGTGCTCCGTTTGAAAATCTCAACGTTAAATTTTGAAATGATTGGCGAACAGGCATGAGTAATGTTGATGCCAATTTTTATTTTGCAACCAGGATAATCTGCCCTCTTTTGAGACAAATCCAAACTTCACCATTTTGCGGTGGGCAGTATACGTTAGCTCAGAGCTTTGGTTCTGAGTGAAACCAAGAGTGCAACACAATTGACCTTTTTATAATCCATTAAACATTATTTAAATTGATGGATTAACTTAAACCTTTCCCGTCACTGGGGACGGATACATCTGCTATCTTTTCCCGTCACTTGGGATGCGTACTCTTCTGAGTAGTTTACAAACGGATTCAACTAACTGAATGGAAATTGCAGCGAGAGGTGTTCACTTGCCGATAATGCTGTGAGTAGTGCTATTATTGCAGACTGGGTATCGGTTGCGAGCACGACCGCTAGGTGAGGTGGTAGGGTCGACTCTACCGAACACGCGGAATCTAGATCGTACCTTTCGGAAAACTCCGACAGGTACGGGTCCCTGACCGGACCGTGAATCGTCAATAATTCCACCACGTGGTACAGGGTTATTTGCCAATCTTCAAAATACCTAGAGATCCACGTGGCGAGTTAACGAGTATTCACACCCTCGACGGCACCCGTACGAGTCGAGCCGTTAGCGTGCCCGACCCGTGCGCAACCCGAGCGGAGGGTTGCTGAAGTTCCTTCGGTCCAAATGTACATTTACAGCGGCAACAGCCTTTGTATTTGACCAACACGCGCCATGCTAAGCCAATGGAAGAAACACAGCAATGAACTGATACATTTAACAAATGTATTTATTTATAATGGGGGAAAGGGGGGGGGAGCACGCAAGAAGCAGAGTTATCACGACTAATGAGATGCAAGTATGTACAGCAAAGAGCACTTGTGCAATTCCTACTTACAGCCGGGGGCACACACACACACACACACACACACACACACACACACACACACACACACACACACACACACACACACACACACACACACACACACACACACACTGGTGGCCACAGCTTTTATTGAGGCCTCCAGCTCAGAGGGAAAGGCGAGTTGAAGACCAGAGCCTGCACTCGGACCTGTCCACCTCGTGCGGGTACGTTGAGCTGGTGGGGTGGCGGGACTCAGACCTGTAGCAACCCAGGCGTCCACACGACTGGGCTTCCGGCGAACGGAGGCTGGCAGGGCGAAGTCTGGCAAGACGAAAAAACTGGCTTTCCAAAAGAAGAACCACCACGGGGGACCTTTCGCGTGTCAGGCGAACGTGATCACCACTCGTGTCAGGCGAACGTGATCACCACTCGTGTCAGGCGAACGTGATCACCACTCGTGTCAGGCGAACGTGATCACCACTCGTGTCAGGCGAACGTGATCACCACTCGTGTCAGGCGAACGTGATCACCACTCGTGTCAGGCGAACGTGATCACCACTCGTGTCAGGCGAACGTGATCACCACTCGTGTCAGGCGACCGTGATCACCACTCTCGTCACAAATTTTCTCTTTTCCCGGAAAAAACGGAGCCGGACCTTTATCCTTCCCCCTCCCTCGGCCGAACCTCGGTGTCGTGGTCTTTGTCTTCCCTCATTGGCTGGTTTTGGCACATAGAATGCGCTCGTCACCCTGTCATTGGCCAAAACTGGCGCCAAGGCCATTGATCGGACCGAGGGGGGGGGGGCGTGACGGGGCGTCTCCCGAAGAGGCTTCGCTTCTCTTGGAGCTTGCTCTGTGCTCCTTGCTCTTTGACTGACTTACGGCCACCTCGTGTGCGCCCCCTCCCCCCCCGAATTGGGTGAGAGAGACGTCAGGTCTTTGTGAACTCCGCCCACGTATGTGCTGACACGCACGTAGGCCATGACGTCGGTGTGAGGAAGCGAGGTGAAGGCGTGTTGTTGTAGTTGATGTTGGTGGTGTAAAAATAAAAGAAAACCCTGACTATCAAAGTAACTCACAGCGCATGCACATTTATTTATTCACCCCTTAAACGAGGGATGGGGATCCTAACTAAAAAACACATACTTACCGATATAACTGTTCTATAGGACCTGTATGTTGAGTGCCCATGGCTTCCAGATTCGCAACACTATGACTATACAATGGTGCAAATGCGACCTTGTTGGCCACAGGGCATTGCCTTCAACCTTGCTTAAAATATCACTAATTGTTTGTCACCATGACATTTGCTTATCATGACATTATATAATTTGCTTATCAGAGTCTTTTACAGGATCACTTATTTATGTCATGAGATAAACCAGTGCATTTGTCGGTACCTGCATATTAAAAAGCAAATGTATATTGTTGTGGGCCGGGGGTCGGTGGCGATGAACGACCACGAAGTGGAGCAGTGGAGTCGTCTCCCACCGAACACCCGGAATTTAGGTCGTGACTCGGATAACTCCGAAAGGTCACGGGTCACTTAGAGGACCATGGTCGCCAATATTTTGACGGCGTGAGGTAGGGTCCACTTGTTTCATTCCAATTTACCTAAGTACTCACGCCGTCCAACTACCGGGGAAACCACACCCTCGGCCGACTTTGTCCGAATCGAGTCGCTATCACCGACCTCGGATCCGGCGTAACCAAGCGGAAGTTACCAAAGCTGCGCTGGACCAAATGAACAATTTACAGCACGAACGACTTTACTATTTCTCAATACGCACCTTGCTAGGTCAATAAAGGAAAGCACGAACAACGAACTGGAACATTTAACGGGTTTATTTGTAACAATAATCGGGGAGGGGGACACAGAGCAGAGTTATCACGAATAAGAAAATGTAATTTACAAGGAAAGGAAAATGCATACAATTCTACTTACAGACGGGGCCCACGGACACACGCACACACACATATACCCAAAAGAAACTGGACCCCGTGGGTCTATTCGGTAGAGCCGGGCCAGGGTACCTGTCCCGCATCGTGCGGTCACACCGACCCCAAACCACCACGGTGGGACTCAACCCACGACCTTGGCATTGTCAGCTCCAAGACTGCAGACCGCTCAACAACGACCACAGACCGCGCCGCAATCGCCACGAACACTCCTGTCTGCCGTCCTCTCATCTTTTTTTTTTTTTCTCTTGAGGTGGGAGGGGTTTCTTTTCTCACCCCTCGCCTTCTGATTGGACGAGGGGTGGTCGGGCGACTCGTGGCCGTTCTTCATTGGTTGGGCCGAACACTCCATCTGGCTGGGTGGGGCAGCCCCTGAGGTGGTCAGCCCCCCTGATTGGCTGGGGCACGCGTGCGATGCTCACCCTTCGCTCATTGGCTGGAGGAAATGCTCTATGCCCCTCCTTGGGACGGAGCCTCAATCCAAAGCGACGGAGGCTCCGCCCACGCCTTCAGCCAATAACACGTGGGCAATGGCGACCGGTTGAGTGCGGGTCGGTATCGCTGTTGTTGTTGTTGTTGTTGTTGTAGATGTAATAAAAAAAAAACTAAAAAAAATATATATATTTATTTATATATTTACAGTAAAACCCTCTTATTTGGTGGCCTTTTTAACCGTGAAATCGGCGAATCCGCGGCCCCACCATGGACCCCAAAATTTAAATATAAAATAGTAAACTCAACAAAAATAAAAACTTTACACTCGTTTCAAAGTCAATAATTTGAACACTTTGGAAAATAGGTTTGAAATAACGATTGTATTCAATTCTCTTGTCATTAAAGATGCTATAGCATACAGATCATGTTTGTCATGGAATCGGTTCCACCGGAAATGCGACGACAATGTCCATGATCAAAAACTGTGAGTCACATCTTTATGAAATCATGTCAATATCGGGTGTGTCCTCCATGGGCGTTCACAACTGCGATACAATGTCTCATGGATTGGATGATGCGTCTGAACACAGCTTGGGGAATGCGGCACCATATTTGTACCAACATGGCACCAAGCTCCTGCAAGTTCTGTGGAGGGTTCCTTACTTGATGGAGCCGCCTGCCTAACACATCCCACACATGCTCTATGGGGTTGAGGTCAGGAGATCTTGAGGGCCACTCCATGACATTGATGCCAGCGTCCCTGAGGAAATTCGTTGTTAAATTGGCCGTATGAGGTCTGGCGTTATCCTGTTGGAAAGTCAGACCTGGGCCATGAGCTGCCATGAATGGTAAAAGCTCTGGAACGAGCACCTGATCCCTGTATGCTGCCGCATTAAGGTTTCCCTGGATGACAATGAGTCGGGATCGAGCATGACTGTTGATACCACCCCAAACCATAATGCGACCGCCCCCAAAGCGATCCAATTGCTGTACGCAACACTGGGCATTGCGTTCTCCTCGTCTTGTCCACACTCTAACCCTTCCATCAGCAAGTTAGTGTGAACCTTGATTCGTTACCAAACGCAACCCTATTCCAATCTCGCTGGGTCCATCTCGGGTGCCGTCGTGCCCAAAGAAGACGTTGGCGTCTGGAAACGGGTTAGAATTGGTCCACGATATGGCCACCGTGCATGAAGATGAGCAGAGCGCAGGTGATTTCGAATGGATTGGGCAGTTACTCGACCTCCAAACAATTCATTCCCAGTGGATGTGGCAGTGACAAACCGATTACGCAAATGACGCAAGACAATCTGTCGGTCTTCTGCGCGTGACGTAACACGTGGTCGACCAGGACGGGGGCGGTCAGCTGTGGTGCCAGTCTGATAGAGACGTGTCTGGAGGTTATGGATGGTCTGTCGACTGCATCCCGTAACCCTCGCAACGTCAGTGACGGATGTTCCCGTATTCAGCATGCCAATGGCACGTTCACGCTGAATGTTTGACAGTCGTGGCATTGCAAATTAACGAATAATTGACAATAAAACCTTATTTTTCTGAGATGATACTCTCCTCTGCTACCTTTAGATCAATTGCAGGTGTATCAATAGGCCACGTGACTTGGGTCACGTCGAAACGTGATTTTAGCCTGCAGTGCTCTGTTACGTGCTACGTAGGCCCGACCAGTAGAATGAATGTGTGAAGTAATGCCCTCGACAATGCCTTTAACCATAATCACAACAAGAACTCTTTCAAGAAAAGTTTCTAAACACTATTTGACAAATAATCAGTCAAGTTTTAATTTTTGCTGAGTATAGTATTTTTTGGGTGGAATGTGTGTCTTTGATCTCAACCGCGGTCTCAACTGTTGTACAAGTGTGAATGCGCGGTGTTGGTGTAAAACACACAATGGCTTGTCAAATCATTGACATATGTTCGCTAACCGCCGACACCTGCTATAATCCGCGGTTTAAGCCCTTAATCTGCCGTTTAACCCAACAATTGAGTCCTTTTTGACACGCGGTGAGCGAATCTGAGGTGGCGGGGTGTCATAAACTCTCTCTCACCTCTTCTGTATAAAACCTCAGGCCAAATCCATCTCAATCATAACCTTAGACTACTTACTACAGACCACACATTGATTATCCGCGATTCTATGACCATTCTACAGCTTTCTACAGCCTTTTCAAACATCGCAGCTAGCTTCTTCTTCATTTCCCTCCGACATTGCTGTGACGTCATTGGTCAACATGCCGGGGGGGGGGGGGAAGAGGAAGCACACATCCAGATCTGTTTCCGAAAATTTTTTGTTAGTGGACAGGATTGTTTCTGGGAAGGAGAGTAAAGCTAAGATATCCAGGGAAACTGGGGTACAAGAGAGTACCTTAAGAGGACGGGTGAAGGAGGAGGCCAACTTTCGCTCCTTCATGCAGGACCTCGACGAGAAGAGCGGGCTGAGCCGCAAGAGAGCCAGGAAGGCTCAGGATCCAGCGTTGGACAAGGTTCGTTTCCTGAACTGAATCCCAATCCGTTTTTGCAGCACTGACCGACCTTGACCTTGAACTGTTTTATTCAATTCTAGGTAAATTATACGGCCATAAATCTCAAATACTCTCCCCAAAATTAAAAAAAAAAATGTATATAAAACATGATGTCGGTTATTGGCATAAATTATCTTATATTTTGTTTCATTCAATGTTGAAGACCGCTCTAGCAATGCCGCCAAAATCAGGTCACGTGACCAATGGCGGCAAGGTTCGTCTTGTTGGGTGAACGTGCCTCGCATGTTTTCCGCTTGTACTCCCTATCCGCGGTCCGTTGGTACAAGATTATATTTTATTATTACTCGCGGTTTTCTTAATATTATTGACGGATCCGCGGATAGTCGAAACCGCGGATTTTTATTTTATTGACCCCAACGGCCGCGATTTAAAAGAGTTTTACTGTATTTAGATATAACAAAGGTCAGTTTGTTGAAATGCAATGTATTTACTCGTGTATTGCAGCAATTGAATCCATTTTGTGTCACAACATCATGACCTCCCCTCCCCTCCCTCAGTGGTTGGAAATGTTCGCGCTGTGACCTCCGGGAGAACTTGTGGGTGAACATGACCGATGGAACTATTCTCTGTGGTCGCCAGTACTTTGATGGCTCTGGAGGCAATGGACATGCTCTTGATCACTTCAGAGAGACTACCTATCCCCTAGCTGTGAAGCTGGGAACCATCACACCTACCGGTGCTGGTAGGAGCATGATTCATAGTGCAGACCCTCAATGGATCTCAGCGCTTATTTTTTTTGTTGTTGTCGACAATAGTTGGCATGTCCACCCGTCATTTAGCTCAAAGGTATAATCAAAATGCAGCATGTTTTGTAATTCACAAACAAATTGTATGTCTGTCTGTGAATCTCAATGAAGATGTAAAATGAAGTGAAAACGCGTCGTTTTCAGCATCGTCGTCGCGGCTGTTGTTGGTGTTTGCTCCTTCCGTGTACTTTTATATATTTAATCTCCACCATCTTCGAAGATGGATGGAGGTTACTGTTTTCACCCCTTTCTGTTTGTTTGTTTGTTTGTGAACAGTATTACGGAAAAACTCCTCGACGGATTTCGACGAAACTTGGTGGGGGGGTTAGGTATGGTCCAAGGATCATGCCATTAAATTTTGGACTTGGTCCCCCCCCTCCCCAAAAAAAAATTGTTAGAGAAAATTTTTTTTTTGCATTTCTACATGTTTTCAGTGATTTCCAACCCCCCCCCCCAAAATTTTTTTTTACCCTCCCCCCCCCCAAAAAAGTTTTTTTTTTGCATTTCTACATGTTTTAAGTGATTTCCAATCCCCCCCCCAAAAAAAAAATTGTTAGAGAAGTTTTTTTTGCATTTCTACATGTTTTTAGTGATTTCCAACCCCCCCAAAAAAATTGTTCGAGAATTTTTTTTTTTTGCACTTGTACATATTTTGTGATTTCCAACCCCTCCCCCCCCCCCCAAATTTTTTTTGTATTTTTACATGTTTTAAGTGATTTCCAACCACCCCCCCCAAAAAAAAATGTTGGAGAAAAGAACTATAACTGTCAGCACTGTTGACATCATATTTAATGAATAAGATATAAGGTTCACTTGAGTGACCCAGCAGTATTGGCGGCGGAGGTTTTGCACTCTCCCGAGTGCTCCCCCTCTACTTTTCTATTGTTTTTCTGTATCCTCCTTCCGTATCTGTCACGCTTTACTCTAAAGGGTTCATGCTGTCGTAACGTTGGTACCGTTACTTTAAAACTTGAGGTCATGCTTTTCCCTTGTCTATCCTGGAAAGATGGGCTTTTAACAGAGGCATTTTTATGATTAACAGACACACCTTTTTGTTCCAAGTAAATCGGTTATTAGCTTTCCAATGATAACATTTTTTTTTTATTATTCTAGGACAGCAGGAACCTTTTCGAAAATAGCGTGGCCGATGCATACACGGAAGGACGGACGCTTCTCCTTTATTAAGAGATTATGTTGTACGTTGAGCCGTTCTCTTTTTCATTTAATTATTTATTTTCTGCATCCCAGACCCTGGTGCGTTTGGAAGAACAGTGCCCCATAGTAAAATATTGTGGCTGTTTGACTGTTTCCTCACAAAAACTCATAATTTCATAAACCAGAATATTTCACTCCACTTCAAGATTAAAGCCTCCCTCAACTCATCTTGAGAGGTGTTTTGGCATGTTCACTGTGCTCGTGAAGTATCGGTTGGTAAGACCAAGCAACCAGGGCGCCTTTGAAGATCGGGACATTGGAAAGAGGGGTGAAAACATCGATTTTTCTCTTGATTGTCTTATTTTTTTCCACGCCAATCCATTCCTCTTTTCTTTTTTTTTCTTGTTTTTTTTTCTTCCAGTTACTTTCAACAAATACCAGCAGAAGTAGTTTCCTTGTAATTTCCCGATTATAGTTCAGAGATGCAAGTGTGAAAGATTGACTTAAATGCATGTCTGCCTTGAGGTGGACCGTCAGCTGATGCTGATCTATTTGTAAACTTGATGTACCACATTCGGTTGTATAAACCAATCTTTTATTCAGAAAATTTCTCTTCTTCTTCCTCCTGATCTTGTATTGTGATGGCGATTGTCCACTTTTGTTCTTCTCATCTTCTCACCTTCTCTCCACCCACATTGCCAGATGTATTTTCCTACGCTGAGGATGACATGGTATTAGATCCAAACCTTGCTGAACATCTTGCACATTTTGGCATCAACATGATGAAGATGCAGAAGGTACTTATCACCATACTAACTGAGAAATCTCTTTCCGACAGCTCCCTCACTTGTGCTTTAAAAACGGCCAGGATCCATTTCTTCTCCCTCCCATTCCCCCTGTTCATTACAGACTGACAAAACGATGACAGAGCTGGAAATTGCTATGAATGAGCGTGTTGGTGAGTGGGAGACAATCCAGGAAACAGGCGTGCAACTCGTGCCACTGTTTGGGCCAAGCTATACTGGCCTGCAGAATCTTGGGAACAGCTGTTACCTCAATTCGGTGGTGCAAGTCCTGTTCAGCATCCCTGACTTCCAAAAAAGGCACTCCTTTGTGTGTTGTATGTCTGCTTATGGTTAAAGGCATTATGTGATTTAAATTGTCATTGCTTTTTCCAAACCTGCCCATTCCACTGTCCCTGCAGATATGTTGGTGGGCATCAGCGAATCATTGAGAGCTCAGTTCCCGATCCAGCGCAAGATTTTAACATCCAAGTGTAAGACCACCTATGTAGCTCTGGAGTGGACTCAGAACTGCTTGGTTGCTGGGGCATTCCATGTCAAGTGTACACACCCTCCCGACACTAATACCTCATTTTCCCCCCATATGTTGGTCATTTATTCACTTGGGTGAAAAAAACTCAAAATATACCAACTTTTAGACCTGTGGGCCCATAGGGGCCAATTTTAGGGGCCTCCCAAATTTGGGTGCCCCCGGCTGCCCCACAATCTTCCAGAGGCCATATCACACGTTGTAGTGGTCCGATTTGGCTGATCTTGGTATCAAAATGCTTGTAAAAGTGAGATCTTTCGAATCGCGTAAAGTAAAATCACTCCGAAATATTAATTCAAAAAGTTATAGGTTATAATACCCCTTCATATACTCCAACACCTCGGCATAAATGAAAATGGGATCTCAATGGGTTCAAGTGTGATGATGATTTTATTGTTCGGGGACTCGGGTGCTGGACACACAATACGCCACAATACAGAGCACAATACTTGAACACAAGATTTCCAAGACACTATATCAGTATATTGTACATAAATTTTCCACATGCACATGCAGGAACTGGAAGCGATACTAGTATGAGTAAGAGTTTTTCCAAGCATATTGTTACGGTTCTGGAAATTCACAGAACACCATACAGGTTCCCCAGAGATCAGTTATGTCGATAAGTGTGTGTTCAGATTATATTTCCCCACCGATGTTTAAAGGAAATTATTCGTGTAACCGGGCTGTGATCTTTGAGGTAGTGTTTTTCTTATGCTATCTTTATTTTGGACCAACCGCTTCACAACAACCGCCTTCACAACAACCACCTTCTCCACAACTGCCTTCACAACAACCACCTTTTCCACAACCGCCTTCAGAACAACCACCTTCACCACAACGACATCTCGCCATCTCCTAAACCACATCTCGCAACATAACCAACAACGAACAGCATCGCCTCACCTTCATCTCCATTGCTCCGCCATATTTGCGCCAGCCACGGCGAATTCCCCACGAACAACATCTCTGCCACCAGACGCGGGGACTCCCAAGTTGGGGCGAGGGCCGATGATTCCTGCAAACTTCCGCGGGAGCTGATGATTTCTACCACGTCCGCTCTCTCCGAGCTTCGTGTCAAAATCGGATCAAAAGATCAAAAGGGGCGGAGCCAGCAGGGGGTCAGAGGTCGGAGGGGAGAGATCAAAACCTCGCCTCACGGACTCCATATAAAGGTGCGCTGAACGCCAAGCAAGCAGTCTGTCGGGGTTCGGAGTCTGTCGGGGAGGCCTAAGACTGTATTGAGCAGCTGGCCACATTCCCTGTACAACACCTGCATTTGTTTCAAGTGTTGTGGTTTCCCACCCGTCGGCGTGCGGGCGACTGCTTCTAGCCAATGGCGGCCGCTCCCGCCCACCGAACGGGCAAACCAAGTCGCAGCTTTCGGATCAACGCCGAAATCCAGCTACGGGTGTGTTTTTAATCACACTGAAAATCCCCGGCATTTCTGTCTGCGCGCATAATTAGGTAAATCGACAATTCGGCGATCGGATCCTGTCGCGCGTGGACAGAATAGCTGGCTGATTTTCGGTGTGATTAAAAACACCCTTAGCTGGATTTCGGCGTTGTTCCGAAAGCTGCGACTCGGTTTACCCGTTCGGTGGGCGGGACCGGCCGCCATTGGCTAGAAGCGGTCGCCCGCACGCCGATGGGCGGGAAACCATAACAATATTATAGTCGATTTTTTGCCAACCAATGTTTTACTTGACAGCTGTTTCTTTTTTACTGATTGTGTAGGTTCTACCTGTAGCAGTTTTTGGTTCTACAAGAAAGAAGTATATCAGAAATGTCTAAAATTCAGTGATCTTCAATGTCAGGAAAAAATAACTATTTGCGGGCCTGTTTGGATGAAGAAAATTCACTTTCACTTCATGAGTGTCCTGAAAGGCTTCCATGATGCAGGCAAGCCACCATTTTCCATCATAGTGCACTGTGACATAACCTGAGAGTTTCCCGTTAAAAGTTGGTGTAGATTTTGAAATAGCTGACTCGATACGGTGTTCCTCGCTAAGCCTGAATTCGCGTACTTGAAGAGCAGTTTCTGAAATAGGGATGAAAGCATGAAGTTTTTGAGTTCCAGCTATGGTTTTGGCCGTTTTTAACCTTTCTTCCAGAATTCGTTCTTCCTCGTCATACGCCTCGTGGATCCCGTAACCGAAATTCATTTCATTCAAACCATTTTCAGCAAAGGTGAAAAGATCTTTTGGAGAAATAATTTGACTGTCATAAGTTATACGCAGGCTCTCACGTGTTGCTTCTCGTTTGCCTGTACCTCCCACGCCATCTGAAGGGCCCTTGCCATGACTTGTGGCAAAAAATGCCATTCTGTGTCAATACTATACTCTGATTTGTGACGACATAGGTTTATGAAGGCTTTACAATTCTTATATTGGCCAGTGCAACCGTCTGAGAAATAGTAAAGTTTCCTTACATTTCCAAAGCTGGATTTCAAGTGTTCAATGAGCATTCTTTTGAAGAGGTGGACTGAGACAACGTCGTGAGTATTGCATTCTGATATAATCGTGAACGAATCGTGGTTTAATTTGCCATCGTCCGATTTGAAATCGTAAAGCCAGGGGTGAATTGTCGCTTGATAGCAGTTCCAATGGAATCCTTGGGCCGCATCCTGTACGACAAACGGATAGTTCTCTGAGAGGTCTCCAATAATGACAAATTCTCCTTCAACGATTTCATCTTTCTTATTTTTCAGAAACTGAGATTGGGCCTTGGCAATGAAGTCGTGTCTCACTAATTTCACCACGCGTTCACACAATCGATTAATGAATTCTTGCAAAGGCAGGACCATGGAGCTCAGTTCAGATCTGTTGGTGGATGTCCACCGTTTAAACTGAATTTCATCAATATCTTCTAGTTCATAAGCACTCAGTAGCTCGGTTTTGAAGTCTTCAATTGATGGGCAACTTTCACAAGTTCTGAAATAACATGCCGGTTGTGCTGGGTTACAAACTATGCGTGCTATCACATGATGATAGCTTGGAAGTTCGGCTATCTGTGGCATTTTGGAACCAAACATCATGAGTTTCACGTTTTGATGTATCGTACATACACATACACTGTATGTACTGCCTGAACCGGCTAGGCCACACTCCGAGGGACGGAGCATGGCGAACTTTGCGAATCCAACTTTCAAGCCAGGGTTCTTCTCTTTTAATTTCTGAAACAGTTCCTTGAGATTGTTTCGTACCAGGCGCTTTTGAATTTTGTCTTTTCCATGTTCATTCCTGACCACCACACAGTCCTTTTTTCCCGGCATTATTCGACTGACTTCATCACTTTGGTAAAATTCGGTTACGGCGGATTTCACTTCGTCAGGCAATATTTTACCCTGTTTGGGATTTGGAGACTATAGCATACCAT
Source organism: Eptatretus burgeri (assembly GCF_056783735.1). Taxonomy (NCBI): domain Eukaryota; kingdom Metazoa; phylum Chordata; class Myxini; order Myxiniformes; family Myxinidae; genus Eptatretus; species Eptatretus burgeri. Next base: position 127,406,230 of record NC_140964.1, on the reverse strand, counting down.
TTTCTTTCTCTCAATTTTTGGCTTGCACAGCCATTCTTTGGGAGCAACTGAATTCACTAATCATCCCTCTGATGCTCATATTCCAAGCAAATATTGTCAGTATACGTATTTGCTCTGAACGGCTCTAAACAACGGATTTTTCTTTCAGGCTTTTGATCACCTCTGGCATGCAGTTTTCATCACATTTTGACGCTGTATTTTGTGTTTTCTCCGCAGTGCTTGGTCCAGCAACTAGTTCTAATTTCTTTCGCACAGAATCTTCCACTTTACTTCGCTTTTCAGGAACGTACCCTGGGTTCCTTTCTGCCTTTCGTTTGTCGAATGGGCTTTCGCCTATCATCGACAACGACTGGTTTAATAGGTCAACTTCTGCTTCTCGCTCAAAAACCTCCTCATCCTCATCTGTTGAAATAGATTCTGCAATGACTTCGATAGTACCTTCTGATGATAATTTCGAACTGGTCGAAGATGATTCTTCAATACGCTCTGGTGACAACTGAGTTTTTTTTCTGCACGAAGTACAAAGTCTGTCATCTTTTTTTCACCTTTGAAGAAAATTTCATCAACATATCATTTGACACATTGCAAAGATATTTTCGTTGTTTCGTTTTATGGCAGCTGAACGGATCACAATAGTATTTTTGGATTTCTTTGCGATCTTGTCGCCATGCTTACTGCAAAATATGCAAAAACTGAGATTATCCCATTTATAACTTAATTCGATGATGGTTATACAAAAAATGTACACTTAAAAATCAATAGACACAATAGGCAGAATAATATTTCGCAAATGATGCAATATATATCGATACAATAGTCCAGAGATGATGATTGTCAATTTCAGACATAAAGTCGCCTGCCAGCAGGTGACGTCATTGGAACGATGACTGCAAACGTCGCCCAATGTTGAATCAAGAATTAGTGATATGTGGACCCCGAACAATAAAACCATCATCACACTTGAACCCATTGAGATCCCATTTTCATTTATGCTGAGGTGTTGGAGTATATGAAGGGGTATTCTCACACGAAAAAATCGGGATCATCGGTTTGGCTGGGGGGGGGGGCCCATGGTCAAAGGGCGCCCCAAACTATACCTTTTTCAATTACTGTTTTGGAGTGATTTTACTTTACGCGATTCGAAAGATCTCGCTTTTATGAGCATTTTGATACCAAGATCATCCAAATCGGACCACTACAACCTGTGATATGACCACTGGAAGATTGTGGGTCAACCGGGGGCGCCAAAATTTTGGGGCCCCGATGGGCCCCCAGGTCTGAAAATTGACACATCATGTTTTACCGTGGATACAAACACTTGCACAAAAAAAAGAGTGAAATCTCAGACGATGTGTCAAAATTTCGCTGAAAAATGTGTACACTTGACATGGAATGCCCCTGCTGCTATTTACATCAAGTTCTGCCAAATTTTTTTTTTTTATTATTTTAAGAATAAATGTGACCCTCCAGTACAAAACCAGTCGGAAGTCGCAAAAATTCAATATTGAGTTATTGGGTTTATTTGAAAGCCCATAAAATAAGCTTCACAACAGTGTATCATACATGGTGGTCCGGCACAAAATGACCGAGATATCTTACGATGAAGTTTTACAACACACGTTATTGGGAAAATCGAAATAACTGGATATTAGCTTCTGGAGTTTGAGAAACAAAGTCCTTAGCAACGTATACTAGTAATAGTTTCTCAAACTCCAGAAGCTAATATCCGGTTATTTTTATTTTCCCAATAACGTGTGTTGTAAAACTTCATCGTAAGATATCTCGGTCAGTTTGTGACGGACCACCATGTATGATACACCGCTGTGAAGCTTATTTTATGGGCTTTCAAATAAACTCAATATTTAATTTTTGCGACTTCCGACTGTTTTTGTACTGGAGGGTCACAAATGTCTTTGGCAAGAAAGCAGGTTGGCTTCAAAAAATATTATGATTGTTTGTCTATATTTGGTTAGGGGAATGTGGGTGATGCTGTTGCCTTGAATCATTCTCAAAGGGGTACCAATGCAGACAGGGTTATATCTAGTTGTGTTTCAAATGTTCATCCCCCCACTCCACTGATTCCCTGAGCTGCAATGGAGGAGGAACTTTTTAGTTTTGTTTCCTCACCTGTTTCAATGCAACGTAATTAATGTGCTTGAATATACATGACTGGATACTTGTTCCACGATTCGAATGCGAGAGACCACAGTAGATGTAAAATGTTGCTTCTGGGATGCCCATTCAAATGAATAGGGAAAAGGGGAAAAAACTATCTGACTCAAGCGGCTAAAGCTCAAAATGGGAGACTCGCTTCCTCCCCCTTCCATACAAACAAATGAAAAATTGAGACTTGCTGATTAAAGCACTTCTTCCCCCCAACATAATCACAGTCCTTTCATATTTTCTTTATACTCAAAGAGCGAACCAACGAATAATTTTTCTTGTTCTACTTTATTTAGGGAATAACTTAATTTTCTTATAACATTCATTTCTATCAAGTATATTCACAAAGAATAACTTGCAACTTGGTTCTTGGTTTAAGTATCTTTGTTGAGCAGAGATGAAATGATAAACTTCTCTTGATGCTTTTGTTTGACCACTTCCTGAGCCACATATCATTTTGAGATTGTAATAAATTGTTTTTCCATTGTGCAATTGATAACCATCAAAGTTTTCAGTCCATTCAAGGATATTAATTTTTTTTCTTTACATCCTCCAACTTATTTGTCGTTAAATTCATCCGCTTATTTGTTTTATCTACTTTTATCCCGGTTATTTCTTCAATAAGACTTATTTGATATTTCTCACATTCATTATGTTTCCCATTTAAATACCAAGGCTGATTACATCTCCACTCTTTGGTTTGAAAAAAAACTTGAAAAAAATGCTTGGTTCTATCATTTATAAATTAGTCAAAGACTGCGGAAGCCCGTTAAAAACCCCAACCCAATATCTTGACACTTAAATATCTCAACACTTGTACTTCTAACCACAATGGAGACTATTGATTCCATTCTCTAATATATATCTATATATATATATATATATATATATATATATATATATATATATATATATATATATATATATATATATATTTTATTATCAAAAGCTCCTAATGCTTTCTTGTTTACCTCTTCTGTATATAATTGGTTTATAACTTCTTATTGTATTCATTTTTCTGTACTCGTCCTTCTGTAAGGTTAAACAGTTGTAATAATGTTTAAAGTTTATTGTTTCCTTGATTATATTTTTCTTTATTCCCTTTAGCTTTTTATCACACCTTTCAATATTATTATTATTATCAATATACTTATAAGCATAACACTTTCATCTCAATCCTATAAATTCACTCATTACCTTCCCGCCCAATTCATCTTTAAACTTACCAATAACCTTTTTATTCTTTGATGAAAACAACACATCACCTGACTTATAATTAATTACTTTCATCATATATATCAATATTATCAATCATATCCTCATATACATCACTTGTCTTAATTTCTAATATAAAACTATCTGTATCCATACATAACAATGATGCATTATCCTTATACTTTGGTTTTAAATTATTATAGTAATAGTCATACATTAATGACTTTGACAAGTCAAGAATTGATGTTCCGATATAAATAGGTTTATCCATTTCAATACTCTTTTTTTCAAATGAATAGCACAAAAGTTTTCTGAAAACACCTCAGTTCGCTTAAAACTTGATCTATTAATTAACTTTGAAACCTGTTTCCAAGATGTAGAAAGTCTTATGTTTTGTCGATTCCTAACATTTTCCATTGTCTTTCCAAATACAGCATTATTCATTAATTTATAAAAGTCCTTCTCAAAATCTGTTTTTGCTTCTGTTCTCCTTTTTGTATTAAAATCAAAATATTTCTTCAACCAATGACTTTTCAAAATCCTCTGAATTGTTCTAACTTTCAACCGAGCAGATAAATATTGCCTCAAGTTCCTTTGATGCAAAACATAACTTTCTTAATCATTTAATGTAGTCAGTAGTTTTTCTGGAGATTTACCTTTTATATTAAATGAATGTTGGTGTTCACTTAACCATTCTTTTCTTGGACTTTCTTTATCAGGGGCAGAGGGTAAGTCTTTATGTTTGTTTTGAAGTTCTTCTGGATATTTTAAATCAACCTCAAAATAATATCCAACTTCATCTTCATCCAATTCTTTTTGAGAGGAGATAACAATGTCTTGTAAAACGTTTTCATAATGTTTTTCTTTAACTCGTTTAAGTTTTCCATAAGGTAAAGATTGAGACATAGCCCACCCATGCAAATTGTTAGCATCATAATACATCAGGTAAGAGTTGTCCTCATTCTTATTATAATCAGGAAGATATTTGTTATTTGCTTTAGCATATCTCTGAGAACATACTTGAGATATTCCTCCTCTTTTAGCCTCCTCTATCATTAAAAGAATATCTAAATCGCTGATTAATTCCAAATCCTGTTTCGTCATTTTTAACATGGCACTGCAAGCCAAACCTGTGGCTGTGTAATAGTGAGTGGGGTCTAATCCATAAGAATTTTTATTTTGACAGACTGTTCTAAAAGTCTCAAACACATCAGTCAATAATAGTACATCATTTTTAAGATACAAATCATGATATTCTCCTAGATTCTTTCAGTAAACTTCTTCCAAACCTTTATAGCTTGTGTATAATCTCTATCGGAAATATGAGTTTTATTATCCCCCGCCGCGTGGCGGAAGGGGGATATTGTTATCACCCGGGTCGTCCGTCCGGCTGTCTGTCTGGCTGGCTGGCTGGCTGGCTGGGCGTCAACATTTATGGCGTCAACATTTATAGCTGTGAGTGCGATAACTCATAAACTGTTCGCCATATCGATTTGAAATTTGGGTCACACATGTACCCCCTGAAAAGGAAGAACCCTATTGATTTTGGGCGTGGCCAGATCCAAGATGGCCGACTGGGGCGGCCATCTTGAAAAAAATGTTTTTTCGCCATATCGATTTGAAATTTGGGTCACACATGTACCACCTGAAAAGGAAGAACCCGATTGATTTTGGGCGTGGCCGGATCCAAGATGGCCGACTGGGCAGCCATCTTGAAAAAAGTTTTTTGTAATAAATGGAAAACCGCTTATCTGATTTCAATTATTTTTCAATGGCGGGGGATTCCCCATCTCTGGTATATTTCAACTTGCTATAGAAACTTTCCCTTGAAGGAAGTTGTGTTTCTTTAAACTTCTCAAATGAATCCACAGTCAAATGGATATATTCCCTTTTGTGATAAGAGATCAATCTCTTCTTGATTTGAGAAATGTGATTTAAGATTCGGTAAGTTTTTAATATTTGATGCTAAGGTAGACAATGGACTTTCCATAAACTTGAATGTGTCAAGAAATCTGATATGGGTTATGGGGGATGTTTGAATTGTTTTTGTGAATGAGATGTATTTTTGATCTGTGTTCTGAATGGCAGAAATATCTCCAGATGTCTTTGAAAGTTCATTTATAAATAGATGTGTGTCATAGTGAGCATTGTTGTGAAGAAAGACAGGAATAAAATTTGGAGGCTTGTAATTACGATCACAACGGGAATGAGCTGGACCTCTATATTTACCAGTAAGATGACAATGATCCCTAACTTTGACCTCTCCCTCAATTTTGTCCTCACAAATATGACAGATACTGTTCTTCCTAAATTCCTTTTTCTCTCCCTTTGTTAATGACATTGGTTTATAGGTTTTAACCATTATTTCTCTTCGTCTAATGCAGTCTTTTTCCAATCGTCTTACAAACTCCTCTGAGGCATCTTCTCCTCTATAAAGTTCTAACTTGTATTTATCACCAACAGATAATTTGATGTAATAACAGAAACCACAAGGAGTACGTTTTTGATATTTATTTGGATTTGGAGAAACAGTACGGTATCTATCTTTTCAAGGATACTTTCAAAATCGGCAGATATCACAAATGGATGTTTGTTTGATTTGTTGTAATCTCTGAATGATATTTTCTTTCCTATTTTGGACCTTTAAATGCCCCATCCGTGTTTTCAATGGAGAATTTAGTGGCACCTTCCCTTTCTTCATTGTTCTTGTGTTTGCATGATTGAAGATGTTTATTATGATATATATATATATATATATATATATATATATATATATATATATATATATATATATATATATATATATAAATATCATTATCACATCTATCACAATGTTTTGTTTCTTGGTCAAGTGGAGATATTTGTCTGAAAAGATTGAATGTGTGTTTGTTGGTTTGAAGGTGTTTTTTATAACATTTATATTTGTGATTACAAATATCACAGTATGTTGTGTTCACCATATTTATATAACAAAACTTTGCATAAACTATAATTTTCTTGATGAAAATTCCGTTTCATTTATAGGTGAATTTGTGCTCAAAACCATTTTATCCACCAACTTTTTAAACTTAATAAATACAATGTATCAAGACACAAAAGACGACTTTCAATCAATCTCTACATTTGTAAAAGATACTGAGAAATATGTCGAGGATGTAAAATTGAATAAAGATAAATATAACAACTATTGGATAAAAACGATTATGGTTCATATTATGAATTCTTCAATTTCCTTCAGTGGAAGCGCTTTTAGTATATCTGGAAGAACATCAATTAAAGTAGCTCTAACAAAAGTTTCTCCTCTCCTTCTGGCAATATATTCAAAACTAGAAAAAGTATCAAAAAAGAAAAACCTTATGGATGAAGCTTTAGAAAGAAAATATAAGACCATCTGCAATATGCAAGGAAAAATTTGTATCTTTTTTTTCAACAACCCTAACGATGTAAATCTTGATGAAATAAAGGATGTTAATATATCAGGTGAAATGACATTTTGTTCAGTCGTAGTTAAGGACCATTTTAAAATTACCTTTAATATAAAAAATGTAGTAGTTGGATCTGTTAATGAAAAAAAGTATTTTGATATTGATGGTAATGTTTTTTGTTCCAATTAAATATGAGTCATTATTCAACTGAAGATTTTGAAGATTATGAGAGTGATGATAGTATCTCTGTTGGAACAAATTCAGCTGCTGATGGCTGTGGCAGCCATTTTCCACTGCCATCAAAAATTTGAGATGGCCCAATATTCAAATCTGTTCATAATATGATAGGCTACTGGTGTGCCAAATTTGGTGCTTTCCTCACAAAATGCACAATTGTTATGCTAAGTTGCCCCACTACAAGATTAACAATAGAAATGAATGTTAAGTACGAGGGTGATAATGCACCTTTTCTTGCAAGGGAAGAGACTGAACAATTCCCTGGTCTCTGGTTGGAACCAATTCTCTGGTCGGGGCAGAGTCTGTCCCAGGTAAGACTGAATATTGCTTTGAGGATTGGAAAGTGGGTGTATCCCCTCACCCCCTCCTCATTCCACACATACTATCTGTGATAACGACCTCCCTCCCACTCCTCTAAAATCTTTTATCTTCCCCTGATACTGCTCTTCCCAGATTACTTTGAGGTTGAGTGGCATTAATTGTACACGAAACAAGTATGCTGCTTTTTCTTTCTGAATGTCATTCGTGAGACAGCTTGTTTTTTCCCTACAATCAAACAGTGTCATTGTAATTCCCTTGATGCTCAGTTCCAGAAGCTTAGAATCCAAATATTAGTCTTGTGGCCTTCAGTCAAATTTGAACCTTCAACTTGTGGGATACGAGTCCATTGTTATCACCATGACAATTATACTTTTTTGATGGGGGAAATGGTGGCGGTTTGAGGAAGTAATCACTCAAATGGGTCGCATAAGTAAACTATCGGGAATTGTTTGTTTTAGGGCCAAACTGGGACATGGCTTGTTGTCGGGAGTCTATTCGAAGCCACCACCAAATGATGCAACAGAACAGGTATGACCTCGTATGATTTCAGGATGGCAATTTTAGTTCATCTTTCTTGATTGCTTTTCTTCATGTACGGCATCCCAAATGTTTGACTTGTCCAATGTACTTTGGACACTATGTCCCAGATAATATATATATATATATATATATATATATATATATATAATTATATTTATACATATATTTATATTTCATTGTATAAAAATAACTTTCCCACCAAGTTCGTCGATCATTCGCTTTCCCACCAAGTTCGTCGATCATTCGCTTTCCCACCAAGTCCGTCGATCATTCGCTTTCCCACTGTACCATTTTTATTATTTTATGACATCAGGAATCCTTTGGAATAAAGCTGGATGGACGTTTCTCAATTTTGTGAGAGATATATTTATTACAAAGGTATAAATTGTTTGGCTGATATTTTTTTACCCCAATGACTGCCCTGCGGCATATGTTGGAGGGTTGGGTCGTTTCTTTTTTCAACCCTTTTCTATGGGGTTTGTGGGAACATTTATTGGAGGAAATACGCTATGTATATATGCATAGTCGTGGCCAAAAATATTGGCACCCTTGCACTTTTTTTCAAATAATGCACCATTTCCAGAAAATCGTTGAAATTAAAAAATATTTTGCCGTCCACAAATGTATTTCTTTGGTTTGCAGTGAAACAAAAAAAAAAAAGCTGGAAAAATTACTAAATCTTCACCGATTCCACACAAAAATCCGAAAAATGGCCTGGACAATATGCACCTTTTCGAAATTGTTAGAAATAATTCGTTTTCAAGCAAGTGATTCTCCTTTACCTTGGTATTGAACTCACCTGTTGTGAGTTGCAGGTGCCTGCAATATATAAATCACTCATTCACCCAGTTCGAACAGAGAAAAGGAGTCATTGTGCTGTTTTATGTCACTGTGTGTACCACAATGAGCATGGAGTAAAGAATGAAAGAAAATCACAGAATTGTCTGAGTAGGTCAAACATAAGATTGTAGCCAAGCATGGACAATCTCAAGGCTACAAGTCCATCTCCAGAGACCTTGATGTTTCTGTGTCCACCGTACACAATGTTATCAGGAAGTTTAAGGCCCATGACATTGTAGCCAACCTCCTGGGACATCACCACAAGAGAAAACTTCATCAGAGATTCTTGGGAAGGATTGTTCGAATGGTGGAGAAAGCACCTCGATCAACTACCAAACAGATTCAAGTTGACCTTCAGACACAAGATACGATAGTTTAAAATCACACCATCCGACGCCAACTCGATGAAAGGGGGGGTTCTATGGTCGGAGACCCTCGAGGACCCCACTGCTGAGAGAGAGACGTAAGAAAGCCTGACTGGAGTTTGCCAAAACACACCTGAGCAATCCAAAATTCTTCTGGGAGAATGTCCTGTGGACAGATGAGACCAAATTATAATTAGAGCTTTTTGGGAAAGCACATCATCTCTATGTTTACAGAAAACAAAATGAAGCCTTCAAAGAAAAGAACACCTTCCTACAGTCAAACATGGAGGAGGTTCAGTGATGTTTTGGGGTTGGCACTGCCTCTGGCACTGGGTGCCTTGAATGTGTGCATGACATCATGAAATCAGGAGATTAACAAGGCATTTTGGAGCACAATGTTCAACCAGTGTCAGAAAGCTGGGTCTCCATCGAAGGTCATGGGTCTTGCAGCAGGATAATAACCCCAAACACACTTCAAAAATCACCCAGGAATGGTTCAACACAAAACGCTGGATTGTTCTGAAGTGGCCAGCAATGAGTCCAGATCTAAATCCCATTGAACATTTGTAGGGAGATCTGAAAACAGCAGTTGGGAGAAGGCACCCTTCAAATCTGGGAGAACTGGAGCAGTATACAAGAGTGGGCCAAACTACTAGTGGAGAGGTCTAGGAAGTTCATTCATGGCTATAGGAAGTTCTTGACTGCAGTTATTTTTGTCCAAAGGTTGTGCTACCAAATATTGTTGTGGGCCGGGTATCGGCGACGAGCACGACCGATAGATGGAGCAGTAGTCGGCTCCACCGAACAACCGGAATCTAGATCGTACCTTTCCGATAACTCCGAAGGTACGGGTCCCTTACAGGACCATGAATCGTCAATAATTCAACCGCGTGGGACAGGGTTATTTGCCAAACTTCAAAATACCTACAAGCCCACGTGGCGAGCTACCGAGGAATTCACACCCTCGACGGAGCTAGAACGAGACGAGCCGTTACCGTGCTCAACCCGTGCGTAACCCGAGCGGATGGTTACCGAGGTCCCGTCGGTCCAAATGCACAACTACGGCAGCAACGGCCTTTTTAATCCACCAACACGCACCGTGCTAAACCAATGAAGAAAACACAGAAATGTGCTGATACATTTAACAGGGGATTTATTTATAATGGGGGTGGGGGAGGGAACACACAAGGAGCAGAGTTAAACCGACGAAAAGAAATGCAAGTATGTACAAGGCACTAAAACAATTCTACTTGAAGACGGGCCCACAGACACACACGCGCACACACAAATACCCAAAAGAAGTGATGGCCGCGGCCTTTATTCGACCCTTCAGCTCGGGAGGGAAGGTGAGCTGAAGGGGAGAACCTATCTTGCACCTCCCCGCCTCGTGCGGTTTTCGATGATCCAGTTCAGTGGGACTCGAACCCGCAACACAATGCAATGATGGACGCCGGCCGGCGCGAAGGTAAACCAGACAGAACGCCGGCAGGCCAGACGAGACGACCAGGCGATGAGGCTCACAAGGTGACCAGGCGACGCCACCTTGACGTTTCAGCCAGAATTCCCCGAACGCTCCTGCCATGAGCACACCGTCTCTCTAACGCTGCTTCAGACAACCACACTTTCTCCTCAGGAGGGAAAGGCTTCTTCTCCTGGCCACTCGCCTCCTCATTGGTCGGACCCATCCCGCGATTCCCTGGCTGTCCTCCATTGGACAGGCCCACGGTAGGCAGGTCAACTCCCACCCTTCTGGGCGGAGTCCCGATCGGAGGCGTTTGTGACTCCGCCCACCTCCTCGCCTTCGGCCATGTGCGTAATGGTGATGGTGTCGAGTCGGAAACGGGGCGGGTGAAACGCCCGCTCCTTGCCGATTGGCCAAAGAGGGACGCCATCTCTTTGTTCGACTCCGCCCACGCACGCGCTTGCTGGTGAGCGCACGAAGAATGCCACGAGCAGAGTGTTGTCGTGTGAAAGTGATGGTGGGCATTGTTGTCGTTGATGTAAAAATCCAAACTATCAAAATAACTGCAGCGCATGAACATTTAATTCCCATTAGACTTTGGACGGGACCCTAACTAGAAACACGTATTTACCGATATAACTGTTCTATAAGCACCTGAATGCTGAGTGCAGTCAGCTTCCAAATTCGTAACAATATTAAGTCGAGGGTGTTAATAATTTTATCAATGCCATTTCTTTTTATTTTCTCATTTAAAAGGATATCTGAAGTTCTTAATCAAAAACAAACGTTCTTTTAAATTAACAGTGAAATAAAGAATTGTGGAGACAAAATACTTTTGTCAAGTTCAACTTATTTTTGGAGAAAATTGTGAGCTATTTGAAAAAAGTGCAAGGGTGCCAATAATTTTGGCCATGACGGTATATGTGCATGTATAATGAGTGCTATGTATAGCAATGATAACCTGTGTTGAAAGCCACTTTCCGCTGTGCACTCATTCCTTTGGATGGTTGTTGGACAGGATATATATATATATATATATATATATATATATATATATATATATATATATATATATATATATATATATATATATATATATATATATTACATACAAGTGGGGTCACCCGATGAAGATCATGGAATTTGGATGAGTAAACCGTCAAAAAGATTGTTGTTTACATCTGCAGCAACAGTTAACTCCGGAGTGCAACACTGCAATGATGGGCCAAATGGCCCCAGCTCTTTGTCATCCGGGATTGTGCGACCACTCGTAACACTCAGTTTCGTACCTCAGAGACTGGCGACCCTTTGTATATCCATTTTTACATGCTGCATTTGGAAAATAAATATTTAAATGGAATGGTTTTGATTCCAGACAAGGAGTTGAAGGCATACTCGGAGACTCAAAAGCCGAGTTCTGCTCCTCTCCCCACCGAGGGGGCTACCCGACACATGATGCTCAATCACTCAAAGCACCATCATTTTATGTTTTCGCATCAATTTCATTAAGAATTTGGTTTTTAAGATTTTATTGTAACCTTGACCTTCGTGTGTGAAAACTATGCGGTCGAGGAAATTGGCCCATGGATTTGGAAACGTAGAAGCAACAAACATATTCACTCTCATATGTGTATACTCTCAGGGTTCCCCCCCCCCCCCATCATTTTTTGGTTTGTTTGTTTGTTTTTGAATTGCAGTATGACATTTAACTCTTCTTCCAGCATGAACTTGCCACATTTCCTATTCTTGTGTTATGATCCATATTGGATGTGCAGCCTGAACAGACGGGGATCCCACCTCGGATGTTCAAGAACCTCGTGGGAAAAGGACACCCGGAGTTTTCTACGAACCGGCAACAGGATGCTCAAGAGTTTTTCTTGCATCTCGTAAACCTTATTGAGGTGAAGGCATGCATGTTAAGAAAGGGAATGGAAACCATTTATAAACTTTGCACATGGTTGGTGATGTATTATAATAAGTTAATGTAAAATACAGCAGCCAGGGGTGTATGTTCATGCTTTTATTTTGATTGTATTTTATACACATATCGAGGCTCATGGAGGAGGTAGAGTTTCAGAGTTCATGTCCTGTTTTAGTTGTTTCTTGTATGTTGACTCATTCTTTGGCCTTTTGTATGCCTGAACGGTGCTAATTCTACATTTTTATCACGTGAAGTGAAAGCGGGGTTAAGCGATCGGTCGCGTACGTATGTACGTGTCCGCATTTTGTTGAGCGTACATCGAAAACCGTTCACCGGAGGAAATTGAACTTTTACCACATTTTTACACGACCATTTGATATTGTGCAAATTGAGTGCACATCGGAAGTTTTCAAAGTACAATTTGTACACATTTACCTCAGGAAGTGCAGGTAGATGCAATTACATATTTGCTGCCACAAGAGTTGGCTTGCACTCAGGGCTGCCGAGAGCCAGAATTGTCCCCAGGGCAATACCAATTGTAGGGCCTCCTTCATCTTGGACCCTTCAAACTTTTTTTTTTTTTTAAACAACCTATACGTAAGTTTCCGTGTTTTCATTATCAGAAACACATGGCGTGTTTAAGGGATACTGGGGTGTTATTCACTTATTCCTCCATGCAGATGTGTTTGACCCACTTCATCTGGATGGGGTGTGGCCAAAACTCCCATGTTAATTTACGTAATTACATCATTACTGCGATTGTGATTATGTAAGTTGTTCCCACGGTCATTTATTTTTTGAGTGAGGGTGTCACTATCCATGGCAATGGCATGCCGGGGAATCGCCCTGAGTGGCTTGGAGGATGACACAAAACACAATTGCCCCCCAGTGTTTTATCATCACAAATGATCATTATATGAAACAATTTTAAGGAATAATTACAGGCCTCTATTAGGTCTGGGCACCGGGGTAGTTCCCCTGCCTGTCCCCTCCCCCCTCCCCCCTCGGCGCCCCTGCTCGCACCAAGTCATTCTAAAGACTTCAGGTGGTAAGTACTGTACTCTACGAATACCATGTAGTTCCAACTGCAATTCAAGTTCATCCCATGAATTTTTTTATCCCTGCATTATAATATGACACTGCTGGTGACAGACATTTTGGAGATTTCATCAAAAGGTTTCTGCTGTAATTTTATTTGTTTAGATGTCTTTAACATTGTTTTGTTGAACGGTATGGTTGTGTTCACAAGGATGTTATGATGACATGCTGCATGTTGCATCATCCTTGTTAAGTCGATTTCTGTTTTTATCGGTGAGCTTCAGCTGTTTTATTTGTGGCATTGCATTCATTCGGAATTGGCATGTCTACCCATCACTTCGCTGATGGATTTCATCAAAATATAGCTCAGCGTGTGTGTATCTGAGTCTCAATGAGGATGCAAAAAGGAAGTGAAACGTGTGGAAAAAAAAAAAAAGACATTTTATAACACATAGTTGTTGCTGCTGTCATTGTAGCTCTGGCTGCTGCTGTTATTGTTGGTGTTGTTTGTGTGCTCCTTCTGTGTCTGTCACCCTTTATTCGAAAGCAGGGGTGGGAAACAATTTGTTTTTTCTCCTCTCCATGGATGTGGCCAGTCGATCACAGAACTTGCCACTTTAATGAAACAGAAAATTTTCATAAAATAATTTTATTTCAGGATTCTTATGACTCTCAAGGTAAATTATAAACACAACGTAAAAAGACCCAAAAAAAAAAACCTTTTTCGAAATTACAAAAGTGTGAAGTTTTAATGAGAGATTTGGCATTCTTTTTCTCACCAATTCAAGAAACTTCAGCTCCAAATTCGAACTCAACGCACATCTCGGTTCTGCTTCCAGATTTATATCAATGACGTGAAATTCAGTTTAAAAAAAAACACTATCAATGATTCTATGAGTTGGCCACACATTTTTGCGAAATGTCCACACATGCCCATTGGTCAATGGGTTGCCCACACATGTTCTCAAGGGTTCTTGCTGTCCGACTGTTGGAATCGCAACATGGAAGCTCTGAATCCTGCTTCGTTCTCTTCCATCCTGGAAAGACGGGCTTTTAAAATGGGCATTTGTATGATTGGACCAGCGGTTCCCAACCTTTTCTATGCCCCACACCCCAAGGAAATGTTGGATTAATGTTCGCACACCCGACAAAAGTAATATCACATTTGAAGATGAAGAAGTCTAATTTATAATTTTTGAACCACAAATTGAACCACGTACAATACTGCGGGTGAACAAATTGAACTTAAAAAATAAGCTTTTAACTCGGTGCATAAAATGCAAGTATAAATTGAGAAATTCCATTCTAATTTATTCAGAAAAAATTGTAAACAGTAAAATCAATCCCAATTGTGAACATAAAATTCAATGACTTCTTTGCTCCTGCTTCTCATTCACGATTTTGTCAAAACGTGGAACTTTTTTGCTGACTGCGATCCGTAGGTCTGCCTGTGGATTCAGGCGATTCCTAGATTTTGTCTTGATTGACAAAAGAGAACTGAATCCACATTCACACAAGTATGTCGTTGCAAATGGAATGAGGACACGGAGTGTTTTTTTCCACCAAGTCTTGGGAACATATCCAGCGCTGCACACCAAAACTCCTCCAAAGTCTTGCTTTCAAATTGCATTTCAAGAGCTTGACTTGTCTGCAAATCAATAAGATCTTCCTTCAGCTCTTCAGCATCTGACATTTTCTCCAAATTATAGGAATATGGATTCATGATCCATTCTTCTGAAATCTTCAGGTTTCCAGCAGCAAAATATCCATCAAACGATTCTGACAGCATTTCCAAATGAGTCACAATTTCTTCACGCACAGTTGGAGTTATGGATCCAGCATCATCAACCATCTCTTCCAGTGAAGGAAAATTTGAGAGACTGCCTCTTTCCATCCTTCAACGCCAAAGATGTAACTTTTCTTTGAGGGAATTCAACTTTTCACAAGCCTTCAATATGTTTATCCCTTTTCCTTGAAGATAAATACTCAGGTCATTCATGCGAGTGAAAATGTCAGCTAAGTAAAGCCAGCATTTGGGCGAATTCCTGTGATGCCCCAACCAGATCACATTCACGCTCCTCAGGAAAACTTTGATTTCTTCCTGCAGTTCAAAGAAGAGGGTTAATGCTTGTCCTCGTGACAACCAACGGACATCTGTGTGGAAAAGCAAAACTGAATGCTCACAACCCAGGTCCTCACAAAATGATTTGAAGATGCGATGGTTCAAAGCTCTCCCCCTGATCCAGTTGATGATCTTCACATAAGTATCAAGGACTTTCTTCAAATTTGGAGGCAATGTTTTGATGCCAAAGCATGCCGATGAAGCAAACAATGGGTAACTTGCAAGTCTGGAATCTCCTTTTTCATCAATGCAGAAAATCCAGATTTATTTCCAAGCATTTCAGGTGCCCCATCAGTGCACACAGAACCAATGACTGATATCTAAATCATGTTTGGCAAAGAAGTCTTTCACCAGCTGCATCACATCCTTTGCAGTTGTGTTTTTTGGCAGATCTTTACAAAACAGGAAATCTTCCTTCACAGCACCATCATTGACATACCTCACTAGTGTGATGAGTTGAGTACAACTGGAGACGTTAGTTGACTCATCCAACTGAATAGAGATTTTAAAAGGACTAGCTCTGACATCTGAGATGACTTGGCCCAAAATATCTTTTCAAATCACTGATTCGGTTGTGATTAATAAAGTGTTCACCAGTGGTAGTAAGCAAGAATACGTATGGTGGTCAACGTGCTAAGATAAATCACACTCAGTATGGAGACACAATGCAAATTTGTAACACTCTGCAACAGTTTTCAAGCCCATCACCACGTGTACTATAACCAGTCACTCGCCCGTAAAAATGAACAAAGACAAATATCTTACGCCTGTGTAGGCGTAATGATGTACAATGATTATCAGATGTTGCGTTATAATGATTTTAAAAGCAATACTCTGACAATCAGTTACTTTACTTGTATGTTAATTCTGTTATTCTCTCCTTTTGATTAAATACTCGTAAATGAGATTACTATCTACACAACACAACCACCTACTACCATTTCTCAAGGCACACTGGCAGCTGGCTGAGTGATGACTCGTGACTCGTCACTCAAGGACACAAGCCACTCTGTCGCACCCCCTGAAATTCCATCTCGCACCCCCAGGGGGTGTGGGCACCCCAGGTTGGGAACCCCTGGATTAGATGGATACAAATTTTTTTCCAAGTAAGTCGATTTTTAGTTTTCCAACAGTACAATTTTTTTTTTATCCGACCACAGTAGGAACCCTTTAGAATAAAGCGTGACAGATGGACGATGCTTCTTTTGATAAGAGATTCTACCTCATGTAGTGTACAAAAGATGCACGCTAAATGACTCTCTCTTCTTTTTATTTTTACTTAATTTTTGCACTCATTCAAGTCTTCCCAAACCTGTTCTCTCCCAAGGTGTCGCCGGCCTTCGACAACTTTAGAAAGGTTTTATCTAGTCCTCTAACTATCGCCGGCCTGTCGCCGGTCTTCGACAACTTTAGAAAGGCCTTCGACAACTTTAGCCGGCCTTCGGCTTTAGCCGGCCTTCGGCCTTTAGCCGGCCTTCGGCCTTTAGCCGGCTTCGGCCTTTAGCCGGCTTCGGCCTTTACTTCGGCCTTTAGCCGGCCTTCGGCTTTAGCCGGCCAACTCTGTCGCCGGCCTTCGACAACTTTAGAAAGGTTTTATCTAGTCCTCTAACTGCATCACTCCATCCATTGCAAATTTATGTGTCTTAACGATGGATGTGTAATGTTTTGAAAATGATGCCTTGCTTGTTGTCATGCAATAGAGAAATTGTCGTGGGACAGACAACCCGACAGAAGCATTTCGTTTGCTGATAGAAGAGCGCACGGAGTGTGTGCAGTCAGGCCGGGTACGCTACACCCAGCGCCTCGACTACATTGTACAGTTGCCTGTTCCAATGGATGCCGCCGTTAACAAGGGTAGGTGGAAGCCATATTGTCGTGACGAGTGAAAATTTTGTTTGAATTGTATTTGTGAGGTAAGGTTTTTATTCATCGACTGAACTGCTCCTTGCAGCATTACTTGCAAAAATATTTTCAAGATTTTTATGGCAAAAATAAATATTGCAACAAAAAACAAAGTATTTCTCATATACAACATTTTTGGTTTTGTTTAATGAATCTGCTGCTACTGCGAACCAAATATTTTGAGGATGGCAGATGTGGGAAGCAACAAGATATAGTTAACCATGTATGGAAACTGGATCACGCAGGTATACTTAAACCGCCTGTTCTCCCATCATTTCAAAATTGAATGTTGAGGTATTCAAGCGCAACACAAGAAGTGCCCGCCATAAGTGGGAGACAGACACCACGGTTCACAATATATTCCGTATTTTCTGATGCATAAGCTGTGGCCGTGTATTAACCGCACTCATGTTTTTCACCCTCAAAATAAATTAATATGTTGGTCATTTTATTTTCTGATCGAGATCTAAATATCTCGATCTGATCTTGATCAAAGGGCGGAGGAACTCCTTGTGAGCCAACGGCCATCCATATCTAGTGCCCAACTGTGTCTGTGGACGTCCTCCTGCAGTTGGGTTACTTTTTATGAGGAGGTTGGTGGCAGGATTTGCACTCCGGCCACCGTAAAAACCTTCATTCCGCAAAACACAAAAACGCAAAAAAAATCTGAAAACCCACTCCGTGGGAGTACCTCCTGTGCAGCTTCCCTTCGCAGGGCAGCACACCGGATGACGGGATTGGGGCAAAGCCTTCGTGACCCCCAATCTTTGATAGGAGGGAAACCATGGGGTAACATTCCTGGGTCAGATTGCGGGAGAGTGTGTTGGAGTGGTGCCGAGGTGTCGTCCACCAGACGGCGCTCTCCTTGGGTTAACCTGAGGTGGTCCCTTCGGGTGGGTACCTGGAATGTCCTATCCCTAAGAGAGGATGATCACCTGTCTCTGTTGTCCAAACGCTTGAGCTCAGATGATATTGGTATTGCAGCACTCTTTGAAGTTCGGAGACCGGATTGCGGTGAGATAATGGTGGGTGGTTACACCTACTATTGGTCTGGTCGCTCTGATGGTTACCATACTCAAGGAGTTGCTGTAGCTGTGTCCAATAAGCTGACCCCAATGATAATTGAGGTAACACCGGTCAACGAGCAGATTATGAGACTAAGGATTCGTCACTCCTTGGGTGTCATTTCCCTCGTCTCTGTCTATGCTCCGACTGAGGCGAGTGATCTCACCGTGAAGGATGCATTCTACGCCACACTCGAGTCTGTGGTGGATCAGTGCCCCACACGAGATACACGTATAGTCTTGGGGAATTTCAATGCATCGACTGAAACTAATAGGGATGGTTATGAGACATGTGTTGGTCTCTATGGGTCAGGAACTATGAACCAGAATCGCACTAAGTTCCTTGACTTTGCAAGAAGTCATGGACTTAGGGTGGCCGGTTCATGGTTTCAGCACCCGCAAGCTCATCGATGGACTTGGTATTCCAACGCTGGTGGTGTGGCAAAGTAGATTGACCATGTCCTTGTTGATGGTCGCTGGAGGATGATCCATACTGCAGGGTCGACTGGAGTGCTCAGTTTTTTTTGTTTTTTTTTGTATTCCTTGTCGAGACTCGTATGAGAGCTAACACACAACGCACAGCAAGGGGGCATGAG
This sequence comes from Eptatretus burgeri, assembly GCF_056783735.1. Taxonomy (NCBI): domain Eukaryota; kingdom Metazoa; phylum Chordata; class Myxini; order Myxiniformes; family Myxinidae; genus Eptatretus; species Eptatretus burgeri. Next base: position 127,387,019 of record NC_140964.1, on the reverse strand, counting down.
ACAAGAGGGGCGGGAGTGGGAGGGACAAAACACTGGAGAACAGACACATTAGGAGATCTGTGGAAGGGAGAGGGATGGGACGGGGTACATGGGGAAGAGAAGATGGACATTACAGGGACTTTCAGGAAGGAAAGCAGTGGAATTGAAGGAAGTAGGTTTGGGTGGATTATCGGGGGTAGAAAAGATCAAGGATTTGTATGGGGGATGATAAGAGGTCGTGGTGAACAAAATACTGACCACGGCTTGTTGGAGCAACTCTAAAGCTGCACCTGAAATCTGGGAGAATGGTACCATCCCAGCCTCGGCTGGATGTTGGCAAGCTCAAGGATGAGAGGGTAGCTGAGGAGTTTGCGAACAGGCTGAGTGGACATATGGGGGGTCTGGGTGCTTTGGAGGGTCCTGAAGAGTTGTGGAGTGCCTTCAAGACCGCCGTCCTTTATGTTGCCGGTGGATGTCTTGGAACTCACCGCAGGGCAAAGAAGAATTTTGTCTCTCAAGGGACACTGGATACCATTGACCAGAGTCGCAGGGCCAGGCTGAATGGCAGAGCTGAGCTGTTCAGGGAGCTGAGGCATAAAACTGTACGTGCACTAAGGGTGGACAAGAAGGCCTATGTGCGAGGAATCTGTGAGGGGGTAGAGCATCACCTGTGGACAGGTGATTCTCGTCCCGCTTACAGGGGAATTCGCGCATTGCATGCATCCAAGCCCATCCCTCGGAGCACTGCAGTTAGAGCAGAGAGTGGTAGGCTCTTGACAGGAGTCTGAAGTGAAGGCCCGCTGGGCCGGTTACTTTGAGCGGTTGTACCAGGCTGATCCATCAGCTCTCGAGTTGGACGTCAAGGGTGTTTCAATCCCTGTTACTGACCCTCCAATCAACTGTGGTCCACCTTCACTTGTAGAAACACGGGCTGCGGTGGACCAGTTGACGGGGGCAAAGCTCCAGGGATCTGTGGCATCCATGCTGAACTTCTCAAGGCTGGTAGAAATGCTGCACTCGTGTCGTTGCATGCAGTTTTGTGCTCTGCCTGGAACACAGGCATCATCCCAACTGATTGGAAGAGGGGCCTTGTTGTCCCTCTCTGGAAAGGGAAGGGTGAGTGCCAAGACTGCAACTACCGAGGGGTAACGCTGCTCTCAGTGCCCGGCAAGGTCTTTGCTCGGATAATTATTGATAGGGTTCGCCACCATCTGCTTGAGCACCAGCGTCCAGAGCAGTCAGGCAATACACCAAAGTGGTCAACGATTGACCGTATCCTTGCTCTTCGGGTCCTCACCGAATGCAGACGAGAGTTTCGGCAAGGGCTGCTTGCAGCCTATGTTGATCTCTGTAAAGCGTTCGATTCAGTGAATCGGGATGTCCTCTGGAGGATTCTTGGTCTTTGTGGGGTGCCACCAAAACTGATCGATCTGATGTCTGAACTCTACTCTGGTACTGAGAGTGCTATGAAATGTGGTGGTACCATCTCTGAATTATTTCCAGTTATTACTGGAGTTTGTCAGGGGTGTGTACTGGCCCCCACACTTTTCAGCACTTGTATGGACTGGATTCTCGGGAGGATGTCAGAGAGATCAAGCTGCGGTGCATCGTTTGGGAATGTCAAGATCTCGGACCTTGATTTCGCAGATGATGCGGTCATCTTTGCGGAGACTTTAGATATCCTGTTGGGGGCCCTCGGGGTGCTGAATGAGGAGTCAGAGCCACTGGGATTACGGGTTTCTTGGGACAAAACTAAGATCCAGGCTTTCAATGACATCTTGGATTCTGCTGTCCTGTCTGTGTCTGTTTGTGGTGAGGATTTTGAGGGCGTGGAGAGATTCACTTACCTTGGCAGTGATATTCATGTCTCTGCTGGCTGTGAGTCAGAGGTCAATAGACGTCTGGGTCGGGCCTGGGGAGTCATGGATTCACTGGATCATGAGGGTGGCGCTGCCGGTACCTGTGCGGGAGGATGAAAGTCCGAGTCTTGAGGTCGTTGGTGCTTCCAGTCTTGCTCTATGGATGCGAGACTTGGACTCTGACCAAGGATCTGAGATGGAGACTTAATTCCTTTGGTACCAGGTCTCTTCGGAGAATCCTTGGCTATCGCTGGTTGGATTTTGTGTCCAAAGAGCGTTTGCTGAGAGAGACTCGGATGAGATTTGTTACCTGCATAGTCCATGAGCATCAGCTGCGGCTGTATGGACATGTGGCTCGTTTTCCTGACGCTGATCCTGCTCACCAGATTCTCTCAGCGGGGGAGTCTCATGAGTGGAAGAGGCCAGTGGGCCGACCACGTGCCTCGTGGTTGCAGCAAGTTGACCGGAACCTCAAGGAGATGGGGATGGGCCTGGCATCTGCCTGGGGGATGGCCAGACAGAGGCCCCTGGAGTACCGGTGGAAAGTGGACGCAGCGACATGCTCTTCTGGCACATGCTCCCGTACCTGACCTGACCTGATCTAAATATGCTTCTACATTAACTTTGTACAGAAGAAAGTGACGAAGGTATCAATATGCTTACTCCCATGTCCGCTTAATTCCGTCTTAACAGTCTTATTCTCATTTTCAAGAAGTTCAAGAAAGAGGACATGATACCAAGAAGTTTTTATTTTTCTTTCTTATTTTTTTTTAATATGGATTTTTTTTTGTTCCTAGAAAAAGGAAGAAAAGGGAATCGCACCGGTATCATACATATTTTTTTATGGGTTTGTGGCCCTGAAAAGGGCCATTTCGGTGTAATGAAGCTTTTCAGCTGAACCCAACGAATTCCTCGTCAAAGACGGCACGTAACTCCTTGTCCGAATCAGAGTAGAGCAAGTCCACGTCACTGTCACTGTCATTTGCAGCCTCCTCCTCCCAAATAATGTTGTCCTCTGTGTCGGCCATGCTGTTGGTGATAAATCATTTCAGAAATGCTCCCTTGATTATGTCCGATGGTATCTCCTCCCACACCTTGACGATCCAGCCACAGATCATCGGAAGTTTGACCTTTCTCATCCTGATGAACGCCGGTAGTCTCCCAGTTAATATATGCTCAGCCAACGTCGTGACGGGAGTAATGGTGAAAGTTCACCCAAGATGCATATGACAATTTTCCTTTGAATCTGAAAATCCCGCTGGGAAACGCATCACAAAATGTTGATTTTTCGATTGATGAAAATATCAAGTCCAGGAAATCGGAAAGTTGTCTGTGGTGACTCCACCAAGATGTAACGAATGTTCCTCGAAACCTGGGTCGAATGCAAAAGCCTGCGAAGAAAGAAAGTTTGTCTGGTCGACGCGAGTGATGCACAGGAAGCAAGTTAGGAACCGCTGATAAAAACGAAGAGAACCAAAGGAAGCTAAAATAACTGAGCAGCACAGATACTTCTTAAAGCTTCACTGTCCCGTGGCTCCTCGCTCTCATGAGATTATTCTTCTTCCTTTTAAATCAATTTCCTGTCCTCGTATGGAAAAGTACTCGGTTGATTGGTTGTTCCCAGTTTTAAACCATGCCCTGCTTTCCAGCATTTCCTTGCATCGCGTCAGCATGTAAGGATCAAGCTTGGTGGATTAATTCTGCCTGCATCGAATGTTCATGAAGAAAATGATGCGTGCAAAAAGATAGTCACCACTACAACTTCCTCAGTACACACACACACACACACACACACACACACACACACACACACACACACACACACACACACACACACACACACACACACACACACACACACGTATATATAAATATATATATATATATATATATATATATATATATATATATACACGTGTATATATAATATAAATATACATATATATTTGGGTGGTCCTGATTCCTCAACTTCAGATTTTCTTAACTCCAGCCCCCGGGATTCATTGGAATAGTCGAGAAAACTCTCCTGGTGAACTTTTTTTTTTCCAATCGGACAACATTTACCCCTCCCTTATCGCCCTTGAAGTTTCACCCTGAAAATTTTTTTTAATGTTGGGGCGGTGAGAAGAACGAGTAATACACATTACACATTACACAAACGCACATATTGACGTATCGCATCAAAAGAGACGATTGGACATTACAGGAGCGTTTTAAAGTTCAGCACAGGTCGATACGTCGCCGTTCTCATGTCAGCCGCCCCGAGAAACTGAGGCTAAACTTCAAGGTCGATGAGGGAGAGGTAAATGTTGTTTGAATTTGAAATAAAAACAGCAGAAGAGTTTTCTCGACTTTTCAAACGAATTCCGGGGGGTTGGAGCTTAAAATAAATGAATTCGAAAATTTACCCCCGAACGAAGGACCACCCTGATGTGTATACAGTGGGGAGAAAAAGTATTTGATAAACTGCCGATTTTGCAGGTTTTCCCACTTACAAAGCACGGAGAGGTCTGTAATTTTTATCATAGGTACAACTTCAACTGTGAAAGACGGAATCTAAAACAAAAATCCTGAAAATCACATTGTATGATTTTTTTATATAATTAATTTGCATTTTATTGCATGAAATAAGTATTTGATCACCTCCCAACCAGTAAGAATTCCGGCTCTCACAGACCTGTTAGTTTTGTCTCTAAGAAGCCCTCCAATTCTCCACTCATTACCTGTATTAATTAACTGCACCTGTTTGAACTCGTTATCTGCATAAAAGACAGCTGTCCACACTCAATCAATCAGACTCCAAGTTTTGGCAAGACCAGAGAGCTGTCCACAATGGGCAAGACCAGAGAGCTGTCCAAGGACATCAGGAACAAAATTGTAGACTTGCACAAGGCTGGTATGGGCTCCAGGACAATAGGCAAGCAGCTTGGTGAGAAGGCAACAACTGTTGGTGCAATTATTAGAAAATGGAAGAAGTTCAAGATAACAGTCAATCTCCCTCGGTCTGGGGCTCCATGCAAGATCTCACCTCGTGGAGCCTCAATGATCATGATAAAGGTGAGGGATCAGCCCAGAACGACACGGCAGGACCTAGTCAATGACCTGAAGAGAGCTGGGACCACAGTATCAAAGAAAACCATAAGTAACACACCACGCCGTCATGGATTAAAATCCTGCAGCGCACGAAAGGTCCCTCTGCTCAAGCCAGCGCATGTCCAGGCCCGTCTGAAGTTTGCCAATGACCATCTGGATGATCCAGAGGAGGAATGGGAAAAGGTCATGTGGTCTGATGAGACCAAAATAGAGCTTTTTGGTTTAAACTCCACTCGCCGTGTTTGGAGGAAGAAGGACGAGTACAACCCCAAGAACACCATCCCAACCGTGAAGCATGGAGGTGGAAACATCATTCTTTGGGGATGCTTTTCTGCAAAGAGGACAGGACGACTGCACCGTATTGAGGGGAGGATGGATGGGGCCATGTATCACGAGATCTTGGCCAACAACCTCCTTCCCTCAACAAGAGCATTGAAGATGGGGCGTGGCTGGGTCTTCCAGCATGACAACGACCCGAAACACACAGCCAGGGCAACTCAGGAGTGGCTCCGTAAGAAGCATCTCAAGGTCCTGGAGTGGCCTCGCCAGTCTCCAGACCTGAACCCAATTGAAAATCTTTGGAGGGAACTGAAAGTCTGTTGCCTAGCGACAGCCCCGAAACCTGAAGGATCTGGAGAAGATCTGTATGGAGGAGTGGGCCAAAATCCCTGCTGCAGTCTGTGCAAACCTGGTTAAGAACTATAGGAAACGTCTGATCTCTGTAATTGCAAACAAAGGTTTCTGTACCAAATATTAAGTTCTGTTTTTCTGATGTAACAAATACTTATTTCATGCAATAAAATGCAAATTAATTATTTAAAAATCATACAATGTGATTTTCAGGATTTTTGTTTTAGATTCCGTCTTTCACAGTTGAAGTGTACCTATGTTGAAGTGTACAGACCTCTACGTGCTTCGTAAGTGGGAAAACCTGCAAAATCGGCAGTGTATCAAATACTTGTTCTCCCCACTGTATATCTGTATGTATGTATGTATGTATGTATATATATACATATATATATATATATATATATATATATATGCACTCTGTATGTACGTTCAACACTGTGTATGTACCAAAGTTGGTTCATGGTGTTTAATATATATGGCCGTATGTGCAAAAAAAAAAAAAAAAAAAAAAAAAAAAAAAAAACTTTCAAACCGCGTGCCAGAAACAACAACCACACAGGCCGTTCCATCGCTCTCGCGTGCCCGTACGTGCAAAAAAAAAATTAAAAAAAACTTTCAAACCGTGTACCAGCAACAACAACCACACAGGCCGTTCCTTCGCTCTCGCGTGGCCGTACGTGCAAAAAAAAAAAAAAACTTTCGAACCGTGTGCCAGAAACAACAACCACCCAGGCCGTTCCTTCGCTCTCGCGTGGCCGTACGTGCGTGGCCGTACGTGCAAAAAAACAAAACGAAACAAAACTTTCAAACCGTGTGCCAGAAACAACAACCACACAGGCCGTTCCTTCGCTCTCGCGTGCCCGTACATGCGTGGCCGTACGTGCAAAAAAAAAAAAAAAAAAACTTTCAAACTGTGCCAGAAACAACAACCACCCAGGCCGTTCCTTCGCTCTCGCGTGGCCGTACGTGCAAAAAAAATAATTTTCAAACAAACACACAGGCCGTTCCTTCGCTCTCGCAAACGACGACTGGATTGGGGCATTGTGTTTATCTATAAATGCGCATAAGAAATCGAGAAATTATTAGAATACAGTGTCATCACTATCCGGAAGTCCGTACGTTGTAACCAGTAATGGGGAACGCGGCTGATTATCTCTTCCCCAACGGCCACGCTTACGCAGCAACGTGTCCTGTCATTGGTTTGTTAAATAAATGGCCATAACTTGGGAACCACTTGTCCGATTAATATCAAACCTTGAAAAGGCACATTCTCAGGTCCCCAGCAATATACCTGGCAAGTTTCAATTAGATCGGACCAGGGGTTGTCGAGAAACAGTTGACACACACACACACACACACACACACACACACACACACACACACACACACACACACACACACACACACACAGCTGGAATTATAGGTGTGTGTGTGTTTATATATAAATAAAGATTTCCAACAGACATATGGACTTATCCATGATTAAATTTGATTGGCTTTCACATAATGGCAAATGTTGCCTGTTCTTGCCATAATGGCAAATCTTTGATTTGTTGGGCTGTCCTGAGTTTTCTGGCTCATTTTTAAAGTGTCACCATCGTTACAAATAATCGGCATTCAACGCTATTGCAGTGTTTCACAGATCTTTCTCATCTCCTTGGTTCTGCTAATGTAATGTGACTCTGGAGAGCACTTCCATGCATGTTCGGTGATATTTGGCTTCCACAGCAAAAATGCCACTTCCAACCAGTACCTTGGCTGCTGACAAGATGGCCTGGAGGTATGCACACTCACCTCGATGCTAGCCTGGGTTTGATTCCCGACCTGGATATAAACTGTCGTCCTGGTGTTTCACCTGCAGGGTGACTCGTCAATGTGTGTGCTGTCACCCCGATGGACGTTACACGGGTGTCCCGTCTGCCAGCATTAATTTGTGGATGATAAAGATCCCACGGTGTCCTTCGTGAAGAGCTATCGCCGTCATCCTGAAAAAAACATTACAAATTCCTGCCACAACCAACAAAGGGCACTGCAATGGAGGCACAGCTACACCCTCAGCCAATGATGCTACCCCACAGCCTTGTGCTGCATATGAAGAAACTGAAGTACCTCAGCCCATAGTAGGGAATGGTTTCGATTATTCAAACTTGTTTATAGCTCTTAATGTAGGCAGACATGATTTATTTCCTCCAATATTGTCTATCTCGTCTTCCACACTTTTTAAACATTTATCATTCACAGAATAGTCACATCAGGGTGCTGGTTTTCATGTAGTTAATCATAATCCTTTTTGGAGATTGCTTTCAGTTAAAAATAAATCATTTTTGTCTTAACTCCTCCCCCCCACCCCAACCCAATAAGCATCACTTTCTCCACAAACTACAAAAATTTCTGGCCTGCTCACTCCAGGATCGACAATCTGGTTTTGATTATCATTGAAGAAACGTATTGTCTACAAGATGTCATGTGCAGCCTCTTCCCCTAGAACACCTTCTAGTCACATAATAAATTGTTGCAACTATGGAAGCGACACTCAAAACCACCTGTTTATTCAGCCAGCTGGTAAGGAACTGTGGTTCACATCTTGGACACTATGCACAGAGATGTTTATCTCGTTGCTATCCTCCAGAGCAGCCTTTAGTTTATACAAAGTCACCAGAGGCATTATGTTTTTGAAGCTGTCTCCGCATGCATGCTTGCGTGCGTCTGCATATCCATCCATGATAGGTTTTCGTGACCGCAATATCATGAGAATGGCATAAGGGATCAAAGTCAAACTTGGTACAAGGATGTATAATGATTTCAAGATAAATGCATTAGATTATGGGGTCAAGAGGTCAAAGGTCAGAGGTACCATTAGGTAAAAATTATGTTACTTTGCAAACCTGTGAACCAGTCAACCAGTGATGCGATTGTGACCAAACTTGGTAGAAGTATATATTTCTGATGCAAAAAGGAATTGATTCAATTTTGGCATCAAAGGGCAAAAGTCAGAGGTCATGTCGGGGAAAAAGTGATACTTCAGAATAGCTGAAGGGATTTGAATCAAACTTGGTACAAGTATGTATAATTCTATAATAATGTAGGTGGAGGCATATCAATCGACTTCGTGACGTCAAAGAGTGCTGTTCTAGTTTTTCCCACTTTTGGATGCTTTGAGTAAAGGTCATTGTACAGTGGAATATCATAGGTGAATGGATTCAGCTTTTGATTGATTGGCACATGCCACACATTACAAACAAGAGTTCCAACTGAAAAATGAAATTTCATTTCGTCACAATTTCATGAATTTGATGTTTTTCTTTTTTTTGTTGAATCAAGCATTGCATTCGCTTTCTTTGCACCAATATGTTGATCTTTGGTTTCATCATTTGAAATAAATATTTTGCCCAAAATTTATCTCTGTAAAGAGAAATCTTACAATAATGGAGCAAACATGGATGTCACCAAAACTTCAAAACTGACATGGCGGAAATAGTGCCACCTTTGGTCAGGTCAGGTACGGGAGCATGCACCAGAGCAGCACGTCACTGCGTCCACTTTCCGCTGGTACTCCAGGGACCTCCATCTGGCCATCCCCCAGGAAGATTCCTGGCCCAACCCCATCTCCTTGAGATGTTGATCATCCTGCAACCATTAGGCACGTGGTCGGCCCATTGACCTTCTCCACTCATGAGGTTCCCTCGCTGAGAGAATCTGGTGAGCAGGATCAGCGTCAGGAACACGAGCCACATGTCCATACAGCCGCAGCTGATGCTCATGGACTATGCAGGTAACAAATCTCATTTGTGTGTCTCTCAGCAGCCACTTCTTGGACACAGTCCAACCAGCGATAGCCAAGGAGTCTCCGAAGAGACCTGGGACCAAAGGAATTAAGTCTTTGTCTCAGATCCTTGGTCAGAGTCCAAGTCTCACATCCATAGAGCAAGACGAGAAGCACCAAGGACCTGAAGACTCGGACTTTTGTCTCCCGCACAGGTACCGGCATTGCCACACCCCATTATCCAGTGAATCCATGACTCCCCAGGCCCGACCAAGACGTCTATTGACCTCTGACTCACAGCCAGCAGAGACATGAATATCACTGCCAAGGTAAGTGAATCTCTCCACGACCTCGACATCCTCACCACAAACAGACACAGACAGGACAGCAGCATCCAAGATGTCATTGAACGCCTGGATCTTAGTTTTGACCCAGTTAACCCATAATCCCAGCGGCTCCGACTCCTCATTCAACACCTCGAGGGCCCCAAAAAGGATATCTCAAGTCTCCGCAAAGATAACTGCATCATCTGTGAAATCAAGGTCAGAGATCTTGACATTCCCAAACGATGCACCACAGCTTGATCTCCCCGACATCTTCCCCAGAATCCAGTCCATACAAGTGCTGAAAAGCGTGGGGGCCAGGACACACCCCTGACAAACTCCAGTAACAACTGGAAATAAGTCAGAGATGGTACCACCACATTTCACAGCACTCTCAGTACCAGAGTAGAGTTCAGACATCAGATCGATCAGTTTTGGTGGCACCCCACGAAGACCAAGAATCCTCCAGAGGACATCCCGATTCACTGAATCGAACGCTTTACAGAGATCAACATAGGCTGCAAGCAGCCCCTGCCGAAACTCTCGTCTGGTTCGGTGAGGACCCGAACAGCAGGGATACGGTCAATCATTGACATCTTTGGTGTAAAGCCTGACTGCTCTGGATGCTGGTGCTCAAGCAGATGGTGGCGTAAATATTGAGGAAGATCGACGGCAGCCAGAAATGAACACATTACTCTTGGTATATATATATATATAATATATATATATAATATATATATATATATAATATATATATATATATAATATATATATATATATAATATATATTACGACGGAAATGGCCCTTGTTGGACTACTGAATATAGGATTAACTCAGATCCCCCATTAAATGCATGTATAGATGGGTTGTTTGGTAAAAAGGACGTTATATGTGTGTCGGGAGGTGGAAGAGACTTTTTATGTTCGTACAGTGGTGGTGAAACGAGGGCCGCCTCTTCTTCCTTCCCTCTACGGATGATAGGCCCCGCCCAGTCAGCTGGGAGGGTGTGGCCAAGGGGAGGAGGTGGAGCGAAGGGGAGGAAGGGGCGGAGATTTTTGTCGGTTTTTCGCCGAGAGGCATGCTGTTGGAACGAAAGGAAGAAACGAAAGGAAAAAGGGAGCTTTCAGTTTTGGAAAACTGAGTTGCTGAGAGGAAGGCGTCCTCGTGTGTCGAAGGAGCGAACGAAGGCTTCGTAAAAAGAGTGCTCATGTTTTTGAAGCGAGCGAACGTAAGAGAGGCTGTGCCTGCACATCGAGCCGGTGATCGACAGGTTCGGCCTGCGTCTGGCCGTGGAGCCTCCGTCCTTCCTCACCTCACGGCTTGACACGTTGTCGATCCGCCTGTGGAGCTCGGACCTCGATTTGGGCCTTGTCTGGTGAACGGGCCAGGCCTGGATTTGTATGCTGGATCCTGGAGAGAGATTGGCTGAGGCCCATCGTTGATCTGGCGGGACTTGTGCCGTCGACATTGCGCGGGGCCAGAGCGTGCGTAGACCGCGCGCGTGAGGTCTGCGACAGAAGGACAAGCGCCATTTTGCCACGCAGCATGATTCGAGCTGGGAGTTCGAACCCGTGGACACCTGCTTGTTACGAGCGACATTCGTGCTTCTTGACGCTTCCTCTCGTCCATGAGCCATCACCAAGTCCTCTGTCTTGTCTTGCATGCATGCTGTTTGTCTTTGTCTGCACGTGTTGTATAAGGCATATTTCGGTAGCGATCCCCTCGAAACCTGTAGACCGTGGTTCCCTAGTTAAGAATGGGTTGAGGTTTGTTAATAAAAGCATTGTCGTGAATTTTGCTTTTGTTGTGATCCCCGATGTTCCCCAATAAATCTGGTTAATTCGTATGAAGTTGCCGCCATGGATTAATTTGTCGCGTCGAGGAACGATCCGTTCGATTGGCATATAAAACCAAAATGGTTCCAGACTGGCAGAAAACGCTCTGCATCTGACACAACCAGTCTGTAACCAGGGGTTCTATTTCCCCAACTGTTAAGGTACAAGGATTACGTTGGTATCGCGATTGAAGGCGCGTGACTCGAGGCCTGTGCTGAGCCGGCAGGCGTTATAGATCCCGGAGACGGCCGGAGTGCGTTGAGAATCGCTCCCTCGTTGAATCCTTAACAATATATAATGTTATAACATTGAAATAAACATATGAATACATTGTAAATTCAACAAAAACACGAGTTTTACGATTTTAAATTTATTCCAAAACAGCAATGTGGGTGAGTGTAAACATCTTACATGCTGTGGCTCGGGTGGAGGGCTAGAATGATGTGGATGTAGAACTTGTGATGGCTGTTGGATCATCGGGAGCACAACGAAGACGCCTGCTGCATTGCCACATAGAACAAGGGTAAAACAATTCTTAGTCACCTTGACTCGGAACAGATCTTCCCTGCTTGGACTGGAAGGTACAATATGGCATCCTCTTCCAAAATAATCCCGTCTCCGGCATTAAAAACCTGCTCCAACACATAAATCCCTTCGCCTCGATTAGTTCCACGAGTTGTGGTTGAAATGCAGCGTTAAGCCCCGGGTCCTTTGTGGAAACGTTGATAAATCTGCAATGATTTCTCCTGTACACTGGTCCACTCAGTCATTTTTAGCTCGCCTGTGCGAAGAACAGAAAGCTATAGCGATACCCCTGGCGTGAGCGTGAAAATGTTAAAGTTTTTGGTGCAAGTTATTTCCTTTCTACTATTTTTATCTACCACACTATTTTTTACTGATTACAATATACAAATACATATATTGCTTTAAAATTATTTTGATTAGACTTCACTGCAATGCTTTTTGAAAAATATTATTAGACTAGTCTTTGAGCGTGAGCGTGAAAATGTTAGTTTTTGGTGCAAGTTATTTCCTTTCTAATATTTTTATCTACCACACTATTTTTTACTGATTACAATATACAAATACATATATTGCTTTAAAATTATTTGGATCAGACTTCACTGCAATGCTTTATAAAAAATATTATTAGACTAGTCTTTTAAAAACGATAAATGTATAAATAGGCGAGCATTGGGTGGCTTTGACACCAACTCTCTGGTCCTCAATCCAAACATAAAGCACTTTTTCCTTCCTTTCAAAATGAGGATCATAGGATTGGAATGAGATGTTTGCGCTTGTTAACATGAACCCTTGCATGGATATTTAACTCGCGTTTACACACAGTTCATTCATTGATCCGGTAATGGCGGTGCACAGATGCCACGTTTTCATGTCATGCCGACGTGTCTAACAACTCGATTTCTTCACACAATGTCATAGTCATAACCTTTCTCTACCTTTCGGCATGATTAATTTTGTCCATCGCTTTACATTTGGGTGCCATTATTAACTGTTGTGTGTTCACTCGGTCTTGTCGATCTAGTATTACACGATCTCCATACGTCATTTCCTGTTCGATGACTATTCATTATTAAATTTAGGTTCTTTCCTGTTTGCTGATCTGATGACTGTAATTAACGGTGTGCGAGGAAACGACGAAAGGCTCGTAATGGGAGGTCACTCGTACACGCGGACGCAGTTTTCATGCCATTATTAACTGTTACGTGTCGACTAGATCTTGTGGATCTAATTTTTCAGGATCTTCGTTTGTCAGTCATTTCGTTGTCGATGACGATTCATCATTAAACTTAGCTTAGTTCTGAATGGTGGTAATCGTACATGTGAACGCAAACACTGACTCAACTCAGCTCAAAATCCGCGATTGGCCGAAATTTAAATTCCACGACAATGAGATCAGAACACAATTGGTTTCCCGCGATTGGTAGAAACCAACAATATTGGAACTCACGATATTAGAGGGTTTACTTTCTGTTGGTGGATATGTTCAAAGATCAAGTCAAAAGAGTGCAAAATCGCTCCTTAATAGAATACCAGCCAAACATGCAGGCTTGTGAGCAAACGCGGGAAAGAGTGGGAATGTAATGGGATTTAATTTTTTTTTAATTATACGTTTGAGATGCTGATTTCGGATGATCGCTTGTCCGAGGATGAGCTTTTCATCCCATCTGTTTGCCGTTGTCGCATGGATCAGCCGAGCTAGCAGAATGTGATGAGCAACGACGCCAGGCCGAAGCGGAGGGACGTCCGCCCCCTGAGCCGACCCGTGCTCGCATCCCCTTTGAGGCGTGCTTGAGTGCCTTTGCCGAGCCTGAGAGTGTCGAAGAGTTCTGGAGCAGTGCTCTTCTCGCCAAGTCTACCGCTGTCAAGTAAGGAGAGGTTCTTGTTTTTTTTTTACTGTTGTTGCTGTTTGTCTTGATTTTTTTTTTTTTAATATTTTTTTTTGCATCAGGTTCGGAGGTGGTGAGGTGTCTTGCTTTTCCCATTTTGGCCGCTAAAACATTCCTAATTTTCGAGCATACGATAATGGAGATGGTTGAGATAATTATTTTATGAATTATATTTTTTTTAGTTGAAGAGATTAATACGTGAAAAAGTAGTTTAATTTTGTTCTTCTGCACACCCATTCTGTTTATCTCCTTTGTCTTTTCTCTGCTCACCTCGTTTCTCTTTTCTACCCATTCCCCCTCCTGCCTCCCAAAATCTTTTTCCCTTCTATTTTTCCCTTTCCTTTCTTCAAGCAGTTACATCAGATCTTCATAAAACAAGTTTCTTTTTATGACTTGTGTGCTCCGACACAGCATATTGTCGTGCTCTTTTAAAATGAATTGTGTGCACTCGAGTGTTGATTCTCTGTCCTTTAAAATGCTGCATTCTTGATGTTGCTATAATCAACATTGAGTCCAAAAGAGGGAGGCAGTTGGGAAATCTCTCCACGTTGGACCAAAAAGGGGGTGCTGTGCGCTGGTCATGTGGATTTTCACAAGTTATCATTAATCCTCGTCTCTGACAGCATTTTTCTTCTTCTTCTCTTCTTCTTCGATTTTGTAGCACACGGCTGCGAGTAGCATCATTGGCTGAGGGTATGGCTGTGCCGCTGATACAGTACCCCCTGTAGGTTAGGGCAGGAATTTATAATTTGTTCATGGTACCGGCCATAGCTTACCTGCTCTTCACGAAGGATACTGTGAGATCTTTAACATCCACCAACTAATGCCGGCAGACGGGACACTCGGTTTAACGTCCATCTGAGGGATGGCACATCTTGTGATGCAACACCCTGCCTCTGAAGCGCCAATCCGATGGTTTATTGTAAAACCAGGAGTCAAACCCATGTTAGAAAATTCAAAGGTAAGTGTGCTATCTCTGCACAGCATCCTATTGGACTTTGCACAAAAAAATCTGTGATAAACTAGTCGTGATCATTTCCCATTAATCATGATCCCTATTCGAATGTTGGCTTTGAAATAAAAAAAATACTTTATACTGGTCGGGTGGCATGTTACGAACTGGTCGTCGTCATGAGATTGTGTGGCGTTCCATCGCGTAACTGCTGTTGCCGCAATCGTTTCTTCATCCGGCCCCTTTGAATGGCACGTCGCGCCCTCTCGTAGTGAGTCGACTCGGATCAAATGCTCATGTAGTGGTCACAGATTTGATCCGTTCATGTAATCCATGATGCCGGAAGGATTAACTCGTCTGAAGGTTCGACGAACTAACGTCCATTCACGCACACTTTACCTCTGAAAAACGTCACATTTGTTTTTCTTTGTGAACATGTACCTTTATGAATTAACACCTGCATGTTGGAACAACGTCGAAGCCGTGATTGGTATTCTAATAAAGCATTTCTCATAATGTATTGGTATTGCTGAGGTGTATATAGTAATGTATTCCAAGGTGTCCTCTTCTCCGTTTCTCCCCTCCCCCCCTTCCTCTATTGTATACCTTCTGCCCGGCCTCTTTAGGACAACACGCTTTGCTTCCTTCCCAGAGTTCCTCGTTCTGCAGGTGAAGAAGTTTACGTTCGGTCTCGACTGGGTTCCCAAGAAGCTCGGTACATTTCCTCCCATTCTTCCTCTTGTTTGAGCCCGCACATGAGTTTAAAGGGTACAATGGGTACGATCGTTGACTTCTCGGGGAGTAATTGAAATTGCATGTTTGTATTATTTATTTATTTTTTGATAATTTTGTAATCGATCAGTTATCCAGCAATGTCCACAAACCTGTATACCCATCAGACGTTTCGATCGACATGCCAAATGAGCTGGACTTGTCAGCACTGCGGGGGGGCGGGCTACAACCAGGCGAATTGGAACTGCCCGAGTTAGCGCCCCCCCCGCTCGCCACCCCGGAGGAACCCAAAGGTATCCCTGGCTTCGGCAGCTGGGACGGGCTTCTGATCTCTCCCTCCACCTTTCCTTCCAGTTAGTGCCTGTTTTTCCTTCTTGCCTTCCTTCCACACGTGATTTTCTCATTGTCTCGCTTGTTTTGCACTTTTATGTGCCTTCTCAACCTGAAAGCTCTCGCTTATTCCGTCACGCTCTATTATATTGGCCTTTCCTGCTTCATTGCTCAGGCATATGCCATTCCTCATCTTTTTCTTTCGTACGAATTGTGTGAAACATTCTGCTCATTCCCTTGTCACCTAATTTCCATCAGCAAACTGCTCTTCTCCCCTACCCCGCCACTACGATGATAAAGCGTTCGTTCGGCTGTGAAAATTGCTATCATGACCCATTGTACGCAGCTTCTACATTTGCTGAAATTATTGTGTCAGCTGCTCTGTTTACAGCATTTGCTCCCCTCCTTTCCTTACCTCTCCTTTCTCCTCCATGTTATATTGTATTTTCACTCTACTTGTGTTGGCCCTTCCTGACCCTCAGCCCCAGATTTGGACGAGGTTGTTATTGGCCAGCTTGGGGAGATGGGTTTTCCTCCAGAGGCCTGCCGCAAGGCTGTCTACTTTACAGGGAATGTTGGCATTGAGCCAGCACTGAACTGGCTGATGGCACACATGGATGACCCTGGTATGGGGGTCAAATTGGACCCACTTGCTGTTAATAATGGAAAAGTGAATGTTTGTCAAACTTCACTGCAACATCAGAGTGACAGTCTTCTGAGGCAATTTGATTGCTTTTTGAAGTGCTTTTGATAGTGTCTTCTGATTGCTTGCTTGATCGACATCACTGTTCTAATAGTGTGGTTTTCATTTTGTAACAGACATGTGTTGTTACTCGAGGTTTCTTTTAATACAGAGGTCAAGGCTCTTGGAAGAGCTTGACAACAGAGGGTGATAGGTCAACACCAGAAAGGAACAGGAGGGGAAGATTTTTTTTTAAGGACCACACTCTTTACAGAGCGTTTGCTGCTGAAGGTATCTTGGCAAGTGTTAAACTGGGTGGTTCGTCATTGCCTTCCCAGCATTGTTTGTCCATGTCCTGTCCTTGTAAATGCTGAGCATCAAGCGAGGAAGCAGCTCGAACCCGTTTTAAAAGTCTTTGGTATGACTCAGCCAGTGTTCGAACCTCCGACCTCCCAGACCGGTCGGCGCAGATGTTCGCATCATTACTCCACCGAGTGTGGTGGGAGGACAAGAGGTAAAGAAAAACAAATGAGCAAAGGAAAGACAGACTGGACAACAACTAGAGACACAGCACATTCCAAACGAACAGTGATTGCATGCACAGAAAGTTATATGTATACACAGGGTCATGTCCAGCAAGAGTCGATCGGAATGGAAGATGAGACGAGATGAAATGGCAGTGGGTCACCATATCAAAGGACTAAAGCAAAGAACAAGATTGTATGGATTTAAAGATCTATTCCACTGATAGAAAAGGGGTACAAAAAGTAGCGGACATGAGTTTAGATTTGGAAAAGCACAATCTGATGTCGTCAGAGACGTTGATGAGCCTGGAGAATACTGAGGCTATGTGGGTCAGACAGAAGAGAAAGGAGCTGAACAACAGTTTAGAGGTGAAGAAGATCTGGCAGGGAAGCAGATTTGGGTACTTAAGTGGAACAGTGACCGAGTATAGTAGTTCGGACGCAGAGGTGACTGATACCGGTGGATGCATGTGCATGTCGGAAAGTGGAGGGAATCTTGGCAAACAGGAAAATGTCAAAGAAATTGAAAGGGAAAGTTCTGGGGTCTTGTGTAACGGCAGCCTACCTTTATGGTTTGAAGACTGTGGCACGAACACATAAGCAACATCAGAGGCTGCAGGTCTGTGAAAACAACTGGATCAGGAGGATAGCAGGAGTAGAGAGGGTGGATAAAAGGATGGACGAATTGAGGAAGGAGATCAATGTGAGGATGAGCTTGTCAGGTAGATTGATGCACAGTCAACTCAGGTGGTCTCGGCATCGAGTGCAGATGGAGGAAGAGAAAATGGCAAAGAAAGCGGACAGTTTGTGTGAGCAAGGTAGGAGGAAAAGCGGTAGACCTTGGTTGAGATGGGAAGATTGTGTGAGGAGGGATGGAAGTAAGGTGGGGTTGGTGGGAGAGTAGAGAGTTGGTTGGAATAGAGTGCAGTAGAGTATTGTACAAAAGGTGGGTGGGCAGTAGCTTGCTACCATTAGACCTCACCCAATATAAATGGAAATGCAGAAGAAGATGAAGAAATCCATCGCTTGACATGTCAACACTGAATGAAATTGATACCAAATCCAATTTGTCCAGGTTTGAGACTCAACAATCATCGGGTTGCTGTGGTGGTTAAAGACCAGCAAATGGTCATACAGCAAGGCGGTCAACCATGTCCTCGACTTTGAAAATCAATTTCTCAGGATACCGCAAAAATGTACTTCATTGTCCGCAAGTGAGTGCAAGAATATGGAATGTGCAGCTTCACACACCCTTCGAACAAAGTGAGCACTCCGCTCCGGCAGCCCCTGCATCGAACGGCACTTCTTAGTCCGACTCATTTCTGTTGGGATTCTATCCGAGGACCAAGAGCTGTGTGAGGATTCCAACGCGTTGGATGAATTGTAGAGTTATTTTGCTTGGTGCATTGATGTATGATGATGATGATTATTATGTGGTAGTGGTCACTGCATTGTTTCTTGGTATATTGTCTGTTTCTTTGCCTCAGTTTGGATATAAACTTGGGAACCATTTTTTACCAATGATTGATGCCATTAAATAATGAGCTGTTCGTAACGTTAACTCCACTTTCCGCACATTCATTGATGCACGGTGCTCCGCTGCCTCCTACCACCACCTCATCCCATCGCAGACTTCGCCAGCCCTCTACTTGTGACGGGTTCAGGAGCGACGTCTCCGTCTGCTGGTTCGAGGACGCCTCAGGGACCCCCGCCTCCCGAGGAGAGCATTTTGATGATCGTCTCCATGGGCTTTACACAAGAGCAGGCCGTTAAGGCTCTCCGTGCTACGGTGAGAGGTTTTAAAACCATGTTTGTTTGTTTATTTATTTATCTTATCATGGCCGACCTTTTGCTGTTTGCATTTTATCCTTTTCTCCCCAGTGATTATCAGGCATAAGAAATTACCACGGACTGGAATTTTGCCTCAAATAAGAGATTTTATTTGAGAAGCACATCTGCATTTATTAATTATCAACATGATGCAAAGCAATATTACTCTTATTTAATTTTCACCAAATTTCAATGCCTGGTGTTGGCTTAGAGCAGTGGTTTTCAAACTTTTTTTAGTGGCGACCCAATTTCAGAACCCCCTCTACATCGCGCGACCCAAAAGATTCAACACCCAATTCATAATATATAAGATAAGATTTCATATGACACTAACGTTTACTGTTTGCTTTATTCACCCTCGTCATGTTTTCATAGACGAGTAAATGTAGAATAGCCGACAGTATCCAAATAGTACAGTTGAATGTTTCAGAAGTTTAGTCCGAATGACATTTAGATATATCGGTGATAGTTAGGGAATTTTAGCAAATTGTATTGACCATCTGTGAAAAAATTGCTTACTAAAAAATTTCTTCACTAACGTATTCATCTAGGCGTCCACTAACACCTATCAATTAGTGCAAACCCAAATCCTTGTGGAAAATTCTGGGGAGCCAATCAAAGTTCGGGTGCTCAGAGGGCCTGCGCGAAAAAAAATCGGAAAATTAACTTTTGCCAATATTGACTTGTGGGATGTCTAAGGGTTTTTGGGGTGCTGAATTGATTCCAACCATTATTTTTGAGAAAAAAACACTCCTTGATCATATAAAATATATTTTATTGACATTTTTAACAGAACTGTGCTCAATGGAAATGTTGCTTAGTCAGCTTTTACAACCTTATTCATCAAACTCCCAGTATCTTCCTCACTCCTCTTGTCATCCAGCTGATTTATGTTCAGGCAAGAGTTACCATGACAGATGCCGCAAGCAGAAATACACTTGACTCCTTGCTTTTTACAGCAGCACCTGAGTGAGCTTCAGTCCCCCGCACAGTTGCAGCTGGCAAACGTCAGGAGGTAGTCTGGTCAATGGGGTCTGCAGAAGGGACTGGTGCATATCCTTGCTCAGTGAGTTGCCATCCATAGTCCCGGGCATCCGACGATGGACTTTGCAGCATCAGCCAGTCTCTAATCTGGAGGTAAGCTCGGAGAGAGTGCTGTGCTGTAGCTCCTGTTGTCGGGGGGGGGAGGTTCTCAGGTTTTATGCTCCCAGTAGCAGCTTGCTTGCTGAAGATGTCGAATCTCAAGTCTTCCAAGTCTTTGGAGGATTTCCCATGGAACATGAGCATGAAAAGATCACAGTCTGCTTTAATGATATCACCTTTCTCAGCTCGGATGTCCATAAACACGTCCATTGCCCTCTCTGCTTCATCAGTCTTGCAGAGCTTGCTTAGCAAAGTTGTTTTGCTAAACCCAAAAATTGCAGACACTGTATCGCAGCCAGAGAAGCTGTGCAAGAAGATGAGATACCTCCGGTATACCTCTGGGAGGGCCTCCCGGATCTTTCCGACATCGTAAGATGTTTCTTTGGCTGTCGTGAGGAAGATCGGATGGTCTGCAACACGATGAATCAGCATAACCAGGACGTCTGTGTCCTCAGCCCTCACCTCGACAGGGGACTCTTGCCTCATCTAGAGCTGCGCGGACGATGGAGGTGTCGGCATCATCGGAGCATTGCTGTACACTGATTCCATTCCTACTAAATGTCTCAGCAAGGAGCAGAACGAGCTGGGCTTTGTTGTTCTTGTTATCGAGGAACTTTTCTCTTGCAATGATGATTTTGAGATCCAGACGAATCTGAATGTCACATCATGCATTCTTTGTTCATCTCAAGTGGTCGTGGTCCTTAGTGGAGCTGCCATATCCGTCAAAGACCACCGTTATCCGGAGGCGATGGCTCCCCATGGACTTCACAAACCGGAGGTAGCTCTCGGCAACATCCTTCCAAGTAAGGTTAGCCTCCCACTTGACATTGTGCAGGAGTCACCCACCATCAACCACAAGGCTTGTGCAGGGGGGTTGTTCAACAGGTGCCACACATGCCTTCAGGGACCTTGCTAGGGCAGCCTTGTCTGGCTTTCGCAACTTTTGATTTTTGTCAAACAGACCGGTTTTGGCGTCAACTCAAAGCGCAGAGCTTCTTTGGTCTTGACTTCATGCTCACTGATGACAATGAGGCGGTTGAATAGCTTCAGTGAGTCAATGACCAGCTTCTCGCCATTGACTTTGGGTCCAGATCTGAGGCTTGCAAGTGATTTGACCTTGTGTTTAGTTACCATTGCATCCACAACAGTTTTCCCATCCATCTTAGCCTGCATGGCTCTGTCAACTTCTTCTGCTTGATCAGCGTTGACTTGATCTTCGGGAGTGCTGCTGAACCCGGTTGAGAAGGACACCAGAGTCTTCTTGTCCCGTGTGGCATCGAAAGGGTTGACTTCCTCCAACCACCCAACTATGGTGTTGACAGCATAGTTATCTCTCCATTTGGGCTCTTTTAACGTCGGTGTGGACAGGTACCCCACATTTGACCATGCTTCTTTCTAGCTCTTGGTGAATGAACGAGAAGTGGTTCAGAGTCTGAACCCAAGACTTATGAGAAGACTCATTCCGAAAGAGGCCTCTGTTTAGACCACCGGAGGATTTTGCCTCACGCATGAGTGTGGTTTCTATCGTGATGTCGGTCCATGTGCCGGACCATTCATGGTCTGAGAACCTGACTACATGGTTGCCGTACAAAGTGAACTTGGATAGAGTTTCCTGGAACATGGGACTCTCCTGTCGCTGATGCATCAGCTGTACATTCAGCCTTGCTCCCTTTGCGTACTGATGGTGGCCCGCTGCTGCGAAGGTATTGAGCATTCCAATGATGCAGCTGAGATGACCTGTGTGGTCTGGAACATACAGTGATGTGTTTTAACATTGATAGGTCGACTCTACGTTGAATAGATTCAACTTCTATTGAGTCCGGTACACAATAATTTTATAGCTAAAAGCTCTTAACTAACGTCAGCTAACACAGAGAATTCTACTGAGCATGAGCACAAGTATAACCAACAATATAGTCGTGGTTTCAAAAATGTTGTATGCTGGTTTCAGCACAATTTGAACAATCTGAATCAATTGAGCCAAATTACCGCAAAACACAGTCTGAGATATCTAAAAATGTATCGTATCAATATTTTACGGCCAGGGATTCATTTTTCCTCAAATCTAATGGTTGGAATAGATTCAGCACCCCAAAAAACCCCTAGTTAGACATCCCACAAGTCAATATTGTCAAAAGTTAATTTTTCCGATTTTTTTTTTTCGCGCAGGCCCTCTGAGCACCCGAACATTGATTGGCTCCCCAGAATTTTCCACAAGGATTTTGGTTTGCACTAATTGATAGGTTGTAGTAGACACCGAGATGAATACGTTAGTGAAGAAATTTTTTGGTAAGCAATTTTTTCACAGATGGTCAATATAATTTGCTAAAATTCCCTAACTATGAGAAGGATGAGCCTGTTTTTCAGAAACCAACTTCTCTATTCGTGGAGAAGTAGATGACAATGCCAGGATCATATCATGCTCCATTTCTAGGCGATTTCTGTTCTTTGTTTTAATGACCACCATGGTGGAGAACGACTGCTCACAAAAGTATGATGAAGGATATGGCATGAGAACCTTAATGGCGCGCCGTGACAGGGTCGGATACGACGGCAGTATTTCGCACCAGAATGTCGACAACGAATTCGTCCATGCAAGAGCCTGTGCTCCTGAATCCTGCTGGAGCTGTACAAGCTCTTCCTGTGCTGTATCATCTTCATCAGCAATCGAGTCCAGTGAAGCCGTGAAAGGGTCCCGAACCAGAGAAAAGGACTGCACATCCAGCTCAGGGAAATAGTGCTCGAACTGTTCAATGAGCGACCGAAGGTGACGTGCTATCTCCCCAGAAAGACTGTCGAGCTCAGTATCATCATACTGGCAGGTCGTTAGATGCTCCACCAGATGGGGGAAAAGGCTGAAGCGCTTTACAGCTGCTTTGTCTGCCAGTAATTTTAGAGTCGCCAGAAATCCGCTCATTTTGTCGTGAAAAATCATGAGGTTGGCGTCTTTGCCTTGGAGGGAGCGGTTGAGGACATTGAGACATTCAAAGATGTCAACGAGATAGCACAGTTCTGACAGCCAAGAGTCCGACTCAAGCAACGCTACCCATGCCGTTTTCCCTTGTGTGTGTAGGAACTCCTTCAGTTTATCTTTGAGATGTAAACGCGCAGAAGAAGGTTTCCTTGAGATAACCATCTGACTTGAGTGTAGAATAGCAAATTCTTATGGTCGGCGTCCATCTCCTGGCAGAATAGCCTGAATAACCTAGTGTTGAGGGCGCTCGATTTGATGTGATTCACCATTTTTACGACTTCTGGGAGCACGCTCTGCAAGGTTTCTGGAAAAGTACGAGAGGCGAGCGCTTCTCGGTGAATCATGCAGTGTACCATGGAGGTCTGAGGAGCCACCTCAAGCAATTTAGCCTTGAATCCAGAACGCACTCCTAACATTGCTGGCGCGCCGTCTGTTGTAGAACCGATCAACTTTCCGAAGTCCAGATCATGGTCACGATAAAACTGCTCTACTTTCCCAAAAATGTCCTCGCCTTTGGTGGTGGCCTCCAATGGTTTGATGAGCAGAGGCTCATCGACAAAGTTATCAGCCTTGATGAAGCGGACCCAGACGATGAGTTGCGCGTACGATGCGATATCAGTGGACTCGTCCAACTGTATGGCGTGCCACGGCGATTCCTTGATCTTCTGTACGACCTGAGCCTTTGCGTCCAGACTCATATCTTCAATTCCGCATTGGATGGTGTTGTCAGAGAGGGGTATAACTGCCAGTCTCTTCGCCGCTTCCTCCCCAACCATCAGAGATACCATGTCATTTGCACATGGCAGCACGAGTTCTTCCGCAATGGAGTGAGGCTTTTTAGTCTTGGCAACATGGAGCGACGCTCGATACGAGGCCTCTAATGCCCGATAATTGGTCTGATGGCATGTACCCTCTCTGTCAAGACGCGTATTCTTGAGTGCAAAAAGTTTCCTCTCAAAGAACGCTCTCTCCTTATCCTGATAAGGCGCATGTTTTGTAGTCAAATGCCTCTGCAACTTATTTTGTTTCATAGACTCCGTAGAAAGCACTTCGAAACAAATCACACACCGAGGCCTCTGTGCCCCACTTTTATCCACTACGTAGTAAAATCCAAGGTCCAGAAATTTATCCTGGTAACAACGTTCTCGAGATTTGCTGGTGGCCAGTGCTGCCATCACAAATAAGGTCTCGAGTCCTATGTGGAGACGTGAATAGACGTTAATGATAGAGTCTGAGTCTGAGAGGCCGTGGATCAAACCACGAATTTCCTGCCAAAATGAACCGCCCTTCAGCGAGCCCGCGCATGGGCTGGATCCCATTCCAAGCGTCATGTTGCACCGGTTCCCATACGTTTGAATGAACCTTTATATTACATCCCGTGAAAGCGAACACCGATCGAAAATAGACAATTTTTTTTCGCTGCATGCGGACACCCGCGACCCCACGGAATTTGCTCGGCGACCCCACGAAATTTGCTCGGCGACCCCACTTGGGGTTGTGCCCCCGGGTTTGAAAAACCAAGGCTTGGAGGTTTGGGTGGCTGGCTTGGGATCTTAGGGTTCTGAGTTTGAGCCCGATTGGCTGCTGAATAAACACCAGGTGGGGCTGACTCACCCTGTCATCCTTCCGAGGTTGGCGAAATGAGTACCAGTGTACCGGTGGAGAGGCACAGCATCAGCGGCACAGCCCCTCTTCCAATAAATTGTCACTGCCATACGCAAGAACAGAACCAAATTTCAGCCTTACAAATTATTCAAACCTCGTCTTCTGAAAAAGGGTTCTTCCGGTATTTATTTTATCTTCTGAACAAAAAGCTGGAGGCCTGTTGCTCTTGTGAGGATCCCCCCCCCTCCTCCTCCTCTCAGCAAAATTGTGTCACTCCTATTTCTCCCAGACTGCTACTCAGACACAATTGGAACTTCACAGGAAGGTTCCAAGTTGTTGGATCGAGTGCACGTCCTTCGATGAATCGGATTGGCCGAAAGGCTTTGCCGTCAAGGGTTTATTAATTTTTTTTTCACATAGATAACAAAAATCCTCTTCCCCAAAAACATCCAATACAAAACTTCTGACCTCATTGATGGGCCAGGGCACTTCAAGTTTGCGAAGAAGTATCGATGAAATCAAATGGCCGGCAATGGCCAAATCAGAATTGATCATTTGGGAAGTCTGTTGATTTCAATGAAGAAACCTGTATACAAAGTTAATCATCATAGTACTTCCAACCACAAAAGTGGTGTTGCCTCCTGGTTGTCATTGGTGAGGCCGAAGACTGTGTCTTTGTGGCATATGGCACTTTTTCGTCCCAGATCGTGCAGCAACAGCTGTCATGAAACTCTATATTCTGGTATCCTAAGGGGTTCATCACTAACCAAATAGTGTATGTACACTACATGGCCAAAAGTATGTGGACACCTGCTCATCCAACATCTCATTCCAAAATCATGGGCATTAATATGGAGTTGGTCCCCCCTTTGCTGCAATAACAACCTCCACTCTCTGGGAAGGCTTTCCACTAGATGTTGGAACGTTGCTGTGGGGATTTGCTTCCATTCAGCCACAAGAGCATCAGTGAGGTGAGGCACTGATGTTGGGCGATAAGGTCTGACTCGCAGTCGGCATTCCAATTCACCCCAAAGGTGTTCGATGGTGTGAAGGTCAGGGCTCTGTGCAGGCCAGTCAAGTTCTTCCACACTGATCTCGCCAAACTATTTCTGTATGGACCTCGCTTTGTGCATGGGGGTACTGTCATGCTGAACCAGGAAAGGTCCTTCCCCAAACTGTTGCCACAAAGTTGGAAGCACAGAATCGTCTCGAATGTCATTGTATGCTGCAGCATTAAGATTTCCCTTCACTGGAACTAAGGGGCCGAGCCCGAACCATGAAAAACAGCCCCAGACCATTATTCCTCCCCATCAAGCTTTACAGTTGGCACTATGCATTGGGCAGGTAGCGTTCACCTGGAATCCGCCAAACTCAGATTCGTTCGTCAGACTGCCAGATGGTGAAGCATGATTCATCACTCCAGAGAACATGTTTCTACTGCTCCAGAGTCCAATGGCGGTGAAAGCTTTACACCACTCCAGCCGACGCTTGGCATTGCACACGGTGATCTTAGGTTTGTGTGCGGCTGCTCAGCCATGAAAACCCGTTTCATGAAGCTCTCGACTAACAGTGTTTGTGCTGACGTTGCTTCCAGAGGCAGTTTGGAACTCGATAGTGAGTGTTGCAACCGGCAACAGTTGATTTTTTTTTCCATGCCGCAGGCTTCAGCACTCGGCTGTCCCGTTCTGTGAGCTTGTGTGGCCTACCACTTAGCAGCTGAGCTGTTGTTGCTCGTAGACGTTTCCACTCCACAATAACAGCGCTTGCAGTTGAACGGGGCAGCTCGAGCACGGCATAAATTTGATGAATTGACTTGTTGGAAAGGTGGCATCCTATGACTGTGACACGTTGAAAGTCACTGAGCTCTTCAGTACGGCCCATTCTACTGCCGACGTTTGTTTATGGAGATGGTATGGCTGTGTGCGATTGCATGGCTCCACATTTGAGAGGTCATGTGACTCCTTCACCGATCTAGATAACGTCTTAATTAACAGTTTTTCACATTTGATGCCATATTTGATGATCGAAGGTTACCACCTCACCAAATAAATCAGTATCAGGGTTGATATCCATTATCCGAAAGAAAATTGGCTATTGATGAAGCATTGTATATATGGATCTGCCGTGGAGGAGATGGTGACAGGTGACAACTCATTTGTTTATCTGTTGTGAATTGTGAGAAAATGACTGTTTGAAACCCCCATTTTGGTGAACCGTGGTAAACCAAGCTAGCAATGAGCCTGTGGGTGCTGAAACAATGAACTGGCCACCCGAAGTCCATGACTTCGTGCTATTCTGGTTCACAGTTCCAGACCCATGGGGACCAACACACATCTCATAACCATCCCTATCAATTCCAGTCGATGCATTGAAATCCCCCAAGACGAGAAGAGTATCTTACCTGGGGCACTGTTCAACCACAGACTCGAGCGTAGCATGGAATGAGTCCTTCACGGTGAGATCACTTGCGTTTTTGGGATATGCGTTATGTTGACGTTTTTGGTCGACCAAATTTGATGAAACTTCGATGCTGGACCGTCGCAGAGTCTGTGACCATAATCTTCAAAAATTTCAGAAAGATCGGTTGAGCGGTTTTTGGGCTGGAGGCGAGCAGACAGACAGACAGACAGACAGACAGACACGCAATCAACATACTTGTTAAAACAATAAAAATTGCCAAGTAATATATAAATATAGGTTGGTTTGTGCATGGGTACACGCATCATGGGTACATATGGTGAAATTGCAAATGCCAACTTGTGGTGTTTGTTATCCCCGTACGGAGGGCAGGATTTCCCAAGAATCCTTTTTTGTTCTTAGATTAGCCATCGCAGTAAAGATTGTTGTTGCTGTCATTGAAGCGATGAGTCTTGTACGCTCGTACGTTTAATTAAACAGTGCAACATGTAATGCTCAATTGTCCGTGGAATTATCCTTGCCTTATTTCTTTTCTTGTCTTTGATCGATCGCATCTTTGTTTTTGGCTTACTCTCATTTGTATTTTATTGATACTTTCATCTTGGTACACTGGACCTGCAGGATAGCTCTGAGGTTGCGGGCATACTCGCTCCGCCTTTGAGCCGTCTCATCCTGGTGTGATTCTCAACCCAACAATATACTTTGACCATGGTGTTTTGCAGGCAGAGCGTAGCATCGCTCGGGGGGGCACCGTCTCTCGGATGGAGATGAAGCTGGGGTCTGCTGTCGTAACTAATCTGATAAAGAGGGAAAATCATTCGCTTTTTTTCCTGAAAATCCAGGACATGTTTAATATCTTCTTTAGTCATCGCCGGAACCCTCAACAAATCCTAGATTCCTGCTCAAAGCTACAGGGGACACTACATCAGTAGCACTGCTGAATCCGCTAGAAATCATGCAAATAGCAGCTTCGATTTTCATATATTTGGATTGTATGTTGTTGCCCATTTTGTGCTATTACACCACATTGAATGTCTGCATTAAGAACAACAATTTGGAACGTGCGGCTGACTGGATCTTCAGCCACGCGGACGAGTTGGATGCTGAGATCGCCATGGAGACGTCCGATCCCCCCAGCCGGAGTGACTCTGCAGCTGAAGCCACACCTGTTGGGCCGAGTGTCCGGGATGGTTCAGGAAGTAAGTGTACAGTCTGCATCTCTCCTGGGCTGTATAGCACATCTTCATCACAAGTTTTATGTCATGTTACTCGTTGTGCAGATAGCTGGCACTTCAACCCAAATTCTCTTCGAAAATGTGTATTCTTCAGTGCTGTTATCCCAACCGTGATGCTCACCTTCAATCATTCGTTCTTCCCCCCCCCCCCCACTTACGGAACCAACTTCCACATTGTCTTCCATGGCTTTAAGGCAGCATGGCACGGTTTTTGGGGCTAAAATAAATTGATGGTCCCAGATGTTCAGGGTCGGGGAGGATCCCAATTCTCTTCATGGAAATGTGTGACGTATAACCCCACCCGGTGGAAACCGTTATCGTAATTTCTAAATTGTAAAAGAGGGAGAATCAACCTGTCCGGAATAATGTGGTATTTAACCTGTCCGGGATAATCCCGTCCTTCGGGCCCTGTCACACCTTGACGTTTTAGCCAGCAATGGCAACGTATAAAAATGTATGTAAAACGTTGGCGTACGCTGAAATTTTGATGTTCTTTTTTAAGTTTTGGACGTATTCATAACGAGTTGGACGTATGCATAACGTATTAGTAACGTACACATAACGTTTTAATCGCATATGGATAACATACCAACGAATGATTAGCGTGTTGTCGGCGTTCACAACCTATGCCCAACGATCGTCTAACGTATGCATAGCGCGCTGCACGTATCGCCGACGATCACGTGGCGTAGCATATTAAAAACCTGCCGCACGCCGATTTAAATCATAACTGCCTGAGAATTGGAAGTGTCAACATCGCAGTCACACCTTGACGATTTAGCCAGCGTATGCTGACCTCTGAAAAATTTGTCTAAAAC
Organism: Eptatretus burgeri; assembly: GCF_056783735.1. Classification (NCBI taxonomy): domain Eukaryota; kingdom Metazoa; phylum Chordata; class Myxini; order Myxiniformes; family Myxinidae; genus Eptatretus; species Eptatretus burgeri. Next base: position 127,357,882 of record NC_140964.1, on the reverse strand, counting down.
GCTGGCACACGTCGAATGCGTTATGGGTAAGTTGTGTATACGTTAAGAGCACGCTGAAAAACACTGCCATACGTCGTAATACGCCTTGTACATCGTGAAATTTCAAGCATGGTGAAAATTTTACGACGTACTCGCCGTATGGCTCACACGTTCCGCTAAGCTGGGAATAAGTTGTAGGCACGATATGCGATCGTTGACACACGTCGACACAAGTTCCTTATAAGTTACTCATAAGTCGAAACACGTCGGGGTAATGTTTAGCATACCCGAAACTTATTTTCTCCGTCAAGGCATATTTTCTTTTTTTCTCCTTGGCTCCGTGAAGGCACGTGACGAAATATCTGAAGTTGTTGTTGTTGTTGTTGTTGTTTTTATTATATATATATTTTTTTAGTCTATCACGAATTTTAAAATATATTCGGACATTTGCTTTTAAGTTTCGACGTCGACGTGACAATATCCTCAAACAGAAAATATTCACAGAGGAGGAACTAAGAATAAGACGAGCAAACTGAAGAGGAAATCGGATGTGACGTAACAACACGTGACGAAATGTCGGAAGTTGGTGTTGGTGTTGGTTTTTTTTTTTTTTTTTAAACGCTGCCAATATGCCATTATACGGTAGCTGTAAATTTGAAACACGTTCAGTAAGTTATGTGGTTGTCCGGAAGACGTCAATCAAATACGTCTACATACGTCAATATGCGTTGGAGTTACGTTACTCGTAGATTCAAAGCATGTTACTCAGGTTAGAAATAAGTTTTGGGTACGCTAAGCATTACCTCGATGTGTTTCGACTTATGAGTAACTTACAAGTGACGTGCCTTGACGTGTGTCAACGATCGTGTAACGTGCCTACAACACGTTACCCATAGGTTATAAATAAGTTTCGGGTACGCTAATCATTACCTCGACGTGTTTCGACTTATGAGTAACTTACAAGTAACGTGTGTCAACGATCGCATAACGTGCCTACAACTTATTCCCAGCGTATGCAGAACGTGTGAGCCATACGCCGGCATAGTCGCAAAATTTCAAGCATGCTAAAATTTGCGAACAACCACAAAGTACAACGATGAAAGCCAGCGTACTACGACGTATGGCAGTGTTTTTCAGCGTGCTCTTAACGTACACACAACTTACCCATAACGTATTCGACGTGTGCCAGCGTTTTAGACAAATTTTTCATAAATCGGCATACGCTGGCTAAATCGTCAAGGTGTGACAGCCCCTTTATGGACTCGATCTCTGCTGGTGTTTGTTAATTTTTTTCCTGATTCATTTTCCCACAGAATACCAGCTCTTTGCCTTCATCAGTCATATGGGCACGTCCACCATGTGTGGTCATTATGTGTGCCACATACGCAAGGACGGCAGGTACGGCAGACCGTTGAATCGACACCCTGAAATGACTGAACACATATTCTCTTTTTAGCTGTGTGCCAGCCTTTATACCGAGGCGAGCTGATCGATTGCCTCGTTTTATTTAGGTGGGTGATCTACAATGACCAGAAGGTCGCGGCATCAGAGAAACCACCCAGAGACCTCGGCTACATGTATTTCTACCAACGACTTCCCAGTTAACAAAATAAAGTGGACTGGGGAGTGGTTGTGAGGTGGCCCACGTGTGCTGTGTACACAAGATACTGTTCGGCAAAACACTCGTTTTCTTCCTCTTCCACATAGCCACGAAACCTCTTCTCTTCACTTTCCCGACCCAGCCCTTTTGTCACTTGTCATTGCCTGGGGTAAAGCCTGTCCTCATCCTGTGCCATTTTTGTTTCTGTACGCACAGTATGGCTCCTTGGGTTTATTTGTAATTTTTTTTTTCCTTTGCAATCATTTCCGATGTGTGCGATTATATACACGGGTGTTCACAAGCTAAACTGTGTTCCGCGTGTTCTTTTTGAGCGAAATGTGCGTCGAGAGACTGTATCTCTGGCTTCTTTGAAAAGGTCTTGCCCTTCCACTGCCCGACGATTGGATTCTGTGTACTGAGGACAATGGCGCTGAGGGTTTATCCTGGAAATTTATGGATGCATTGGAGGTGTCAGCTGAGTTAAATAGCAAGAGATGGTGCTCGATTATGAGCCGCACAAGTCTGTTCTTTGAGGGTTAAAAAAAAACACATTTAGGGGAATGGGGTTTTGGGGTTGGTGATAGATTTGAATTTTGCTGTCTTAAAAGCTGCTTTGCTGATGACAACAAAGTACAGTAAATTATTTAAAAATTGTGTACAATTTCTTTTTGAAATTTATTTTAAGATACGGATTTAAACTTAGATGTTGTGTGAGCAACGCTGAACATTTCACACCGGTGTCCCAAAACTGCCTCGCCACATGGAAGCATCCATCAATATCCGGGAAGTATCGACCGCACCGTCCATTTTATCCAATTTGGATTCCTCCATCCGATGGCAAACCCATGCGGGTCGGTCTTCTTGAGGATGGGAAATTTGTGTTTGTGTTTCAATCTTTCAGTCTCGTATTATTGAAACGGGCCTTGTGACGTCACTTTGTGCGAGAAGTAATTAATCGAGTCAATCGGTAAGTCTGCTGCCTTGATACAAGGAGCAAAACAATTGTACTTGTCGGGTAACAAATATTGTGGCAAACGGTTATGCCATGGTCTTATTGGTCGTCCCTCTGGTGGCATTGTATCCAATGAGATCGGGAACTGTTTGTTGCTCGCTGCGTGCCGGTTCATATACTACACTCAGTACGTTTGGACTCTTCCTTGTATGCTTACTTCGGTCGAGGTTCTTCATCCAGGTGGTGTCGAAGCTCCAACCATTGATGCTTGAAGAAAGCAACGGTCCAAACTTGGAAGGATCTTGCAAGCTGGGTGCTGTTTCCGGTGAAAGGGTTTGGACGGATTCTAAAAGGCTGTTTGAATTGTCTCGTGAGCGATTTGTCCTTCCCTGTTATCCATGCATCGTTTGAATCGAAGCGAAATGTCCGAAGAGTTTCGACACGGTTCGTTCACAGGGCTGTTGATTCACATCCGAGTATGTTGTGAATGTGTCGAATGGTTTTGTTCAAATGGAATAATTACCCTTCCATAAAACAATTTCATATTGTCCTTTCATGACACCAAAGATTTATAAGTACATTTTAGCGTTACTGTTCAGCCTTGCAAACTGCACTTTTACAACTAAATAATGTGGAAATCAAAGTTTTCAATCTGAGGGTATTCTCCAAAACCTAAGTGATTAATTTATGTGATGTTATTCATTATTTAGTTTGTGGGAACAAAACAGATGGATGTACAATGTCAGACCTCACCAAAGAGGAAGTACTGTCTTTCTTTCTTCTACCCTACTCCCTCCACTTCTCCTCATCCCCTTGTTTGGTTATTTGTGATTTATGAAATCAGATTCACAAATATGGTCTATTTGTCAATAACCTTCAGGTCACAAATCTTCATGAAACTTAACCACTTGGTGGAGGTACCACAAACTAGAAGCCTATTGTTTTTTTTTTGTTTTTTTCAGTCAAGGTCATGAAATTGTTAATTTTCATCAAATTGACTTGACATTGATACCCTATAAAAGGCAAAATCTCTCTCCCTCTCCTTCCTCTCCTTCCTCTCCTCCCTCTCCACCCTCTCCTCCCTCTCCACCCTCACCCTCCCTTTCTCCCTCCACAGCCACATCTTTTAAGTTACAAGCTCAGGGTACAAACACAACTTTGTGTGTATGTGGGGGCAGGGGGGGGAACATGGGCTATGTGGTCGTGGCCTCACACTGTGGAGTCGGGGGATAAGTTCTCCATGTAAATGAGTACCCTGTAGCGTCACCTGGTGGTGGTGACTGGGTATTACAATTTCCTTTGGCTAAAAAGTGTTACTTATTCATGTTTCTCTTCCCGCACAACACCGGGTACATCTGCTCGGCTATATAATATAAACGAAAAACCAAGTGAAGCCATGGTCGACCCAAGGGACTATTTATATATGATGGAGCAAGTGTATGTGAAGCCTCGACTAACGCATGTGACTATGACTGAATTACGTTTCCTGTTTGAATATAATTTGCACAATGATTACATCTATTAATTATGTCCTATTGGAATGTACCTTTTCGACTGCATAGACACTGTACACTGACACACCCTTTCGACCCCCTTGCGTTGAGATATTGTAGACCATTACACTCCTTGAGCCCGAACTACTATTGCACCATACTCCTTATATACCCCCTTCGACCCTGTAGACCTTTAGACGCACACCACACATGAACCTATATCGTATTTTTGTAATATACAGACTCTGCTTTTTGGGGTTTTTTCAACAAGTAATGCACAATCTCCACCCACTCAGTTCAAAGCCACTGTTTGAGCATCAATTGCACCATGACTGTCTATTAATTCCGTACTATTGGAACGTACCTTTTAAACCTTAAGACTGCTGACAACCATAGATACTATAAACTACGAAGGCGCCGTTCGACCTTCTCGACCACATTCGACCTGATAGACCCTTCAGAACCATAAGACCTCTACATGAATGAAACTCCTCCTGTATATTATGGAAATCCATATTTTTGTTGTCAGAAAAACGTGCCACGATTATAGGGAATTGAGGTGTGATACTGATACACAGTAATGATTTGTTTGTTTACCCATTTCATCTGGATGGGGTGCAATGCTAACTTGTCATGACCATGAATGTGAATTACTCCCATGGTCGTTTTCAGCTTATCTGCAATTGGAATTCAACATTGGGTATTTTTATCGTGCTCCGTCCATCCGTCTCATATTTTGACTTCGCTGGCCAAACCGCTGGGCCGATCCAGCTGAAATTTGGCAGCAAGGTTCTGCTCTTGACGGGTATCAAGGATTGCAAAACTCATTCCGGTCACGTGACTTTAGGTAGGTCAAAATTCCTGACTTAGTAAATTTCTTCAAAAAAAATTCTGCAGACCCACCAGTCAGAATATTACCAAATTTGAGTTTCAACATTAAGCAAGGGGATGTTAAATTGCAGAGGTTATGCCAATCAGGTGACCGGAAGTGTATCAAAATGGCCGACTTTGTGTCAATTTTTGGGAATATCGTGTAAATTCCTTCAAAAATCTTCTTTTCCAGATGCACCAGTCAGAATGCGACCAAATTTAGGTTACAACATTAAGCCAGGGCTCAGATAACCTTCATGTTCAGTGGTCCTATATTTTTGAGGCACTTTTGTAGAAGTTAGCTGGTATAAAAACGTACAAGCGCGTTACCATGATCAGCTGTCCGCCAGGCAAGAGAATGTCTTTTTAATCAATATTTTAAAACTCATTTGTTTATTTTGACATGCAACGTTCCCCTGTACACGTGGCATTGTCTGTTTCCTGACCCGTGCTGGAGTAGGTGGCTAGAACTGTTCATTCTGTTGGTCTCTTTTTCGAGACCATAACAAATTTTAACCTTCCCTGGGGATTTGCCATAAAAGCTGCACCGAAATGGTCTCTCGTGAACACAGAAATGGGCAGAGAAATAAATAAAGTACACTCTGGATCCACTATAATGAAAACCCACTTAATACAGAAAATGTAATCTAATCAAAATGGCCACGACCTCATAACAGTGGAGCCCAGGTGACGTCTTTAGGGCAGACATGACGTTAACGAGTCCAGTATCTGCCAAGGAAACAAAATGAGCAGAAAACACCGGGGGGGGGGGTTCGTGAATGATCTGGCTTACACTGGAGTGAGAGATTCCACGAAACCCCTCCATTACATGAGGCATGAGTTTGCAGGGGTAGTGAATGGTCTGGCTTTGCACCATGAGCAAGGGTGATTCTGGTAAGATGCTGTGCTGTACTAACAGAAAATGATCTTCCCAGCAATAGACGCACACCACGCAAACATCTATAGTCTTCTTGCAAAACACAGAATATACTTTTTTTCAGCAAATAATGCGCAAACTCGACCCACCAAGAGGGTAGGTACTGTATTATCTTTTATGCTGTTACCTTTGTGACTCTCCAATCCTCCAGTACCTGTCCTGACTTCAGCAAGCTGTTAAAGATATCTGCTAACATCTCGCTTATCTGCTGTGCCATTCTCTCAAAACTCATATAATATAATGTTCCCTAACAAGGAACTTGAATTCAGGAGACCCCAAGGCCCATTCAAGCCTGTGCTATGGTTACCAACATATGATTGTTTGTCAGTGCTCTATCCTTTTCAATGCTGAGCATCAAGCAAAGAAGCAGCACAAACCATTTTGATGGTCTCTGGTACGACTTGGTCGATGTTCGAATCGCTGACTTACCAGTCACGCCACCGAGTCTGCTGATAATTGTTGATACTGTCGCATCAGACGATCTGTTAGCACACGATCTATGCTGGGAGTGCAGGACCCCCACTGATGCCAAAACGGTGTTGAAGTTAGTACACTTTATTCAATAAATCACGATTTACCATTCCCCAAGGATCACTCAAATGAAAGCCGAACCCGGCGTGTACCTTCAGACACAATGCGACGCTAACTTGCTAATCCTGTAAATGTTGAAAAAAGCAACGCTGACCATGAAGAGCTACTGAATCCTAGGGAAGACGCTTCTTGTAATTGTAATGGGGTTTATTGAAAAATAATATGAGTATCGGTAGACAAGTCGCTATAAATATACAGGATGAACCAAGCAGTCGACACACACAAATATGAATGAAAGGGACATGCAAACTTATTTATAAAATAAATAAATGGACCCCCCCCCCCACTCATGGTGCCAAAATACCAGACTCGCACACAAACAACAATGGGGGCAGGTGAGGGCTTGTGGCAGGCA
>NC_140964.1:127328605-127343605 GCF_056783735.1 Eptatretus burgeri | reverse complement strand
GTGGGTATTTAGGTAAATTGAAGATTGGCAATTGACCCTACCCCACGTGGTCTGCCCATTGGCGTATTTCGGTTCTTGCACAAGGACACATCGGCCTCGGAGTTATCTGGGCGGCGATCTATCTTCCGGGCGATCGGTCGGGCCGACTCGACTTGCGGCTCCGTCAGAGCGGTCGGCTCGCGGCGGACCACCGGGACCGTAACAGTATATTAATATTTTGTAATAAAAGCAGATCACACAAAATGGTGAAAAAGTCAACTTTGCATGTAATTGCTGAAAAGAGGACCTCTGTGGACTGTTTCATCATAGCTTTCAAAGCAGGATATAGACTATAGCACAGCGTTGCGCTCAATGAAGTTTCTTATCTTCACTGTGTATGCCTTAATCTTATCTTCACTGAATATAATTGTCCGAACAGTATAAAAAGTGGTTTCATGCTTTGAGTTATAAAAATTGCTAAATTGTTAAAATTTTCAGATTTCACTTCAGATTTTGACAATTATTTAGTGAATGAGATCCGATCCGATCCGAAAACAGATATAATATTTTGATTCTGTAATTTAATTAGTCCGTGAGAATAGATTGTGTTTCCAAGTTGAGCATTGTTGAGCATGCAAAGTTTGGGTCCGCGAGGTTTCATGGTTTTGGAGTTATGGAGGAGATGGACGGATTTACTGACACACTGACATTTATTAGTATAGATATATGTATATGCACACTTTGTTTCCTGCAAACAATTTTAAATTTGGCCATGGTGCCAGTGATGGCTCGCCTACTCTTCCCAAAGTACAATGTTGGATCTTTAACATCCACAAAATATTGCTGGCAGACGGGACACCCAGTTCAACATCCATCCAAGAGACGGCACACACATTGATATTGATGCCGCTCCCTGCCTGCAAAACAACAGGATGACAGTTAATAGCTGGCTCGCGATTGAAACTCAGGCTAAACAGCTTGGAAGCTCAGGGTGCTCCTACATCAAGGCGATCCTGCCAGCCTTCTTGGATAGCGAAAAGTAAATGAACAAAAACCCTCGTACAGCGCATTGGGAGAGGAAGTGCATGCTTACTTTGCCTTCATTCTTTTATTGAGAAAACAACAGCAATACAAATTTAACATTTCTGCTTTTACATCAGAACTACAAAATAAATAGCTGCTGAAAAATAGCCTACTCATTAATGTGAATGCGCTTTTTCATGAAAACAGGCAAAACAAGCTTCAACCCACTTCACATCAGGGGCAAGCATATGTAATTATGAGACTTAAGGTGCTGCGTATTGTGAAACATAACCTCAACTTAATTTACCATTTCAAGGAAACTATATTTGTGCATCTTTCTTCTCGAATATCAGTGAAACTTCAAGGCCATAAAATGCGTTTCTATTGTCAGTAATTTCATACCGACGAGAACTGTTTTCTGTAAAACCACTTAAAGTTCTCACGAGTTTGTATTTTAAGTACACTTGATTTCGGTTTACAAATCTGGGTTGTGCTCGAACTATTAAAACCAACAAACAGAATCGTTTATGGATTGCATTGCAACAATAATAATTAATGTTGATTTTCTAAATCAATCGACAGTGACAATTTTTCTGTGCATCATGAGATGCCATTTGGTGTTTGATCGCAAAAGGTTAACTACAGTGGAAACAAATCATCAGCCATGATATTAATTTCTCCAAGAACTTTGAGCCCATTTTTTTAAAGCAAATTATTTTTGACAGTTGGAGCTTCACCTTCAGCCAAAATATTACAAGTCAACAATGATATTCCTTAGCAATTGGAAAGGACTTCATACATCAACAAAAAGTGCACAACATACTGTTAACCTGTAAAAAGCAACTCTATTCTGTGATGCTTTGTGGCAGCTTTATCTTGGACATCCGCAATACAATCACTGTGTGCGCCGCACTTTCCCGCGTCTGCTCCTGAAAACCAAAAGCAACTTTTATCAGGTATTTTTTTCCCCAAAAAAAAGACAACACATCAGTGCCATACCAAACTGAAACGACCAAAATCAGTTGAACAGTCTTACAAATAACATTCAAAAAGCTCTATAAATGAGATTAAAAATGTCGCAGGCACTGTAGTGGCTCATAGAAAAGACTAACCACCATCTCAAGACAACTTTGCATGGGAACTAAATGATTCTCACACACACACACACACACACACACACACACACACACACACACACACACACACACACACACACACACACACACACACACACACCCCGCACCACCTTCTGCCCCTACGCTGCACCCTATTGCACCCCTCATCTCCAACTTCATAGTTTTTAACTGTGGTCCATCAGTATCTGAGATCTCCTTTCTGATATTATGGATCTATCCATTCAGGTGACTGTTGCTACTGCCGACATTGTATGCCAAACTGAAACATATCTTCCCTTAGGATGTCTCCGATTACTCTCTGCCTCTCCCTGGCTGTTTTCTCTTCCATTTTGACAGCGACCAGGCCGGACCCAAAGGTTGTATTGCATTCTGTGTCATGAACTCCATTCTATGCTGTTCATTTTCCACACTAACTCTGTGTCCAAATGAACCCCTCCCAGCCTTCTGGAATACCCTTGACTAAGGTTTTGCTCAGGTTTTGTATCAGGTTATATATTTCACGATGAAAGGCTAACCTGACTGAACGATGTTTTAGTTCACTCTGTAAGGCTTGCGACAAGTGCGTGCCCACCTTCGGGAAGCGAAGGAACATCATCTTGCAAATGAGGCAAAATGTCACAACATGGCGTTTGCCTCCAAATCTCATGCCCCCACCCCATTGCACTCAGTCCCCATCTTACTCCCATAATACCCCTTGTCTACTGGACTTTACATCTTTCTCACTTTAGAAGGTAGACAAAATGTTGCCCTGCGCTAGAAATCCCAGCTTCGACCTTGCTTTTGTGGTGGGTCCAAGATGGCATCGGTGCCCATGTTCTCAAATCCTGCTCTACGTCTCTTGCTTTTTTCCTCTGTCTGTGCTCTTCAGCGTGCTTTTCTCTTTTGGCCATCTCACATTTGCCTCAACTGTGAGCAAAATAATAGAATCCATCATTGCTGCTAACAGCTTTTCTTGTCTTGAAGCAGCCTGATATCTGGCCATCAGTTGTATTCTGGCCTGGCCACTCAACGTTGGACTTGATACTAACCAGGACCAAGGGGGGGGGGGGGGTAGGGGGCATGAGAGGCAGTTCTCTCACCCCATCATTCCTGCGAGTGCGTCTTGCCTCCATTTTCCTCCACATGTCATGTTTTATAAGACAATGTATGTCCAGAACCCAAGTTGTGAATGAATTGCCTAAGAGTAGATAATACTTCAGTAAAGTGTGTGTCGTGTGTTTTTCCATTTATATAATTATGTATTTCATATCTTGCCTTCTGTGCTGTCTTCGATTGGCATGCCTTTCTCCTGTAAGGACAAAAAAGAAGGAAGGTCAATAAATTAATCGTGATCATAATTATTACGTCACATGCTCACACTTCTCATTTCAAGAATAAAAGATGAGGAAACTTAATACTGTATCCACACCCAATTCGATTAAGCTATCAATTGACTTTTTTTTTTTTTTGGATGCAAAGTTGAGATTCGTGGGAGAGCGAGAACACTGAAGGGATCAGGACACAAAAGGAACGAGAGAGAGAGAGAGAGAGGAGAGGAGAGGAGAGGAGATACAAACAGTAGTATTGAAGGACAAAATAGAGGGAGACTGACAATCAATGGATGTGGGGAGGAATGGGGAAGGGGGGGCAAGGGAGGATGCATGGAGTGGACAAGATAGCTACACAAGCAAACTCTCAGGAAAGAAAACTGGAAATTTGGAAGGAGGTGAGCTTGGGAGTAGGTTAATGGGGGTGGAAATATCATCGTTTTTGGAATGGGGATGATCTGAGATGATGATGAACAGCTGTCTTGAAGACCTGGAGGGAAGAATGAGATTGAAGAAAATGTGGAAGTTGGATCCACAGGTGTGGGAAAAGAGGAACTAATGAGCGTAGGTGAACATTGATCCTGGATTTTGGGAGTTTCACCAGAAGAGGGTTGCTGGTGGACCGTGTGTGTCCTTCAGAAACCGAGGACGTGGTAGAAGTTGGACTACCGACCTGTCTGTGATTGGAAAGTGATTGGCCCATCGACTCAGCTTCATCATGTGAGATTCCAATGATTTTGAAGACCTTGGTTTCCATGGCATCAGGCTGAGCAAAATGTGAGGCAGGGAAACCAGCCTAGAAGGGAGAGCATTACTCCATCAAGCTGTGGAACCCTAACCCGAACAGCTCTGTGGATAGAAGTTCAGGTGTACCAAGGAAAGACTTTCAATGATGGAGGATGCTCAGTCGGCAACTGGATTTGGAGGAAATCTTTGAAATGTGGTTTGCCGAAGATAGTTCATGGCTGTTCGTGAGACCCAGGAGTATGAGTGACTGAACTTCTTTAAGAGAATTGTTGAGAAAGTAGATGAGAGAGACAGACACAGAGACACACACACAGAGACACACACACACAGAGACACACACACACACACACAGAGACACACACACACACACAGAGACACACACACACAGAGACACACACACACAGAGACACACACACACAGAGACACACACACACAGAGACACACACACACAGAGACACACACACAGAGACACACACACACACAGAGACACACACACACAGAGACACACACACACACACACACAGAGACACACACACACAGAGACACACACACAGAGACACACACACACAGAGACACACACACACAGAGACACACACACACACACACAGAGACACACACACAGAGACACACACACACAGAGACACACACACAGAGACACACACACAGAGACACACACACACAGAGACACATACACACAGAGACACATACACACGAAGACACATACACACAGAGACACACACACAGAGACACACACACACAGACACATACACACAGAGACACATGCACACAGAGACACATGCACACAGAGACACACACACACACACACAGAGACACACACACACACACACACACACAGAGACACACACACACAGAGACACACACACACACACACACAGAGACACACACACACACACACAGAGAAACACACACAGAGACACACGCACATACACACAGATACACGCACATACACAGAGACACACGCACATACACAGAGACACACACACACACAGAGACACACGCACGTACACAGAGACAGACGCACGTACACAGAGACACACGCACGTACACAGAGACACACGCACGTACACAGAGACACACGCACGTACACAGAGACACACGCACGCACACAGAGACACACGCACGCACACAGAGACACACGCACGCACACAGAGACACACACACGCACACAGAGACACACACACGCACACAGACACACGCACACAGAGACACACGCACACAGAGACACACGCACACAGACGCAGACGCAGACGCAGACGCAGACGCAGACGCGCACACACGCACACACGCACGCAGACGCACACGCGCACAGAAGCAGACGCACACGCGCAGACGCACACACGCAGACGCAGACGCACACGCGCAGACGCAGACGCAGACGCAGACGCACACGCGCAGACGCAGACTCAGACGCGCACGCACAGACGCAGACGCAGACGCACACGCGCAGACGCAGACGCACACGCGCAGACGCAGACGCACACGCGCAGACGCAGACGCACACGCGCAGACGCAGACGCACACGCGCAGACGCAGACGCACACGCGCAGACGCAGACGCACACGCGCAGACGCAGACGCACACGCGCAGACGCAGACGCAGACGCACACGCGCAGACGCAGACGCACACGCGCAGACGCAGACGCAGACGCACACGCGCAGACGCAGACGCACACGCACACGCGCAGACGCAGACGCACACGCACACGCGCAGACGCAGACGCACACGCGCAGACGCAGACGCAGACGCACACGCGCAGACGCACACGCGCACACGCAGACGCGCACACGCAGACGCGCACACGCAGACGCGCACACGCAGACGCGCACACGCAGACGCGCACACGCAGACGCGCACACGCAGACGCGCACACGCAGACGCGCACACGCAGACGCGCACACGCACACACGCACACGTGCAGACGCAGACGCAGACGCAGACGCACACGCACACGCACACGCGCAGACGCAGACGCACACGCGCAGACGCAGACGCAGACGCAGACGCACACGCGCAGACGCAGACGCACACGCGCAGACGCAGACGCACACGCGCAGACGCAGACGCAGACGCAGACGCACACGCGCAGACGCAGACGCACACGCGCAGACGCAGACGCAGACGCACACGCGCAGACGCACACGCGCAGACGCAGACGCGCAGACGCAGACGCAGACGCGCACACGCACACGACGGAGACACGCGCAGACGCAGACGCACACGCGCAGACGCAGACGCAGACGCAGACGCACACGCGCAGACGCAGACGCACACGCGCAGACGCAGACGCACACGCGCAGACGCAGACGCACACGCGCAGACGCAGACGCACACGCGCAGACGCACACGCGCAGACGCAGACGCACACACGCAGACGCAGACGCGCACACGCAGACGCAGACGCGCAGACGCAGACGCGCAGACGCAGACGCGCACACGCAGACGCGCACACGCAGACGCGCACACGCAGACGCACACGACGGAGACGCACACGACGGAGACGCACACGACGGAGACGCACACGACGGAGACGCACACGACGGAGACGCACACGACGGAGACGCACACGACGGAGACGCACACGACGGAGACGCACACGACGGAGACGCACACGACGGAGACGCACACGACGGAGACGCACACGACGGAGACGCACACGACGGAGACGCACACAGACGGAGACGCACACAGACGGAGACGCACACAGACGGAGACGCACACACACAGAGGGAGACGCGCACACACAGAGGGAGACGCGCACACACAGAGGGAGACGCGCACACACAGAGGGAGACGCGCACACACAGAGGGAGACGCGCACACACAGAGGGAGACGCGCACACACAGAGGGAGACGCGCACACACAGAGGGAGACGCGCACACACAGAGGGAGACGCGCACACACACAGAGGGAGACGCGCGCACGCACACAGAGGGAGACGCGCACGCACACAGAGGGAGACGCGCGCACGCACACAGAGGGAGACGCGCGCACGCACACAGAGGGAGACGCGCGCACGCACACAGAGGGAGACGCGCGCACGCACACAGAGGGAGACGCGCGCACGCACACAGAGGGAGACGCGCGCACGCACACAGAGGGAGACGCGCGCACGCACACAGAGGGAGACGCGCGCACGCACACAGAGGGAGACGCGCGCACGCACACAGAGGGAGACGCGCGCACGCACACAGAGGGAGACGCGCGCACGCACACAGAGGGAGACGCGCGCACGCACACAGAGGGAGACGCGCGCACGCACACAGAGGGAGACGCGCGCACGCACACAGAGGGAGACGCGCGCACGCACACAGAGGGAGACGCGCGCACGCACACAGAGGGAGACGCGCGCACGCACACAGAGGGAGACGCGCGCACGCACACAGAGGGAGACGCGCGCACACACACAGAGGGAGACGCGCGCACACACACAGAGGGAGACGCGCGCACACACACAGAGGGAGACGCGCGCACACACACAGAGGGAGACGCGCGCACACACAGAGGGAGACGCGCGCACACACAGAGGGAGACGCGCGCACACACAGAGGGAGACGCGCGCACACACACAGAGGGAGACGCGCGCACACACACAGAGGGAGACGCGCGCACACACACAGAGGGAGACGCGCGCACACACAGAGGGAGACGCGCACGCACACAGAGGGAGACGCGCACACACAGAGGGAGACGCGCACACACACAGAGGGAGACGCGCACACACACAGAGGGAGACGCGCGCACGCACACAGAGGGAGACGCGCGCACGCACACAGAGGGAGACGCGCACGCACACAGAGGGAGACGCGCACGCACACAGAGGGAGACGCGCACGCACACAGAGGGAGACGCGCACGCACACAGAGGGAGACGCGCACGCACACAGAGGGAGACGCGCACGCACACAGAGGGAGACGCGCACGCACACGCACGGAGACGCGCACGCACACGCACGGAGACGCGCACGCACACGCACGGAGACGCGCACGCACGCACACAGAGGGAGACGCGCGCACGCACACAGAGGGAGACGCGCGCACGCACACAGAGGGAGACGCGCGCACGCACACAGAGGGAGACGCGCGCACGCACACAGAGGGAGACGCGCGCACGCACACAGAGGGAGACGCGCGCACGCACACAGAGGGAGACGCGCGCACGCACACAGAGGGAGACGCGCGCACGCACACACGGAGACGCGGACGCACGCACACACGGAGACGCGGACGCACGCACACACGGAGACGCGGACGCACGCACACACGGAGACGCGGACGCACGCACACACGGAGACGCAGACGCACGCACACACAGAGACGCAGACGCACGCACACAGAGGAGACGCGCACGCACACGCACGGAGACGCGCACGCACACGCACGGAGACGCGCACGCACACGCACGGAGACGCGCACGCACACGCACGGAGACGCGCACGCACACGCACGGAGACGCGCACGCACGCGCGCACGGAGACGCGCACGCACGCGCGCACGGAGACGCACACGCACGCGCGCACGGAGACGCACACGCACGCACACAGAGGGAGACGCGCGCACGCACACAGAGGGAGACGCGCGCACGCACACAGAGGAGACGCACACGCACGCGCGCACGGAGACGCACACGCACGCGCGCACGGAGACGCACACGCACGCGCACACGGAGACGCACACGCACGCGCACACGGAGACGCACACGCACGCGCACACGGAGACGCACACGCACGCGCACACGGAGACGCACACGCACGCGCACACGGAGACGCACACGCACGCGCACACGGAGACGCGCGCACGCACACAGAGGGAGACGCGCGCACGCACACAGAGGGAGACGCGCGCACGCACACAGAGGAGACGCGCGCACGCACACAGAGGAGACGCGCGCACGCACACAGAGGGAGACGCGCGCACGCACACAGAGGGAGACGCGCGCACGCACACAGAGGGAGACGCGCGCACGCACACAGAGGGAGACGCGCGCACGCACACAGAGGGAGACGCGCGCACGCACACAGAGGGAGACGCACACGCACGCACACACGGAGACGCACACGCACGCGCACGCACACACGGAGACGCACACGCACGCGCACGCACACACGGAGACGCACACGCACGCACACACGGAGACGCACACGCACGCACACACGGAGACGCACACGCACGCACACACGGAGACGCACACGCACGCACACACGGAGACGCACACGCACGCACACACGGAGACGCACACGCACGCACACACGGAGACGCACACGCACGCACACACGGAGACGCACACGCACGCACACACGGAGACGCACACGCACGCACACACGGAGACGCGGACGCACGCACACAGACAGACGCGGACGCACGCACACAGACAGAGACGCGGACGCACGCACACAGACAGAGACGCGGACGCACGCACACAGACAGAGACGCGGACGCACGCACACAGACAGAGACACACACACAGACGCACACACACAGACGCACACACACAGACGCACACACACAGACGCACACACACAGACGCACACACACAGACGCACACACACAGACGCACACACACAGACGCACACACACAGACGCACACACACAGACACAGAGAGAGACACACACACACAGACACAGAGAGAGACACACAGACACACAGACACACACAGAGAGAGAGAGAGAGACACAGAGACACAGAGAGAGAGACACACAGACACAGAGAGAGAGACACACAGACACACACAGAGAGAGTTAAGAGACACACACACACACACAGAGAGAGAGAGAGACACACACACACGCAGAGATACACGCACACACACACGCAGAGACACACGCAGAGACACACGCAGAGACACACGCAGAGACACACGCAGAGACACACGCAGAGACACACGCAGAGACACACGCAGAGACACACGCAGAGACACACGCAGAGACACACGCAGAGACACACGCAGAGACACACGCAGAGACACACGCAGAGACACACGCAGAGACACACGCAGAGACACACGCAGAGACACACGCACAGACACACGCACAGACACACGCACAGACACACGCACAGACACACGCACAGACACACGCGCAGACACACACACAGACACACACACAGACACACACACAGACACACACACAGGCACACTCACAGGCACACACAGAGACAGACACACACAGCACACACACACAGTCAGCACACACACAGACAGACACACACAGACAGACACACACAGACAGACACACACACACAGACACACACAGACAGACACACACAGACACAGACACACACAGACAGACACACACAGACACAGACACACACAGACACACAGACACAGACACACACACAGACACACAGACACAGACACACACACAGACACACACACAGTCACACACACAGACACACACACAGCCACACGCACACAGACACACACAGGCACACACACACACAGACACACACACACACAGACACACATACACGGACACACACACACACAGACACACACACACACAGACACACACACACACAGACACACACACACAGACACACAGACACACACAGACAGACACACACACACAGACACACACACACACACAGACACACACACACAGACACACACACACACAGACACACACACACACAGACACACACACACACAGACACACACACACAGACACACACACACAGACACACACACACAGACACACACACACAGACACACACACACAGACACACACACAGACACACACACAGACACACACACAGACACACACACACAGACACACACACAGACACACACACAGACACACACACAGACACACACACAGACACACACACAGGCACGCACGCAGACACACACACAGCCCCACACACACAGACACACACAGCCAGACCCACACAGACAGCCACGCAGACAGACACACACAGACAGACACACACAGACAGACACACACAGACAGACACACACAGACAGACACACACAGACAGACACACACAGACAGACACACACACACAGACACACACACACAGACACACACACACAGAGACACACAGACAGACACACACACACAGACACACACACACACACAGACACACACACACACAGACACAGACACACACAGACACAGACACACACAGACAGACACACACAGACACACACACACACAGACACACACACACAGACACACACACACACACACAGACACACACACAGACAGACACACACACAGACACACACACAGACGCACACACAGACACACAGACCGACACCCAGACAGACAGAGAGTCTCGCAGACAGACACACAGACAGACACACAGACAGACACACAGACAGACACACAGACAGACACACATACAGACACACACACAGACACAGACACACACACACAGTCACACACACAGAGACACACACAGACACACACACAGACACACACACAGACACATACACACACACAGACACACACACAGACACACACACAGACACACACACACACACAGACACACACACACAGACACACACACACACAGACACACATACACAGACACACACACAGACACACACACACACACACACACACACACACCCAGACACACGCACACAGACACGCGCAGACACACACACAGACACACACACAGACACACGCACACAGACACACACACAGACACACACACACAGACACACACACACAGACACATACACAGACACACACACAGACACACACACAGACACAAACACACGCACACACAGGCACACACACAGACACACACACAGACAGACACACAGACACGCACACAGACACACAGACACACAGACAGACACACACACACAGACACACACAGACAGACACACACAGACAGACACACACAGACAGACACACACAGACAGACACACACAGACAGACACACACAGACAGACACACACAGACAGACACACACAGACAGACACACACAGACAGACACACACAGACAGACACACACACACAGACAGACACACACAGACAGACACACACAGACAGACACACACAGACAGGCACACACAGACAGACACACACAGACAGACACACACAGACAGGCACACACAGACAGACACACACAGACAGACACACAGACACACACACAGACACACACACACAGACACACACACACAGACACACACACACAGACAGACACACACAGACAGACACACACAGACACACACACACAGACACGCAGACAGACACACACACACACACAGACAGACACACACAGACAGACACACAGACACACACACAGACACACACACACAGACAGACACACACAGACAGACACACAGACACAGACACACACACACACAGACACACACACACAGACACACACACACAGACAGACACACACAGACAGACACACACACACACACACACACATACACACACACACATACACACACACACACACAAACACATACACACACATACACACACACAGACACACACACACACAGACACACACACACACAGACACACACACAGACACACACACACAGACACACACACACAGACACACACACACAGACACACACACACAGACACACACACACAGACACACACACACAGACACACACACACAGACACACACACACAGACACACACACACAGACACACACACACAGACACACACACACACAGACACACACACACAGACACACACACACAGACACACACACAGACACAGACACACACAGACACACACACAGACACACACAGACACAGACACACACACACACAGACACACACACACACAGTCACACACACAGACACACACACACACAGACACACACACACAGACACAAACACAGACACACACACACACACAGACACACACACACACACACAGACACACACACACACACAGACACACACACACACACACACAGACACACACACACACACACACAGACACACACACAGACACACAGACAGACACACAGACACACAGACACACAGACACACAGACACACAGACACACAGACACACAGACACACAGACACACAGACACACAGACACACGGACACACAGACACACAGAGAGACACACAGCAGAGACACACACAGACAGAGAGACACAGAGAGAGAGACACACAGACACACACACAGATATAGACAGAGAGACACACACACATAGATACACACAGAGATACACACACACGTAGATACACACAGAGATACACACACACGTAGATACACACAGAGATACACACAGAGACACACACAGACACACACACAGAGATATATCGACAGAGAGACACACACACAGACACCCACACATACAGAGACACACGCACACACAGACACACACAGAGATATAGAGACAGAGACACACACAGAGATGTAGAGACAGAGACACACACATAGACACACACACACACACAGAGACACACACATACAGAGAGACACACACACTTACAGAGAGACACACACACACACACACACACACACACACACACACACACACACACACACACACACACACACAGAGGGAGACGCACACAGAGGGAGACGCACACACACACACACACACACACACACACACAGAGAGACGCACACACACACAGACACACAGAGACGCACACAGACACACCCACATATGTCAGGGTTAAAAGACATATTCCAAGTGTTTTATCAGCTTGTGATTTTGTCAAGGTCTGAAGAGAGGAAAGAGGCTGTTGCCTGTCTATCTGAAGGATGAAGGACGTCATGGCAAAGAGTTTCGTCATCACCAAATAGATAAAGATGGTTTCCCAGAATCAGAGAGGTCATTGTTGAAGATGAAGAATCGGAATGGGCCCATACCACTGCTTTGGGGGCACTCCAGTCTTGAGAGGGAGAGGAGATGAAAGGATACCGTTGAGAGCCACACGTTGGCTCTGGGAATAGAGGAGGTCAGTTTACCATGTTTGGAGTTGGATGCCATTGGCAGATAGTTTGGAGAGAAAGGTGGAATGCTCGACTGCATTGAAAGCTTGAGATATTTCCAGAGAGACGACCTTGATCTCATGTCTGATATTGAAGACCTCAATCATGGGACATTTGCTCCCGGGCCCAGATCTTAACCGGCCCAAACAATTGAGTGAATAAAATGTTTTTACGTACGGTACTTTCTCTTTTTACAAATGATAATAGCTGTTTGGATATGGTCCACACTTAGTAACGGTTCTGTTCTACATCATAAAATAACTATAATCATGATTACTTTTACTCTTTGTTTGTTTTAGATCCTAAGCTTGACCTTGACATTGCCATTTCCCTCTTTGATGGCCTCATCAAGTTCACCACATTGCAACATTCGAGATTCTCATTCTTCAAACAGAAGTGGAAAGAGTTAACCGGCAATTACACCTATCCTGAGGAATAATGTTGGGAAGCAAAAGTGAAACACACAGATGGAGGACGACATCCCACATAATGTTTCCACAACTACTGAAAACAGCGTCGTTCGAACACCCGCAGATCGCTTTCGAGTCGATTCCTTCCTCCCTATTCAGGACAAGCTGGTGGCAACCCTGACAAACTGGTGTGCTGCGTCTTCAGACATCAGTGGGAAGTTTGTTTCCTGCGGCGACCACAACTCGAACGGTGGGAGAAATCGACATCTTCACGAAAACATTGGTGGAAACGTCCACTGCAGATCTTGAGCCTGATCTTTCCGGTGAGCTGAACTTCCTGACTTCAGTTTTTACCTCTGCCACCAAAGGTGGAAGGAGGTTATGTTTTCACCCCTGTCTGTCTGTCTGTCTGTCTGTCTGTCTCTTTATCCGTTTGTCACA
>NC_140964.1:127291105-127326105 GCF_056783735.1 Eptatretus burgeri | reverse complement strand
ATATATATATATATATCTCGATTCCTGTTTGTGTGGCACAAGCGCCACACATACGGCCACACCTTCTCTCTCCCACAGCGTCACAAGCACTACCCATTAGCCAGACCACACCTTTCCCTCCAGCTGGCCAGTGATTTTATTATGATCCTTTTCTAACTACTCCTCGGTCACTGGGCCAATCTCAGGCACACTTTGTGGTATGATCACATATTTAGCTTCAACGAAGGTTGAACGTACTCCACTAAAAATTCCCCTTCTGCCCTCACCCGAAGGGTGGGTAACCTGTTAGTGGGTTATAATTTTATGTCTGCCTTATTGGCACAAACTTGACAGGCATTTATACTCACCATGCTGCTTCTTCAGGCCCAAGCAGCCCCTCAGCTCTGGGAGAGACAAGGCTTTGTTGCTGTTGAGGTCACAGTACTCCACAAACTTGCGACCACACGGTCGGGGTTGTGGTCTTTTCTTCAAAAAACGCTTCAGGCGTTTCATGTCCCTCTTAGCCAGGATACCCCTCTGGTTTCTGTCCAATGACTTAAAGAACCAATCAACGGCACGTTCTTCCAATGTCTGTGTGGGGTCAGGCTCAGGAACTCTACATGGGGACAGAGGGAGATTTAAGAAAATAAAGTGTTCGTAAATGCATAAAACAAGCATCCCTTTTTACCCCTCAGCCCAAATTGGCTAAGGGGTATTGTCATCGGCGTTGTCCGGGCGGGCGTCTGGGTGTCTGTCCGTCTGTCAACTTTTGGTTTCCATCAATTTCGAGGAGAACGCCTTGTCCGATTAAATCCATTTTTGCAGTGTGTGTTGGGGCTGGGGAGAGGAAGGTTCCTTTTGATAATCAGTGCGATGCGATATCCAATATGGGGGCTAGAGCAGCCATCTTGAATTTGGTTTTCGGACAATAACTTGAGAACGGCTTGACAGATTGATTTTATTTGCATGGGGGTATAATGGGGGTGGTTAGAGGAAGGTTCCCTTCGATATTCAGCGCAATCCGATATCCAATATGGCGGCGAGGGCAGCCATCTTTAATTTGGTTTCCGGTCAATAACTTGAGAACGGCTTCACACATTGATTTTATTCTGGCAAGGTATAATGGGGTTGAGTAGAGGAAGGTTCCTTTCCAAAATGGGCATGCTGCGATTTTCACTGTGGCCGCCACGGCAGCCATCTTGAAATTGGTTTCCGTCAATTTCGAGGAGAACGCCTTGTCCGATTAAATCCATTTTTGCTGGGTGTGTTGGGGTTGAGTCGAGGAAGGTTCCTTTCGAAAATGAGCTTGCTGCGATTTTCAATATGGCCACCATATTGAAATTGGTTTGCGTCAAGGGGCTGAGAGGTTACGCCCACATTGCGGTGCTATTTGTTATTTATTGACTTGGTTACTTTCAACAAAAATTGATGAGTGTCAATAGGCAAAGACAGACATTTTTATCCTCGCTCTGTGTTTTTAAACTATTGCACCCACAAGTGAAAATATTCAGGGAAAAATGCAAATGAGAAATGGCAAATGTACACACTGCCTGTCATGGCAACAGCAATTACACGTCAGACTCATGTTTGTAATAAAACGTGAATCCCGCCAGCTTTGTACGGCCTACTCCTCCACTCCACAAGACAGGGCTTTGTTTATAGCCTACTCCTCCACTCCACAAGACAGGGCTTTGTTTATAGCCTACTCCTCCACTCCACGAGGCAGTGCTTTGTTTACGGCCTACTCCTCCACTCCACGAGGCACGGCTTTGTTTATAGCCTACTCCTCCACTCCACGAGGCAGTGCTTTGTTTACGGCCTACTCCTCCACTCCATGAAGCAGGGCTTTGTTTATAGCCTACTCCTCCATTCCACGAGGCAGTGCTTTGTTTATGGCCAACTCCTCCATTCCACGAGGCAGTGCTTTGTTTACGGCCTACTCCTCCACTCCGTGAGGCTGGGCTTTGTTCACCTCTTTGTGTCACCTCGTTGGATTCCTTACAACTTGCTCTTTTGCATTGGATTATTGCTTCACTTCTTCATCTTGATATGCGTCGGTTTTCAAGCCAATATTCATCACCAATGGCAGACGAACATCGCCGTTTTTATAAAACGCTCAAGACCTCATGGGAAATTGATCAAAATGTGCTCATCACCGCAGGTATCAGGTTATACTCACCCAGCTCCTTATTCAGACTCAGTTATATGGTCACCCGGCTGCTATCAGCAGTTATACTCGGTTACCATTTTCCCCATGATATGGAGCTGATGTTTTGGGCGGATACCTGGCTTTAAGTACCCTCCAAATCCTTAGTATTGTTATGTTTGTGGGGATAGGGGAAATGACTTTAGCTGAGATAGGAATGCACAGCGAAGCTTGGGCCGTGTGACGTGGTTCGGAGCGACGATGACGTCACTTTAAGTGAGGGAACCTGTTCTGTGAAAGTGTATTTTTGTCCCCCCCCTCAATATAGGGGGTGGGTGGTCGTGATAATTAACATTCGGATTATGTGTATGAACCCCTTGTAGCCATCCCTGTGTTTGGGAAATGGGGACGGGGCTTTTGCGGTGTTGTAGTAGGCCACGATGGAAATGGAGGCTGCAGTGAGCACAGGATAAAACACAAGAACAATGCACCAGGGAAGGAGGAAGGGAGCTTTGGGGCTGAGAGTATCAGTTTGGGAGTATGGCGTTGGAGAATGTAGGGCCCAGGGAGATCATGGTGACGAACGAAAAAGAAGGTTCGAGAAGGTCACGTGATCGCGGGTGTTAAAAAAAAAAGAGGCGAGCCTGCGCAGTTGCTCTTCTTCCCCTCTCTCGCCTGTGGTGGTCGCTCTTCTTCTTCCCCTCTCTCACTTGCACTGGTCGCTCTTCTTCTTCCCCTCTCTCACTTGCACTGGTCGCTCTTCTTCTTCCCCTCTCTCACTTGCACTGGTCGCTCTTCTTCTTCCCCTCTCTCACTTGCACTGGTCGCTCTTCTTCTTCCCCTCTCTCACTTGCACTGGTCGCTCTTCTTCTTCCTCTCTCTCAATTGCACTGGTCGCTCTTCTTCTTCCCCTCTCTCCCTTGCGATGGTCGCTCTTCTTCTTCTCCTCTCTTGCTTGTGGTAGTCGCTCTTCTTCTTCCCCTCTCTCGCCTGCGATGGTCGCTCTTCTTCTTCCACTCTAGCCTGCCTCCTTCTCTTGGCTCTGCCTCGACGCTCAATCTGGCATCATCGTTTGTGTTCCTCATCTCTCCTCACTAGCTTTGCTTGATGTCTATCTCCCGGACATGCGCCCCACTTCAGCCTGTCGTCTGGTTCCATCGCCTCACGTTGGCTATCTTTGGTGCACAAGGGAGGTTGGCGTTGGACGCAGAGGGGTACATCTGAAGAAATTTTGGCGGCGCCATGCATTTTGCCTGCTCACCGGACAGGCCTGAGGCCTCTGGGGGATTTTCTGAGTATCTTGTATTCATCCCTTTGTTTGTCGAGTGTGTCTGTATGTGGAAGTGCTCCATTTTGGCCTTTATTTATTTGTTTCTCAGCGTCTTCTATTTGCTTTTGCTTGATTCCTTTCCATGTACGTAATTGTTGAACGTTTGATTATTTTATTTATTGTTGAATTTCCCCCTTTATTGGGTAGTCGGTCTAGTCTACCCTTATTATCAGTATTTCCGTCTATGTTTGGCAGTCTGTCTGTATGGATGTCTGTATGTCTGTTCGGTCCAGTGCTCCGTTAATACAATGGCCATTTCGATGAAACTTGGTTGGTAGGTTCATACCATGACCTAGTTGTGTGCAAATGAGAACCGTTGCTGTGGACCCATCCGTTGCCTAGCAACGGACCTTTGAAATTTTCAAAAAAATCTCAAAAATTAATTTTTTTCAAAAATCGGGCCACGACCGACTGTGGGCAGTACATTCAGCCATATTGTCAAAAATTTCCAGCCGGATCCTATAAAAACTGTCGGAGAAGATAGACTTTGAATGAACCCTGGTTGAAAACTAAAAAAACGAAGTTAGTTACATCTCAGAGACTATGAGTCAGATATACATGAAACTGGTGTGGTAGGTTCATGGAATGTCCTCGTTATGTGTGAGAAAGAACCGTTGCTATGGACGCTTTTGTTGGCTAGTAATGGCTGAAAAACGACTAAATTCGACTTGATCGACTACCCATGTCTGCCTACCGGCTTCTTGTACATTTTCTTGGTTCGGGTGATTAAACCCATAAAATCCCCCCCCCCCCCCGTTGCTTTGCATTTCCCGCCAAGAACTCGAACGCCTTGGCTGTAACCGTTTGGCCATCCATGCACGGTCGGTTTTAACCAGCCATATACGCGACAGTGTAATACTTAAAATTATAAAATAAAAAATTCCAACTATATTTTGGATCACAAGCCTTGCCTTCCACGAGAGGATGCTCCTGCTTCTTTGGCTGCTTTCACCATGTCTGTGATGAGAGCATCTAAAATGGAAGTGATGAACTGATTCTTCTTTATCCCGGGGCAACCTGTTTGCAAACAAATCACAATGATGCAGGAAAAAAAACAAGGCATTTTCTCTTTGTGCCAACCTGTAATCGTTGTAGTTGTAAAAGCATTGTGCATGACACTTACATCACCAATATAAAGAAAGAAGTACAGTATGTCCAGAAGGTTATTTGGCAATAATATTTTGACTCTGCCAAAGGTTTGCACAGCATAGGTTCAACTTATCCAAAGTACAATGATTTCCAACCATACTTTAGTAATAATAATGATCATAATGCAGTAAAGCTTTGACAGATTGTTCCCATTCATAAAATGAAGAAACATCGACATGTCATGTGCATATATTAAATACGCAAAATTAGCAGAATTTTACTTTCTTTTGCATTCTTGCAAATGTAATATGTAAAGAGTGTTATGCTGACCATACTTTTTATCTTTTTTTTTGTTGTATACATTGTCAAGGCTCGAATGAGAGATAAAACACAACGCACAGCAAGGAGGGCAGGAGACGAGAGAGGTGGGAAAGGGAAGGAAAAAACAGTGGGGAACAGAGACATTCGGAGATCTGTGGAAGGGAGAGGGATGGGGTGGGATACACAGGTAATACAAGATGGACATTACAGGGACTTTCAGGAAGAAAGTCCCTGTAATGTCCATCTTGGCATTACAAAGAAATTTTGCAATACAAAGAAATTTCACCCATCATACATGTGCCATGTCGGCATATCCATACCCCAGTACTTCTATTGACTGTAGGTAGTGGCCATTATAGAGAGAACCCGAAGTGGGAGATGTGGTCAAGTATTGGCACACAATGGTCAAATATTCTTTCACATTCACAACCTAAATGCAGTTGGGACAGCTGGCTTTACTTCTGAAGGGTGTCCTACTTTGGGAAGAACCATCCCCCCTCTTCGTCATGCTTCAAAAAATGGCAGCTTTCAGTTGGGTACAACCTTGTTGAGGATTTTAATCGAGTTTAACTCGCTGAATTCTGAGCTGAATTCTGAATTCTGAGCTCATATGTTGTGTGAGCTCTTCGACATTGTAAGCGTTCTTCCAAAACATTCCCACAAACTTTTGCAAGTCCTCACAAGGGATGCAAGTATCCGTATATCGTATATAGAGTCACAAATATATCGAGTCAAGTTTAGAACCTTTCAAATACAGTACAGTGATGGAAACCCATTGTATAGTTACTGTGACAGAGCACGGAATGTTCCTTAGTTTTTATTGGCTCATCACACTTGAAGTCGTCTCTACTTTAGGCCTGTTTACAGGTTTATGCTCTCTGTAAAATATATCGGAATCGTTTGCCTATCTAATAATGTTTATATGGGAATGCCAAAGTCATTCTCCAACTCTCATTTGCAGCAAAGTTGGTCACTACTGTCCACGTCTCTCGAGAAATCCCAGTAAATGTGCATTGTTACCAAGCCACTAGTGCTTTTCTTTCACTGTGCATTACATGCAGTTTTGTGTGTGTGTGTGTGTGTGTGTGTGTGTGTGTGTGTGTGTGTGTGTGTGTGTGTGTGTGTGTGTGTGTGTGTGTGTGTGTGTGTGTGTGTGTGTGTGTGTGTGTGTGTGTGTGTGTGAGTGAGAAAAAGTTTTTTGAATGCTTTAGAATTTTTTGTATTTCTGCATAAATTTGACTGTAAATGTCATCAGATCTTCATCTATGTCCCAAAAATAGACAAAGACAACCTGATTAAACAAATAGCACACAAAAACATCGACTCGAAAATCTATTTATTGAGTAAAATGATCCAACATTCAATTTCTTTGTCGGAAAAAGTATGTGAACCTTTATGTTCAGTAGCTGGTGGAACCCCCTCGAGCAGGATATCGCAAAAAGTTGTGGACGGATTTGGATGAAATTTGGTCGACACGTTGGGTGTGTGACGAGGAAGAATTGTTCTAATTTTGGTGAAGATCCAGATCCGGCGACTGGAATTTTTAAAGTGATGCTTCACCATTGAGAGAAAGGGCCAAGAAACGATAAACAGCACGACATCTCAAAAAGTTGTGCATGGCTTCGGGAAAAACTGGGTGGACACATTTGGTGTCTGACTTTGAAGAATTGATCCAATTTTGGTGAAGATCTGAATCCGGATCTGGATCCGAAAATTTTTCAAGTCCTCGCCATTGAGAGATAGGGCCAAACTAATATATATATATATATATATATATATATATATATATATATATATATATATATATATATATATATATATATATATATATATATATATATATATATATATATATATATATAGCTGCAGCATAGCAAGCCAATTGTTCAAATTTGCATAAAAGCACCAAAATTAGTACACATGTAGAATAATGTATTCTGAACAATTCTAGATATGGAGCCACCCGAGATTGTGCCTTGGTCAGCTCGATCTGAAATATCAGACTACGCCGCTGGACTAATAGCACGATATCTCAAAAAGTTGTGGACGGTTTCGGATGAAACTTGATGGAAATGTTGGGTGTCTGACCATGACGAATTGTTTCGAATTCAAACCATGACGAATTGATGAAAATCTGAATCTGGGAGACGAGGATTATTTAATTTTCAAAGTGATTTCTTCATCATTGAGAGATTGGGCTAAAAACGATATATAGCACAATACAGTATCTCAATATGTTCCACTGGATCGGGCATTGCGTGGTGGAGGTATGCGCTCCACTGAGTGCCCTTATAGTTACTTCTGCGCTTTGGATTGTTGTCTTGCTTCATGACCCACTTTCTGTTAAGCTTTAGCTCAAGGGTGGATTCCCTGATATTCTCCTGTATAATTTTCTGGTACAATCCAGAAATCATGGTTCCTGGACTGATGTTAAGGCCCAGTCACACCTTAACGTTTTAGCCAACGATGGCAACGTATTAAAATGTATGTAAAACGCTGGCTTACGTTGAACTTTTGATGTTTTTTTTTTAAGATTCGGACGTATTCATAACGAGTTGGTCGTATGCATAACATATTAGTAATGGACACAGAACGTTTCGTTGTGTTATAGATAACTTATACCAACGAATGCTGGACCTGTTGTTGGCCTACACAACCGATGCCCAACGATAGTCTAACTTCGGCATAGCGCGTTGCACGCATCGCCGACGATGTCGTGACGTAGCCTATTAAAAGGCTGACGCACAACGATTCGAATCATAACTGCCGTAGAAATGGAAGTGTCAACATCGCGGTCACACCTTGGCGATCTTGCTAGCGTATGCCGACCTAAGAAAAATGTGTCTAAAACTTTGGGGCACGTCAAATACGGTATGAGTAAGCTTGGTATACGTGAGTAGAACGCTAAAGTATGCTATCATACGTCGTAGTAAGTAGAGTACGTCAAGAAATTTTAAACATGTTCAAAATTTTACGACGTACTCGGCGTATGACACACGTTCCGCATGCGATGGGGATAAGTTTTACACACGATATGTGGACACTTACACACGTCCACAAAGGCTACTTATAAGCTACTCATAAGTCGAAACACGTCGCGATAATGTCTTTTTTACGCGAAACTTATTTCTAACTTATGTTTGACGTGCTTTGAACCAATTCTTTACGTAGTCCCAACACACATCGACGTATGTAGACGTATTCCAATGACGTCTTCCGGTCGACAAAAAAAAAAAAAATGAATGTGTGTCTAGCTTACAACTGCCATATAAAGACGTGTTCCCAGCGGTTTTGGGAATTGGTATATAAAAATGCTGCTCATAAAAGGGGAACCCAACAGTGTTTTCGAGTCCTTTTTGAGTCGATGTCCATGTCAGCAGTAACAGTATCAGTATTAGTATTATTATTAGTATTAGTAGTAGTTTGTTCATGTTGGCAGTAGTAGGCGAGTGTGAGGGGGAGGGTGTGGGTTATGATGGATCCTCCTTGCGTCCGCGTGTCCACGGGTAGGTTCATAGGCTGCCACTCAACGATTTAAATGGCTGCATCTCCACTATTGAAAGTAGACGTTTGCGCTCAACAATTGGATTTTTTTTTACACTCAACGACTTTTAAACGGTACCATTCTGCTATTTTCATTGTTTACAATGAACGATTTAAATTGCTGTCACTCGCCTTTGTTTTTTGACGCTGGGGTTTGGAAATTTGAAGCGTTTCTTCTGAACGTGTTAAAACGCTCAAACTCGACTATTTTAAATAGACGCTGCCGATGGACAATTGGAATCATAGCCAAGCTAGACATCGAAGTGTGAACATCCTCGTCATGCCGAAGAAAAGTTTGAAGAATGCTGCAAATAAGTGTCCTGGCCGTGGCCGTGGCCGTGGACGCTGACGCAAGGACGATCCATTATACCGACGTCTTTCAGCCTATGAGTAACTTAAAAGTAACGTCTGTCGACGTGTGGCAACGATCGCGTAACGTGCCAACAACACGTTAATCATAGGTTAGAAATAAGTTTTGGGTACGCTAAACATTACCTCGGCGTGTCTCAACTTATGATTAACTTACAAGTAGCATGTGTTGACGTCTGTCAACGATCGCAGACCGTGCATACAACTTGTGGCCAGCGTAGCGGAACGTGTGAGTCATACGCCGGCATACGTCGTGAAATTTCAAGCATGAAAAAATTTGAGGACAACCGAAAAGTACAACGTTTCAAGCCAGCGCACTACGACGTATGGCAGTGTTTTTCAGCGTGCTCTCAATGTTATCAAAACTTACCCATAACGTATTCAACGTGTGCCAGCGTTTTAGAAAAAAAAATCAAAAATCGGCATACGTTGTCCAAAACGTCAAGGTGTGACCGGGTCTTTACAATCAGTAACAATGATGGCAAGCCGTCCAGATTCTGAGGCAGCAAAGGAGCCTCAAACCATGATTCTCCCACCACCATGCTTCACAGTTGAGATGAGGTCCTGATGTTGGAATGCAGTGTTTGGTTTCTTTTGCCAATAGCCTTCTGTCTAAAGAACATTCTTCCAAAAGCCTTCTGAATCATCCAGGTGATCTTTGCGAAACATGAGACGGGTGGCTATGTTCTTCTTGGAGAGCAGTGGCTTCCTCCTTGCTATCCTCCCATGCACACCATTCTTGTTCAATGTTTTCCTGATGGTGGACTCCTGAACACTGATATTAACCAATGCAAGAGAGGCCTGCAGATCTTTAGATTTTACCCTGGGGTTCTTTGTGACCTCCTGGATTATTGTACGCCTTGCTCTTGGAGTGATTTTTGTTGGATAACCTCTCCTGGAAAGAGTAACAATGATGTTGAATTTTCTCCATTAGTACACTATCTGCCTGACAGTAGATTGATGGAGCCCAACATCTTTAGAAATGGTTTTGTAACCCTTTCCAGACCGATGAGCATCAACAGCTCTTTTCTCTGAGGTCCTCAGAAATCTCTTTTGACACGCTTCCACAAACCTGTGTGGGGAAGATCAGACTCCGATGGTGACAAACAAAGTATGTTTTTCATATAGGGCAGGGCCACCGATCACTCCTGATTGTCATCCCATTAACTGAAACGTCTGACTGTAATTACCCCCTTAATTGAGCTGATTAACCTGGAGGTCCACATACTTTTTCCAACAAAGAAATTGAATGTTACATCATTTTTCTCAATAAATAAATGAACGTAGATTTGTTTTTTGTTTTTTTTTTGGGGGGGGGTGTATGCTATTTGTTTAATCAGGTTCTCTTTTATCTATTATTTGGACTTAAATGAAGATCTGAGCACATTTTATGTCAAATTTTCAAATTTATGCAGAAATACAAAAAATTATTCAGTGTTCACTCGCAAGCAGTCTTGCAAAAGGGAGGGGGGGGTAGTGTTGCGATTCTGCAAAACCGCATGCCTCTAAGGCAATGGCACCCAACATTCAGTGATCCCCAGGCAGTTATTTCATTGGTATTCGGGTAGCTCGTCCTCCCTTCATGTCTCGTGGGTTAACGGGAGAAATGGCATTGCGTGGGACTCGAAGTTAGGTCTGATAAATATCTCCTTGATTCGTACTCTGACCCCTTCTCTAACCCTTTCCTTTTAACCATAGTACACATGCATGCAAGCACACACGCCGTTCAACAGATGATTGCTTAATAAGCACACCGCGATGCTTCCCATGGCTCGAATCAAACCTGTTGCATACAAGACAAACCTGCCTCGGGAATTCATGCGCCATTTTCCATTCAAATCTGTGCACAAGTTCCCAATCGGCACCACATCTTACTCCGCACCTCACTCACCAAATTTCATCACTTTAACCACAAATGCCTCCCACACATGGGAAAAATATTGCCTCATCCCCTTATACCTCTGCATCACTACAATTCGCCACTCTATTTCGAACACTGCGCGGCATCGGCCATTATCCTTGGCGCAACAGACCTTGGCGCAACTCGATGCTCGATCATGTAACAGACGTTAAATGACAACACCGCATCTCATCGGGAACGCCCCAGGTGATCGTCTGGAATTGTTACAACCCTCATCCAGTCATCAGACCACGGCAAGACCATAAGCAACAAGGAAGGGTCGCGGGAAGGGTGATCCGGGAGTTTGGTTCGGGTACCGGGTGTGCATTTTGGCTCGTGTAGGAGCCCGTGGGTGGCGGAGAAAGTTTGCTACCATCCAACATACAGACTACATGCGGGGCCGGGGTGCCGGCTCGGGGAGCATGCTCCCTATATTAAGTCAGGAGCTCCGAGCCGTGCTGAAGCTGGTGGACATCTCAGCCAATTTCCGGTCCCGGAGCCTGGTGGGATGTGGCTAGGGCCGTTGTGGCCCAATCGAGGAGCCGGATTTGGTCCAAAGTGTGTCACTTTCTGGTCCTTGCCCCACCCTTCTCCTGGGGCTTATAAAAGGGGGGGAGGGGGGTGCTTGGAGCCGTAAAAAGAGAGCTTCTTCTTCGAGAACGTCTTCCATGTGCGACTGCCGTCCTTTGAGAGCATACAGTGGAATATATATATATATATATATATATATATATATATATATATATATATATATATATATATATATATACACATATATATATATATATATATATTACTCGTGGGATGTGCTGACACATTGGAAGCAATAACTAACTGTGCTTCCTCCTTGTCTCAGGTCAGGTCGCTCACCTGCATTTATTTCGTTTTCATTTATGGATGCTTTCCAATGGTTTTGTGATATATATATATATATATATATATATATATATATATATATATATATATATATATATATATATATATATATGTATATATATTCTCCTGGTGTATCTATCGGCTTCAATATCCATCACCACACAACATTTCATCTTTCCACGTCACCTAGAAGGTTCCTATCTTTCTTTAATATAATTCAGTGAGTCAGTGGTTGGAATGAGCTTGATATATTAGATATATGCCGGTAAACCCGTCCAATGACCAAAACTGTAAAACCCATTATGCCCTGAGGCCAAATGCCCTGAAATTTGTTATACTACCTTATTTTCACACAAGGAAGGTCAACGTCACAATTGCAGGGGAAGATATCAATATGAGGCCAGAGTGGTGGGGATGGTACATGGTAGATGGAAGATGTCTGCCCATACAGACGGGACCAGCCTGCAGCACCGTCATAACTACTCAATGCCATCTGCTGCCGTTGTGAAAAAAAAAAAAGATTGCAATACAAGGATGTGCAGATGCCATAAAATATGCCCTGCCTTGCACTGCTGTGTGGAGAATGCCGTGGTACAAGCTGTATCGACTCACAGCTACCAGTTTTTACTGATGGCTCTGACCAACTTGACGGGCCTACTAATTGAGTAGGGTGACAATATGCCTGCAATGATCGACTCACCACAACAGTGAATGATCACTTCAGCATTCACTGTCAAATATTTTACTAGCATGGATCGGCTTGCTACGCTCGCCTCTCCACACGTTGTTGCAGAGATAGATGTCATAGATTTGCTGTGTTGGCATGATTTTCACCAATCATAATGCAAACATTTTTTTCTATAAATTTATTTCTAATATTGGTAATATTATATTTATTTGAAATATAATTTGTGATTATATGAAGGTCCAAGTGGTCGAAAGGGTCAAGGGTCTAAGCTCTCCTATCTGTCTGAAGTGTGTAAGAGGTCTAAATGGTGTTAAGGTCTCGGAGGTCTTGAAGGTCTTCGAGTCATTTGAGTGTTTGGCATCTTTTAGGTCTTTTTGTGTCCGGTTATTTTTTGGGGACTTTTGGGTCTTCGTGGACTTTTGAGTCTTTTGGGTCTTCAGGGTCTTGGGGAATTCACGTTTAAACAGGATGTGACTTATAGGCATATAGTCTTCATGGACTGACGGACGGCTTCTCGGCTTCACTGCCTCACTGACCATACTTTTTGTTAATGTATAAATATGTGTATACATATATGTTATTTTGTATGAATATGTATATATGTATTTATATATGCATAAATGTATCCATCCATCCATCCATTGCGACCATACTCTGTGCAGAGCGTTGGTGCTGCCTATGCAGTCTCCTTGGCTATTCGACACAATCCTGGATGGGTGACCACTCCGACACAGTATACCAGCAAGCTGGTACTCATTTTGCCGACCTCGGAAGGATGCCAGGCAAAGTGAACAGCATCTGGTATTAATTCAACAGCCGAGTGGGATTTCAACTCGGGATAGTAGGATCCCAAGCTCACCACCCGAACCAGGAATCCAACACCAGGCATATATATATATATATATATATATATATATATATATATATATATATATATATATATATATATATATATATATATATATATATATATATATATATATACATATACCAGACGGTGGTCTCCTTGGGTTCACCTGAGGCGATCCTTTCAGGTGAGTGCCTGTATGTATGTATATGTATATGAGTAGGGTGAATATACTGGTTCTGGCTCACTTTTCCCCATGTAAATGAATGGGGGATTTTCAGCGATTCATATTTTTTTCCCTAAAAATAAACCCCCTTTTTATCCCAAGGTATATTTATTTGTCTCCCCTTTTAACCTGGGGACACTTTTTTTTTTTTTTCAAATAATCCATACAATAAGATAAAGATTTGTTCAAGGTGATTCTAAAGAAATATCTGAAACGTCTAACCCTCGGGACATTCTTTATCAAATAACCGATGCATATTGTTTAGCTCACTCATTGAACCTATAAAGATTTGTTCATTCTCAAATTCCTTCAATAGTTTAATTTTCTTTGCACAATAATCCCCATCTAAAATATTGAAAAACAAAACATTTGAATCTTTATATTTTTTAAGATACCCCTTTTGTGCCATTACGAAATGATAAACTTCTCTTAATGCTCTTGTTTGACCACCTCCTGAGCCACATATCATTTTGAGATTATATTAAATTGTTTTTTCATTGTTCAATTGATAACCATCAAAGTTTTCAGTCCATTCAAGGATATTCATATTTTTCTTTACATCCTCTAACTTACTACTTTTTAAATTGATTCGCTTATTTGTTTTATTTACCTTTGTTTTAGTTATTTTTTCAATAAGACTTATTTGATATTTTTCACATTCATTATGTTTTCCATTTATATACCAAGACTGAGATTTTCTCCACTCTTTAGTTTGATTAATACTTGGTTTGACCATTTATAAATTGCAAAAAAACGCGGCGGTAGCCCTTAAAAAACCCTAACCCATCTTCCCATCGTTAAAACACAATCTATTCTATTCAATCTATCATACAATATCCATATGGAACACAATCTATTCCATTATCTAAAATAAATCTCATCATCAAAGGCTCCTAATGCCTTTTTATTTACTTCTTCACTATATATGTTATGTTTATAACTTCTTATTGTATTCATTTTCCTATATTCTTCTTTCTTATTCATCAAACAATTATAATAATTTCTAAAAGTTATTGATTTCTTTATTACATATTTCTTTATTCCCTTTAACCTCTTATCAATCTCATCACCATACTTATAAGCATATGCCTTTGCTCTCAATCCAATAAACTCACTCATTGCTTTTCCACCCAACTCATCCTTAAACTTACCAATAACCTTTTCATTCTTTTTGGAAAATAACTCACTCTTCTTTCTGAAATTACTTGTATCATATACTCCAATATTTTTCTTCATATCTTTATAAACATCATCAGTTTTTATATCGAGGATAAAACTATCAGTGTCCATATACAACAATGAAACATTTTCACCATACTCTTTCTTTAAGTCATTATACAAATAATCATACATCAATATCTTTGATAAATCAAGAACTGCTGTTCCAATATAAATTGGTTTATCCATTACAATACTTTCCTTTTTCATATGAATTGCAGAAAAGTTCTCTGAAAAAACCTCTTCTCTCTCAAAACTTGGTTTATTTATCAATCTCGAAGCTTCTTTCCAAGATGTTGCGAATCTAATGTTTTGCCTGTTTCTAACATTTTCCATAGTCTTTCCAAATACAGCATTATTCATTAATTTATAAAAGTCTCCTTCAAATTTTACTTTTGTATTTGCTCTCATATCTGTATTGAATTGAATATACTTTTTCACCCAAGGACTTTGTTTAAATTTTAAAACTCTATGAATTTTAGCTACTCTCAATCCTTCTCTCAAAAACTGTTTTAAGCTTCTCTGATGCAAAACATATCCCTCTTTATCATAGAATGTTGTTAATAACTTTTCTGTTGATTTACCTTTAATATTAAAGCTTTTATGATAATCACTGAACCATTCTTTCTTTGGGGTTTCTTTCTCACATGCAAAAGGAAGGTCTTTATGCTTATTATGAAGATCACTCGGGTACCTCAAATCAACTTCAAAATAATAACCTTCTTCTTCGTCATTCAATTCCTCTTGAGAAGAAATAACAATATTCATCAAAGCCTTTTCATAATCCTTTTCTTCCACCCACTCTAATTTACCATAAGGCAGAGATTGAGACATTGCCCATCCATACAAATTATTAGCATCAAAATACATCAAATAATTACTATCTTTTTCACTATCATAATTTGGAAGATATTTATTATTTGCTTTAGTATATCTTTTTGAACATACTTGTGATATTCCACCTCTCTTGGACTTCTCAATCATCAAAAGCATATCAACATCACTGATTAAATCTATATCTTGTTTTGTCATTTTCAACATTGCACTCCAAGCTAAACCAGGAGCTGTGAAATAGTGGGCAGGATCTAATCCATAACAATTTTTATTATGACAGAGTGATCTAAAAGCTTCAAACACATCAGCTAACAATAAAACATCTGTTTTTAGATATAAATCATGATATTCTCCAAGGTTCTTTATCTTAAATATTTTCCATATTTCTTGTGCGTGTTTATATTCCTTATCACTTATCTCTTCTTCATAAAGGTTATTATAGAAACTTTCTTTTGAAGGAAGTTGTGTTTCTTTAAATCTCATAAATGAATCCATATAATCATAAGGATAAATTCCCTTACTTGTAAGAATTTTCTCTTTACTTTGAATTTCATTCCTTGTTTGAATTTCCTCTCTCGTGAGAATTCCTTCTTTAATCAGAATTTCATCTTTAATCAGAATTTCCTCTTTAGTTAGAATTTCATTCATTGTTCAAATTTTCTTTATAATTAGAATTTCATCTTCAGTTAGAATTTCTTCATAAATTTCCTCATTAATTAGAATTTCCTCTTTACTTTGAATTCTCTCTTTAATCTGAATTTCCTCTTTCGTGAGAATTTCCTCTTTTGGAAAGAATGAATTAAGATTTGGAAAAGAGTCCGTGGAGCTTAGATTTGATGCGAGGTAGGCTAGTGGTGTTCCCATAAACTTGTAAGAATCTAGAAACCTAATACGAGTTAAAGGTTTTGTGAATATAATTTTTGTAAATGAAATATACTTTTGACTTGTGTTTGTTATGGCAGAAATATTCCCTGGTGTTTTTGAAAGTTCATTTATAAATAGATGTGTATCATAATTGGCGCTGTTGTGAAGAAAGACTGGAATAAAAGAAGGTAATTTATAATTAAGATTACAACAGGAATGAGCGGGACCTCTATATTTACCAGTAAGATGACAATGATCCCTAACTTTAGACTCCTTAATTTCCCCCTCACAAATATGACAGATATTGTTCTTTCTAAATTCTAATTTTTCTTCTTTGGTTAATTTCATCGGTTCATTTGTTTCTTTCATTAATTCAGTGAGTCTTATACAATCCTTTTCTAATCGTTTTACAAACTCTTGTGAAGCTTTTTTTCCACTATAATGTTCAAGTTTGTTATACTTTTCTCCAACAGATGATTTGATATAATAACAGAAACCACAAGGAATATGTTTTTGATATTTATTTGTATATGATTCTTTTGGATTAGGAGAAGCAGTATTTATCTTTTTAAGGATACACTCAAAATCAGCGTATATCACAAATGGGTGCATGATAGATTTATTATAATCTTCAAAAGAAATCTTTTCACCAGGTTTAGGCATTGTAATTACAGCTGATTTATGATTACTACAATATTTTGAATGTTGTTCTAATCGTTATTTTGTATGAAATGAATTAAGACATCGCTTACAAGGACATATTTTGTTTGCTGTTCTGAATACCTGAGAAGAGATTAATCTTAATAAATTATTGATGTATGTGTAATGTGAATTATTTCCAACACTAAAATATAAAAGATCAATGTGTGTTTCTTCATTTTTATAGTTGTTTGAAATTTTTAATATTTGAACTTTGTTTGTATCCGTTAATCCATATACATTAATAGAAAGATTATTCTTTTTCTCAAATTTAGGAATATCTGTTAGTGGCATTGGGAATTTAAAATCTTTAATGTCCAAGGTATTCTCATATTTCATATATTGTTTTACTCTTTCTGAATTACATTTTGGTGGATGAAAGTGAGTAAGAACAGACCAGAGAAAACATTTATTATCATTGTTCTTAATATTAACAACTGCCTTCTTTAGTTTTATTTCTTTTCGTAATTCAATATAAGAAGAAGCTTTAAGAGGGTTTGATTTTAGAATGTGTATATCTAAAAAGATGATTTTTTAAATATTGCATCCACTTCCTACCACTGTATTATCAACATCTTCCTCTTGTTTTGATAGTTCTTCATAAACCCCACTATTCAAAAAAATCTTGAAATGATGTTATAAAATGAAGATCTGTTCTCATATAAGTAGTTTGTTCTTCATCTTGTCTTTTCATATTCATTTTCACTCCCATATAAAACTTTAAAGTTTTCATTTCTTTTAATGTCTTTTTAATAACTTTTTCAACATCACGTTTCACTATTTCAATTGATTCAGCTATTGATGATGGACCGGGTTCTCCAAATTGAAAATCCTTATTTTTATATGCCCTTTAAATGCCCCATCAGTGTTTTCAATATAATAGTCTCCCTTTACTTTAAACTCATTTTTATTGTGTTTTTGTGATTGAAGATGTCTATTATAACTACTCTTCAAAACATCCTTTGAGCAGATATCACAATGTTTTCTTTCCAACTCAAGAGGAGATATTTTATGAAATAGATTAAATGTGTGTTTGTTGGTTCGGAGGTGTTTTCTATAATGTTTATATTTGTGATTACAAACATCGCAGTATGTTGTATTCATCATATTTATATAATAAATCTTTGCTTAAACTAAAATTTTCTTGATGAAAATTTTGTTTATTTTACAGGTGAATCTGTGCTTAAAACCATTTTATCCTCCAACTTTTTCACTTAATAAATACTTAATAAATTTCAAGACACAAAAGACAAGTTTCAATCAATCTCTTCATTTGTTAAAGATACTGAGAAATATGTCAAGGATGTAAAATTGAACAAAGATAAATATAACAACTATTGGATAAAAACAATTATGGTAAATAATATGAGTTCTTCAATTTCCTTCAGTGGAAGGGCTTTTAGTATACCTGGTAGAACATCAATTAAAGTATCTCTAACAAAAGTTTCTCCTCTCCTTCTGGTAATATATTCAAAACTAGAAAAAGCAATGAAACAAGAAAAAGTATCAAAAAGCAAAAACCTTATGGATGAAGCTTTAGAAAGAAAAGATAAGACCATCTGTAATATGCAAGGAGAAATTTGTATTTTTTTCAACAACCCTAAAGATGTAAATCCTGATGAAATAAAGGATGTTAATATATCAGGTGAAATGACATTTCGTTCAATAGTAGTTTACGATCATTTTAAAATTACCTTTAATATAAAAAATGTTGTCGTTGAATCTGGTAATGAAAAAAAGTACATTGATATCGATGGTAATATTATTAAATATGAGTCAATATACAACTGAAAGTATAGATGAATTTCAGTTTAAGTAAAGTTTTACTTTATAAATATGCTCGACTTTCCTGATTCTCCATATGACAAATTTGAGAATTGTCCTGCGTGTGAAAGACGGGGATTAAACACAGAGTCAAAAGCCTATAAACAATGTATATTCTGTGATTATCTTCTAATTAATGATAATAAAAAATATAAAAAGGAAAAGAATTATTTTAGATTTACACCAAAAATGAATTGCTTTACAAGATTGATTAGAGAAATGAATGTAAAGTATGAGGGTGATAACACACCTTTCCTTACAAGGGAAGAAACTGAACGTATAAGAGAAATGTTCAAAGGATTGTTGTTATATGTTATTCATGGATGTAATTTTCAGGGAAATATCAACACAAGATATTGTATAAATAAAATAATGGATTATCTTGAAATTAAACCTGAACTTAGGATAAAATATAGAGTTTCTAAAAAAGCCAATAATAAATTAAATAACCTGTTTTCCAAATATATAAATGAATGATTTTTTTACCCATTTGGGAAAATAAGATAAAATTTAACAACCATAAAAATCTCTCAAATTCATTAAGATGTCTCATAGTTGGTTCAAGTGGATGTGGAAAAACCTGCTTACTTTTAAAGATGCTCCTCACTCCCAACTTTTTAGATTATGATAATTTAATAATTTTCACAAAGTCGAGTTTTCAACCAGAGTATCAACTACTCTCACAAGGTTTTAATGCTGGTCTTCA
Organism: Eptatretus burgeri; assembly: GCF_056783735.1. NCBI lineage: Eukaryota > Metazoa > Chordata > Myxini > Myxiniformes > Myxinidae > Eptatretus > Eptatretus burgeri. The sequence continues at coordinate 127,306,646 of NC_140964.1, read as the reverse complement.
AAAAGAAGATACAATCGGTTTATTTAAACGTCAAAAAACCTAAATGATTATAACATTGAAGATATAATTCAACTATTTTGTGATACACAGAGATGTAAAAAGAAATCAAATCCTATAACTTGTATTCTTAGTGATAATACGGATGATCTACCGTCTCCCCAAGATTTGGATAAATCAAAAAAGAACCTCGTTATCTTTGATGATTGTGTTAATGAGAGAAACCAAACGGTAATGGACAGCTACTACACAAGAGGGAGACATTCTTCTTGTAATTGTATTTATCTTAGTCAATCGTACTTTCAACTTCCTCGTCGTTCCATCAGAAACAATGCTAATACTTTTATTTTATTCAAGTTAAATTCAATAGATATCAATAATTTTTGGAGAGATAATTGTTCTACATTATGTAGTAAAAAGAAATTTGAGGATTACATGAAGCACACGACTGAAAAATATAAATATATTGTTGTGAAACAAGATGAGATATAAAGGGATATATTTTTTGTTTTATAAACAATTACATATATAAATGACAACTATTATTATAAATCTTGTGGGTAAATCTGCTTCTGGAAAAAAACTTTCAGAAATCAAGGTTCTTGTGTAGTACAAATGAGAATATTGTAAATTTACTTAAAAAACACCCCGTGATACGCATTGTATCAACAACAACTAGAGCAATAAGACCTGGAGAAGTAAAAGGTGAAGATTATCACTATATTTCAGTGGAGGAACATATGCGATTGAGGAATGAAGGTCAAATATTTGAGGAGGTTTCTCTTGGTACAACAAAATATTCACATTGCAAGAGTGAGTTAAGGAAACTAAAATCTGGTGGTCTTGGGATATTAGAAACTAATCCAGAAGGAACGAGACAAATTATTAAACATCTGAGCGGAGTGAAGATTTTATCATTCGGTTTTGATGTTGATGAAGAAACTCAACGCAAACGTATGAAAAGCAGAGATGCAAGTATTAGTGAAGAAGAAATTACAACTCGCATTAATGTTAATAAAGAATTTGATGAAATATTTAAAGAAAAGTATTTATTTGAACACATCTACTTGAATGATGAAGAAAAGGAAAATTTCCCTGTTGATCTTTACAATTCATTAAATGATATTTTACAATAAATAAATGGATGCAAAAGAAAGAGCAAGAAGATTTAAGGAACATCAAGAGTTGGTTTCAAAAGTTGTAAAACAGCAGGAAGACATAAAGAAGAAACGCAGACAGAAACTAACGGGCGAAGAAGCATTTGAAAGAAAACAAGAGAAATTTTTTAAACCACTTTTAAAAAATTCCCAAGAAAAAATGAAAGATGTTTCCACAGTTCCCACAGTAGAATATACTCCTAAAAAACTTCAAATGTTAAAAGATTTTGATCAAATGACGGAGGAAGAATTAGAGCATTTAGGAGAATTAAAGGTATATGATGATGAAGGTTTATTTCAACAACTGGAAGAGATTAATCGACCCCCTGATTATATTGTGAATGCTCTTCAAAACAATGAATATTCAGCGGATTCAAAAACCAAAGCAGGACTCATTCCAACAGAACAACCAGCAATATTTCATCTTGTTCAAGAAAAGGTATTGATATTTAATGATGAATTAAGGTTCTTAGGTTCTGCTCAACCCCCTGTTAAACTAACTCCGAGATTAATGTTTCTTCTCACAAAAGATGGAAGACAAGGTTCAACTGTGAGGGATGAATCAAAGTATATTGATAAACCATTGGATATGAAAAATAATGATGATAGAGTATATATTGATCTGCTGAACACTCTAAATTATAGGGTTAGTATTTCTAGTAAAAGTAGGAAAAATGAGAAGGAGAAACACATTATTCAGGCTTTAAGTATCCTTGGTTCAGGTATTAGTTTTCTTCCAAATAACCCATCGCAATTAGTTAATAGACTGTTATTGTTGTTAGGTAGTAAGAAGGCTGGAAATAACAATTGTTTTAATGAAGCATCAGCCATTTTAGACCAGTTGATGAACATGAAAATAATTAATAAATATCAATATAAAGACATTTTATCTCATATTAAATAAGATGAGAAGCACAATCCTTAGTTTCAATTTCACAACAAGCGACCACACATCTTCATTCCCATACCCACTACAACTTGACCCAACAAAAGAATATGAGGCATCTTTATTGTCCATGGAAACTTATAATACCTTATTTAATATAACTGATAAAAATGACAAGTTTAGTTATAATCCCGGAAGTGGATACAAAACGATAACAGTCTCACCCGGAGCATATGAGATTTCTCAAATATCTTCCGAAATTGCTCGTCTTATGAAAGAACAGGGTGATGAACCAAAAAATATTGTTATAGACATTGAAAAACATACTTCAAAATCGACGATTAAAGTTAAAAATAACTACAAGGTTGATTTCACAATTGATAATTCATTTAGAGAGTTATTGGGTTTCTCCTCAAAAAAGATTGAAACTAATGGGACGTCTTACAGTGATAATGTCATTCAAATATCCTCAGGAATAAATTCGGTGTTAATTCACTGTGATTTGATTGATGGTGCTTATAATGATGGAAAAAAAACAAATGCAATATTTTCATTCAGCGCATACTCAACCCCAATTGGTTATAAATTAAATATGGAACCCAAAAATTTGGTTTATCTCCCTGTGTCAGGAAAAACCATACACAGAGTAAATTTTAGGATAACCGACGAAGATAATCATATGATTTCTTTTAATGGAGAAGTTATATCCATCAGAATTCACCTACGTGAAGTTTTCCAATAAATAAATACGATGGTTATTGTGAGGAAACACGAGTTGGGAAAATATAAAATAATTACAGGGGATGGGATGTTCCTTTCCCCATACTACAAGGGTGAAGGTATGTATCTTGGTGGAGGATACTATAAACCTAAGAGACAAAGGGGTGTTGGACATCAATTTAGAGGAGATGGGATAATTGATACTGTAATGGGAATAGTTGCAACTATTGTTAAACATAAAGACCTAATTGGTTTAACTGTTTCTGCTGTGAAAAATGTAGCTGGTGCTGTAAAGAGCATAAAATATACCCAGAAGGAATCTCATAAATTACAAGCAATAAAAGAAATTAAGAAAGGCAAAACTCAGTTGTCCCCCCAAGAACGACAGAAAATAATTCAAATACTTGGATCAGGGTTTCAAAAGTTTTAACATCTTTTTTTCCTAAATAAATACAAGTATGGAAGCAATTGATAGTATCTATGATTTGGTGATACTATTATTATCTCAAACTCCACTAAAAAAGAAGATTACTTCAAGGTAAATGCAATAACTGGAACAGACTGGAATACGAATGGTACAAAAAGTTTTGAAATAAATAATCAACAAACCTATTTGAATCTCTCCGAAAGTTTCTTGTTGTGTAAATTTAAATTCACTAAGGCTGCGACTAACACAAACGCAACACTTGTAAATGATTTCTTCTGGAAAATGTTTGATAGTGTGCGTTTGTATATTGGAAAACAAGAAGTTGAAGCGGTTGATTATGTCTCTGCTGTATCTGAAATGATGAAATTTACACTCTATACATTCAGTGATAGAATGGGAAAGGGGTCTGTCGAAGGTTTTATTCCTGATATGTCAACGGGAACAAACACAGACCCTGGATATACTCAAAGGAAAGGAATGTATAATGATGATACAAAAGCAGAAAATAGTTTTACTGTGGCAGTTCCTCTTAAAGGTATATTTGGATTTTGTGATCATGATAAAGTTCTGTATGGTCTTAAAATTAGATTTCAACTACAAAGGAATGATAATGAAAATCGATTGCTTTTTGGTGTTGGTAGTGCTTTTGGTGATCAGAATAAATTTGTAATTGAGGAAATGAGTTGGTACATCAGTGAATATACTCCCAATCTTAAAACAGAAGAGATGTTGAATCGAAGACTTAACTCAAAGAAACCACTCAGTGTATCATACCTCAAAAGAAGATGTCAACACGTTAAACTCAACCAAACTACTTACACGTGGAATTTGGGTGTTCTGGAAGGAAAGCCACGATATCTGTGGATCATTTTAAAAAAGCCAGATGGTGATACTGCGACTGATAAGAATAATGCATTGAGTGATAATGCTAAGGTGAAACAACTTCGCGTTTCTCTAGATGGAACATTTTATCCACGAGATAGATTGGAAATTAATTGGGAAAAAATGATTTTGCTGAAGCATACAAGTCTTACCAAAAGGTGTGTGAAAGTAATGGAAATAAAGAACCTATTTTGGATATGACAGCATTTAAAAGTTTGTATACAATCTCTGCGTTTGACCTGAGCGCTCAAAAGGAAACTATAAAATCTAATCGAGTGGATACTTCCCTATACATTGAAAGAGGAGAGAGTGAAGAAGTTGATACATATTGTTTGCTTTTGGAAGAAACAGAATTGCAGATTAATACAGATAATGGTGTGATGATTAGTCTCACATAATTTTTTGTTAAATAAATGAGTGGCAAAGTACCAACTGGGGTATATGTTAATCAAATCAATCTTCATAAACTATCATCTTGTGTTCAAAATCAAAAGCCTTGTACGATTAACGTTAATACAATTCAGAGAAAAGGAGCAGTAAGAATTGATGTTTTGCTCACAAGAGAGCAGGTTAAAATCGTGAATGACACTGGCTCACTTAAAATTAAAATGACAAAACCAATGTTGAAAAAATATTCAATAAGAGAGACGAGTGGAGGATTTCTCCCATTTCTAATTCCTTTATTTGCTGGTTTAAGTGCGGTTGGAGCATTGACGGGTGGTATTTCAACAGCGGTGAAAACTGCCAACGAAAGGAAGGCTCAACTCCAGGCTCAAAAAGAATTGGAAAGACATAACAAAGAGTTGGAGAAACAAATTAGTGGAAGTGGTGTAATTGTAGATTTTGCTGAAAAACTTGAAGGTCTGCCTGATAAAGCGAGATTGTTAGTTGGAGATATGCTTTCTTCTATAGCACAAGCAGGTGTAAAATTAACGAAAAGAGGTCATGGATTATATCTTTCTAATAAATAAATGAGCATTGATGAGTGGTTTAAAGAATTTGGAAAGAATACAACATCAAATTTACAACTTGTCAAATATTGTAAGAAATTAAAAATTCATAATGTGGTTATTTGTATGAGAGATGAATTAACAAATGTGCCGAAACATACAAAGAATATTATTATGAACTTAGAAGATAATAATGGGAACGGTTCTCATTGGGTTTGTATTTTTAATAGTCAAGACAAATATTATTTTGATAGTTTTGGTCTTCCACCACCTGTTGAAGTCATAAAATTCTTACAGAATGGTGTTTATCAAACATTTCAAGTCCAAGAATTAAATTCCAAGTGTTGTGGTCAATTATGTCTATATGTGTTATTTCAACTCAACAAAAATAAAAAAAATTATGATATTATTTTTAATCTAATATAAATGACTTATGTTGGTAAAGATGGTTCTATCTTTGGTGTATCTCAAGAACTGGATATTGATTTATCAAATTATTACACAAAGGCACAGGCTGAACGACATAAATATAATATAACCAAAAATATTAACATGAAAAATGCTTATAAATTAAAAAATTATCCAAACCCGACTGACGCGAATGACTTGGTGAGATTAAGCGATTTATCACAATATATATCCTTAAATAAAACGTCCGTGTATTCCAAAGATACAGAAGTGTTGATATTATCTCCAGGTCATACAGAATTCACAGTTCGAATTAAAATAAATTTTTATAAAGAAGGGCGTATCGTTTGTATGAGAATAGAACAATGGGGGTATGATATGAATGATTTAGGGTATAATTGGTCATTTAAAATTAACGTCGAAGACCTGGAACAATTAAATCAGTCTCGTAAGGAAGAATATTATCCACTTGGTATCGAGAATGAGTTTTGTGGGGCCACGATTAGTAAACGACAAATAAAAGAATTTAATAAGGGTAAATATAATAATGGTTTTGCCCTTGTTTATATCATGAAAACAGAAAAAACAGGATTATATATAATAAGTAAGGAAATACAAAATGATTTAACTATGGGAAGATGGGGAGGTATTTCATGTCATAATATTATTCTAACATATATTTCTAATACATAAATGACAGCAAGAAGGCTTCAAGAAAATTATCATTTCTGTGTCCAAGCATACCTTCAAGAAAAGGGTATTCGGTATTTTAATAAATATATTCTACAACATAAGAATGAGGTATTTTCAATAAAAGATTGGCATTATGCTGATGTTGAGAAACCGACAACTTTAGATTTAATGAGAATGTTAAATAATGAAAAAATTATAAAGTTAAGAAAAGGTAAGGCTCTTTTAGAAATTCAAAAGAAATTTTATTGGTTTCCTGTTGTAAAAAAAATTATTTTGGATACAGGAATAACAAGAAATCCTGATGAATATATGTATGATATTCTATGGGGTGTAAGCGATTCAAGGATAATAAAGGATGAAGAAGAGAGGGAAGAGGAGGAAAAGGAGAAGAGAGAGAAGGAGGAGAGGGAGAAGAAAGAGAAGGAGGAAAAAGAGAAGAGAGAGAAGGAGAGGGAGGAGAGAGAGAGAAGGAGAGGGAGGAAAGAGCGAGACAAAATAAATATCAAAATATGGAAACCAGTGAGATCAAAAAAAGATTAGGGGTATTACAGAAAATAACTCAACCCACCGAGGAGGAAAACAAAGAATTGACAAGTCTATTTGCAATACTTTCGACAAGAATATTGACATCGACAAGCTATTCATTTTAATTCAAGTTTTTCATTTTTTTTTCTTAAATAAATGGAGGAGAGAGTGAAGGAAGGCATTTCTAAGGATTCTTTATGTTTTAAAAATTAAGATTCAAATGTGCATGTTGGAAACTAAAAAGGTTTTTGCACTCTGCAGGAATTTTTCACATAAATAAATGAGTTATTGTCTCAAATGTAAAAAGAAAACTAATACTAAAAATATTTCATATATTAAAAGTAAAAATAACAGGGTTATACAAAAAGGTATATGTTCGGTGTGTGGTTCAAAAAAAAATCAATTTTTCTCCAAACACAAACGAGGAGGAGATATACAAAAGTTTTTATCAGGAAGTAAATTTACAACCACTGGAATACCAGGGGAATTACATCTTCCAGGGTATTCTTTCTGTGGTCCAGGCACAAACTTGGATAAAAGATTAGATGAGGCAGACAATCCTAAATCCTGGAGTAAACCCATCAATAGAGTTGATGAAGTGTGCATGAGACAGGATATTGATTATGGGAATACCACAACGTTGGAAGAAAAGCATGAAGCCGATAGAGAAATGTTGTATAATTTGTCTCTGATACAAAATCCAACCTTGAGAGAAAAAGTTGATCGGTTCATTGTGAAGAAGATGATCAGTGCTAAATTGAAACTTGGACTTGGAAATTCAAAAAACTTATAGGCTCTAATGATGTCATTAAGACTGAAGAGCAATTAGCTGATGAATTACATAAACCAATATTCACAAAGTTTCAGAGAAGGAAAGTTTATTCCAAGGAAGTAGATTATATCTGGTCTGCTGATTTGATTGAACTCAATAATGATAAGGGGTACAAGTATGCTTTACCGTTATTGATTTGAGGAGTAGATACGCATGGGTTGTACCATTAAAAAACAAAACAGGTCATACTCTTATGTTTGCCTTTCAACAGATATTTAATAAAAGTAAGAGAAAACCTAAAAAATTGTGGACTGATGAGGGTAGAGAGTTTTATAACAAGACATTTATGAATTTTCTAAAAAATAACAGTATTACATTATACAGTACCTTTAATGAAGGGAAGGCAGTTGTTGTTGAACGTTTTAATCGTACCTTAAAAGAGAGATTATATAAAAAATTCACACAACTCGGTTCACAACAATGGTCATCTTTTATTCAGGATATTGTGGATAAGTATAATGACACGATTCACACGTCAACAAATATGAAACCATCAGAAACATTTACAAAATTAAAATATGAAAAAGAGATTAATGTCAGAAAACCTAAGTTCAAAGTTGGTGATATCGTAAGAATATATAGGTGGAAATCTCATTTTGAAAAGGGTTATATTAAACGATGGACGAACGAGCTTTTTAAAATTGTTGATGTAATAGATACGGTTCCTTGGACTTATAAGATATATGATTTGGAAGGGGAAGAGATTTTCGGTTCATTTTATTCACAGGAATTACAAAAGACAAAGATAAATTGAAATTTTTTGACTCCGCCCCTTTTTGACTCCGCCCACACAAAACCCACCCACATAAACCCCACCCCACACAAGCTCCACACAAGCTCCACACAAGCTCCACACAAGCTCCACACAAGCTCCACACAAGCTCCACACAAGCTCCACACAAGCTCCACACAAGCTCCACACAAGCTCCACACAAGCTCCACACAAGCTCCACACAAGCTCCACACAAGCTCCACACAAGCTCCACACAAGCTCCACACAAACCACACACAAACCCCTCACAAGCTCCACACAAAAACTCCACCCCACACAAGCTCCACACACACAAACCCCACACAAACCCCACACAAACCCCACACAAACCCCACACAAACCCCACACAAACCCCCCACAAGCTCCACACAAAAACTCCACACACACAAACCCCTCACAAGCTCCACACAAAAACTCCACCCCACACAAGCTCCACACACACAAACCCCACACAAGCTCCACCCAATATTCATCATATTCACATAATTAGTGATTAGTTAATTCGTTCCCCACACACAACATGTTTATTTAATTAAAAAAATTATCCACCCATCCACACAAGCTCCACTCATCCACCCATCCACCCATCCATTTATCCACACAAACCTCATCCACATAAGCCTCATCCACATTCACCCCACCCACATAAACCCCACATAAACCCTGCCCACGTAAACCCTGCCCACATAAACCCTGCCCACATAAACCCCTCCCACATAAACCCCACCGAAGCCCACCCACATAAACCCTGCCCACATAAACCCTGCCCACATAAGCCCCACCCACATAAACGCCCTCCCACAAGCCCCGCCCACACACGCCCTGCCAACACAAGCCCCGCCCACACAAGCCCCGCCCACACCGAAGCCCCGCTCACATAAACCCCACCCACACAAGCCCCGCCCACACAAGCCCCACCCCCTCTTCCCCCCCTCTGCGCCCCCACCTTTGACCCACCACCTCCCTCATCCCACCCCCACCCTTCCCCACACACACACATGGGGAGGGGAGGGGTGGGATGAGGGGGTGATGGGTCATTGGGGGAGCGCACCTACCCCCCCTGCCCCCCTCCCTCTCCTTAATGTCTTAATCCTTTTTTTGAAATTCAAAATCAAGTAATTGTAAGCAAAACAAATATAATTAATCAAAATTGGAAAAATTAAATATTCATTTGCGAGAATGTATAATCTTTCCCAGCAATCTTCTTCAGATGTCTTGTGATTTCGAAACTCAGACACCATATTCTGTTTTGAAACAAAAAGTGGATAATAATTAGGTTTTATAAAGATAATTACATGGTAATATGAGTAAGCCTGGTGTTGGTTCTAAGTTCAAGCCTCGTTGACCACTGAATTAACACACCAGGAGGCCGACTCAGCCTGTCATCCTTCCAAGGCCAATAAAATGAATTCCAGTGGACTGGTAAAAACGCGTCCAAACTAATGATGCAACCAACATAAGACGACATTCCAAAGAGAGAGTGATATTAATAAACAAATAACTAAATAATAATTCAGAAACATTTACCTCCAGAAAATCATGTGTTGTACCAGATTGCTTCAACAGCTGATGTTGTGTGATCGAGCTGAAAAAAAAAATAATAAGTCAAGGGTATAGATGGAGAGACAGACAGACAGAGAGAGGTAGGTAGAAAGACAGACAGAGAGAGATACAAAAAAACAGACAGGGAGAGATAGAGGGAGACAGACAGGGAAAGAGACACGCACGCACGCACGCACGCACGCACGCACGCACGCGCGCGCGCGCGCACACACACACACACACACACACACACACACATATTTCTACACACACACACATATTTCTACACACACACACACACACACACACACACACACACACACACACACACACACACACACACACACACACACACACACACACACACACACACACACACACACACACGTGTCTCACCATTGGTTTAATTTATTCGAGATCAGAGGCCGTGATAAGACTTCGTACCAGTCATTATAAATGTTTTTCAATTCTCTTCTAAAATCATTGACCTCTTCAATAAGAGCATTCATTTGATGCACCTCATCGTGATATGTAAACTCCACTTCTTCCAAGGACCTGCCAGGAAAAAATATATATTTTCGCATTATCACGATTTAATTTATAATCAATTGCTTCATTGTTCAAAGAGGAAACCATACACAAACTTACCAACTTTGTAGTGAGCTGTTATCTTCATTGGAAGAGAGTGAGTCCATGTCTCAGTTTTTTTTTTACCATTGGTACAAGATGGCAAAAAGATCAGAGGCCGTGATAAGACGTCGTGTCAGTCTTTAAAAATGTTTTTCAATTCTCTTCTAAGATGATTGACCTCTTCAATAAGAGCATTAATTTCATGCACCTTGTCATGATATGTAAACTGCTCTTCTTCCAAGGACCTGCCAAGAAAAAAAAATATATATCAGAATTATCACGATTTAATTTATAATCAATTGCTTCATCGTTCAAAGAGGAACCGAAACACAGGCTTACCAACTTTGTGTTGAGCTGTTTTGTTCGCGGAAGAAAGATCGCTCATGTCTCAGTTGTAAAAATGAAAATCCCGTCTGGCAGAAACTTTGTCTGGCGAATCACTTATAAAGCAACGATGAGGAGATTGCTTAATCATTGGGTGTGGCCACAGGAAATGACGCTTCGGGAGAGACAGCTTGGAAAATAACTGGGAGATATATTCTCAAATTGTATGAATCATTTTTAAAACATACTTAAAATACCCTAAAATGGTTTTGATTCAAATGTTTTCAGTCCGTGTTCTGAGATAAAATATAAACACGAGACCTTGTCTCACAGAATAGTTCCTATTTTTTCACAGCATGACTGTCAAAAAACACTTCCTCATTCACACAGCATGACCGTGTCAAAAAAACACTTCCTCATTTTCATGGCACGAACTGAAAACATTTGAAACAAAACTTTTTTTATGGCGTGGTTTATGCACAAAAATGATTTGCAATTCGGGCGGTGGCCAGATGAGATCATTAAGAGAAGTTTATCATTTCGTAATAGCACAAAAGGGGTATCTTACAAAATATAAAGATTCAAATATTTTGTTTTTCAATATTTTAGATGGGGATTATTGTGCAAAGAAAATTAAACTATTGAAGGAATTTGAGAATGAACAAATCTTTATAGGTTCAATGAGTGAGCTAAACAATATGCATCGGTTATTTGATAAAGAGTGTCCCGAGGGTTAGACGTTTCAGATATTTCTTTAGAATCACCTTGAACAAATCTTTATCTTATTGTATGGATTATTTGAAAAAAAAAGTGTCCCCAGGTTAAAAGGGGAGGCAAATAAATATACCTTGGGATAAAAAGGGGGTTTATTTTTAGGGAAAAAAATATGAATCGCTGAAAATCCCCCATTCATTTACATGGGGAAAAGTGAGCCAGAACCAGTATATTCACCCTACTTATCTGTATATATATATATATATATATATATATATATATATATATATATATATATATATATATATATATATATATATATATATATTTTGTTGTGGTTTCCACCCGTTCAGCGTGCGGACGACCGCCTTTAGCCCAATTGCGGCTGCGTGCCTACCAGACGAGCAATCCAGCTTCCGGATCAACGCCGAAACCCAGCTTCGGGTGTTTTTAACAACCATAAACCAGCCAACTCTTCTGTCCATGCGCGACAGGGTCAATCGCCGAATTGTCGATATACCTCACTATTAGCGCGGACAGAAATGCCGGGAGTTTATACCTCAATGGGACCTGCACGAAAATGAGCTGCTTAAGCAGCTCGTTCTGTATGCGATTGCCGAGTGCTTATATATTGCCAAGCCCCGTCGGACCAGATGTACGTTTTATCAGCTTATAAACCGCCAGCTAACATTCCGAACGCTCCATGGCAGTCAAAGGGAGGAAGGGACGCAACGAGCAGGTGACATTTAACAATAGGGAACATTTATTTGAACACAGGCAATGCAATGAATGGGGGGATGGGGAGAAAGACACGAGCAAAAACCTACAGCCGAGTTCTATCATTAAATGTAAAGCAAATGCAACACAGGCACTTAACAGTTTCCTACTTGTTAGACGGGCCAACAAACACGTACGCACACACACACCCAAGAAATGGTGGCTGATGCCTTTAATAAGGACTTCAACTCGGAGGGACAGATGAGCTGAAACCCAGAACCTATCTCGAACCTCTCCACCTCGTGTGGTCTTCAAGCTGTTCGGACCCGGGCTCCAGCGAGAGCGAGCTGGATCCAATCGCCGTGAGCCGCGATCCTTCCTGAGCTCCAGTGAATCCTCTCGCGCTTCCGAACACGTGCTGGTGAGACGAGGCGCTGATCCTTTCCGTCGATGCGTCGCTTCCTCGAAGAACCACCTCCAAGATGAGGCCAAGGAGTCGCACCAAGCCGAGAACCAAGCGGAGAACAAAGACTAAAGAGCTCCATGAACGAAGAAGAGCCAACCGAACCGGACGACGAAGTAGAGCAACAGGCTCGAACCAGCTCGAGCACACTTGAACCAGGCTAACACTCCTCGACCACCAGGCCGAAGAAGAACCACAACAACCAGACCAGCTCCTCCGATGAACAACCAGCCAACAAGCAACTCTTCCAATGAACAAAACGAGAACCAAGAACTCCGAGCCGAGCAACCAGCTCAACTCTCTTCCGATGAACAAAGCCTCTCACAACACGAACCAAGAACAAGAAGCATCCACCAGCAGCTCGAGCCGAGCAACCAGCTCAACTCTCTTCCGATGAACAAAGCAGCTGACTCTCTGAGACGAACCAAGCCAGAGCCCAAAAAGTGAACCGAGCCAAACAGAACTCGAAGACCTGCAGAAAAGCCAAGCCGAAGCAAAAAGCTCTCCAAAAAGCTTCCCCCCTAACCCGAGCCAAGTAGAAGCAAAAAGCTTGCTCAACCACCCCGAACAAAGCAGAGGATCTCTTTTAAATTTCTATCTGCCCCTCCCCCGCTCCCGGCGGGAGATATAGGAAGAGATACATATATACAGATACATATATATATATATATATATATATATATATATATATATATATATATATATATATATATATATACAGATACAAATATATATATATATATATATATATATATATATATATATATATATATATATATATATATATATATATATATATATATATATATATACAGATACATATATATATATATATATATATATATACAGATACATATATATATATATATATATATATATATATATATACAGATACATATATATATATATATATATATATATATATATATATATATATATATATATATATATATATATATATATATATATATACAGATACATATATATATATATATATATATATATATATATATATATATATATACAGATACATATATATATATATATATATATATATATATATACATATATAGATACATATATATATATATATATATATACATATATAGATACATATATATATATATATATATATATATATATATATATATATATATATATATATATATATATATATACATATATAGATACATATATATATACATATATAGATATATATATATACACATATATAGATATATATATATACATATATAGATACATATATATAGATACATATATATATATATATATATATATATATATATATATATATATATATATATATATATTGTTGCGGTTGACGAAATTCGCAAACCACCATTCAGGTCCCTTAGGTGAGATATCTCTGTAAGTATATGTGTAGTTAGGCCCAAACCCGTTGTTTCGGGGGAATAAATGTCATTCATTCGGGCTGCGACCCTTCTCGATAGCCGTTTTTCTTTTACTATCTTTATTTTGGACCAGCCGCCATTACTACCACCACCAACCACGTCTCAACAGCCATCACACAACAACCACCAACCGCAACGCCGCTTCACAACAACAGCCACGACCTTTACCGTCACAACTCGCCCTCGCAACCATCGCATCACCGCCATTTCCGCGCCGCTTGTGGGCACCGATACTGGACTCGTGCAGGGCGCGCACCGAGCAGCGTGTGCAGAAACATCACAGCCTTTCCGAAGAAAACGGATCAAAAACGACTCACGCCCACTTCTGTTCCGTCCTATCGGCGAGCGTGGGGCGATTTGGCCCCGCCTCCAGGTGCGTTGGAGTAATATCGCTATATGCAAATTCATGGATCAAAAAGCATTCACGCCCACTTTTCCTCGGTCCAATGGGGAGCCAGCCAGAGGTGAAGGGTCGAAGGTAAAGGGTCGAAGGCGAAGGAGCGAGGCCCCGGGGGCTATAAAGGGCCGGTTCGCTCGCCGAAAGGCAGTTCGGAGTTGAGTTGGGAAGAAGTAGTAGGAGTCAGTCAAGTGGAGTTGGAACAAGTCAAGTTCAGTTCGGAGTCAAGTGGAGTTCGCAGTTGAGTTGGGAGTCAAGTGGAGTCGGTGGAGTTGGGAAGAGCCAGTCAAGAGAGGAGTCGGAGAAGGCAGTTGGACGGAGCTGTGGAGAGTTGGAGAGGTGGCGGCGGCGAAGGCGGTCGAGGGGGTGCTCGTGTCAGAGTCGGGGAGCTGCGGAGGGGAGAGGCCGGCAACGCGACCGAGGTCGTGGTGGAGACGCTCGTCGCGGGACCCGAGACAGGGAGATATCCTCCTTCCCCCGAGCATCAACAACCCCCTCCTGTTTCCCCCCGCGCTGAGATAGTGCGAGAAGGGGGCCCCGTTCCCACCCCATACCAGGCAGTCCCAGCGAGGCCTGCGGAGTCGGGGCGCCAGCGCCATTTTGCGGCTCATCACCAGACGGGTAGGCTCGACGTGGTCTCGGCCCCAGGCCGTCTGCCCCCTCATAGTGGAGGGTGGTCCCTTTTTCTTTTGCTTTGAGTATATGTGTTGTCGGCGCCGTCTGTGAAGTAAAACTGTATAAGTGTTGCCGTGTGCTCGGTAGTCGGTTAGCTCTGCATTGTCTTTTGCTTTTACATTTGCTTTTTGTGCGTTATTGTGTGTTTCTTCTTCTTCTTTTACATTTGCTTTTGGTGTAATTGTATATGTGTGCTTTCCGTTCATCGCGAAATAAATGTGCTTTATGTTGAACTGTTTTCCCGTTTCGCTTCGTCTTTTCCTTTATTGAATCTCCATCTTACTTCACGTAAAGGGTTGGTCGTGGGCTAAAACGCCCGATAATTAATCGAACCGTCGAGGCCGACGATAACACCGCTCGGTTATCCCGATAGTACGGAACGGGTCGCTTAAAGTGG